>NC_068946.1:39796105-40103177 GCF_026419915.1 Harpia harpyja
CAGTGCAAGGGGGCAGCGAGACCCCCCATCCCACCCGGGGACAGGTTGGACAGTAATTTGTAGGGGGGTCCCAGGCACCGTTAATTGCACCCCGTGGGATCCCGCTACTGAGTCCTGCTTTCACCACCACTCCTGGCAGGGGAACCCCCATTCCTTCCCCTTCTCCCTTCCACCCCCGGGACCAGCCGGGGATGGGGGTGCTGGCAGGGTGCAGGCATGGGTGGCCCAGGATGGGGAGCCTGGGAGATGTATGAGCAGCAGGGTGATCCCTGCAGCTGGGTAGCACCTCGCCCCATGCCTCAGTTTCCCCATCTGGAAACCTTTAAGCATGGAAACGCTCACCCTACGGCTGTGATTTGCCTGAGCCGGCTCTGGGGACGTTGAGGTCCTCAGGGCAAGTCCCAGGCACATCTCTCCCCCTGCAGTGGCCCTTTGCCTCCCCACCTCAAGCTCCCTGCGGTACCAGCCCCCTGCCCCATCTCTGCCCACCCTCAGATGGAGGTGCCAGCCTGGCAGCACCTACCCCACTGCCCTTGGGGATGCTGATGAGTTCATCCAGGTAGGTCTGATCCCGGGTGCCAGGGTGCTGCGGGGGCATGGGGCTCCCAACCGTGCCGTAAGTCTGGGCTTGGCCCCGGTTCAGGGACCCGGTGAGGCCTGGGGGGCGGCAAGGAAGAGGAGGAGGGGAGGTGGCAGCCTGCCGGGGGATGAAGACACTGGTGGGCTGGCAGCCCTGGTACCGGCTCTACTCAGTCCCACCTGCCCCTGCCCGATGAGCCCTGGCTCAGCCCAAAGAAGGATGAGCCCCATTTCTCCGGGGGGGCTGTGGGGGTGGCTATATTGGGGCTGTCAGTGGCTACGCAAAGGAGTCAGATGCCACTTCCAGCCCAGGTGTCCCTAAACCCCCCCGGTCCCAGCCCACTCTTCACCAGTCCGAGAATGAAGTGCATTTCTGGGCAGGAGGGACAGGAGGGGACCCTGCTCTGGGTCCTGCTGCTGGGTGGGCACGGAGTGGGGACAAGAGGCTGGTACTGGTCCCAATCACCCCTCCAGCCCACCCACATCCTGGGAACGTAGGTGAATCCTGAATGGGCTTGGGGGAACAGAGGACAAGGCAGGTGGGGAAGCCAGGACAGGCTGGGGGGGGGCGATGGTGCCCACCGTGGTGGGGGGAGCAGAGCCAGGGGTCCCAAGGCAGAGGAAAGGGGGTCCAGGGGAGGAAAGGAGGCGTGGGGGGACCCAAGTGTCTTGCTGCTCACCTGGCTCCAGTGATGCCACGGCTGGGCCTGATCTGGACATGGTGCTGGGAAGCCGTGATCGCGACACTGGATGCAATGCTCGGCACCCAGCTTTTAAAGGACCCCCCCCCGTTGTCCCCCCCCCCCCGAGGAGGAGAGGAGGAGGAGGAGAAGGAAGTCCTCCTTCCCCACCCACTGACCTGGGCTAGGAAAGGGGCCCTGCCTGGTGGGGGTTGGGTGCTATGAATGTGCACTGTCTCAGTTCCCCCACCCTGTGCCAGGAGGGGGGGACCCAGCACCTCCCTCCCCCTTGCCATGCATACGACGGGGCACCCACACCAGCGTGCCCAGGGGTGTGGGAGCATGCCTGTGTGTGACCGTCCATCACATGCCGGGGGTCCGGCTCCTTTGGTGGTTGGGAGGACAGGGGACAGTGTCCTGCAGCGTGGTGAGGGAGGGCTGGCTCGGCGGGAGTAGGGGAAAGGCCAGAGGAGCGGGAGCGAGGAGGAAGCAGGCGTGCGTTGCACAAGCGCGTGAGCACGTCAGAATGCACCCTCAGCTGCTGGGGGAGAGCACCCAGCCAGGCAGGCTCTGCAGCGCAGGGTGCTCATGCCACCCCCAGGTCAGGGGACACACACACCCCAAAGATGGGGTGCTCAGTGTTGTCACAGGTCAGGCTGCACCCGCAAAAGTGGGAGACCCCATCCTGAGGACCCTTGTGGCTGCAGAGTTAAGAGGGGGTGCACCCCAGGTGCACCCATGGGTGGCTGGGTAGTACCGGCTGCCTCTCTGGGGCACCCCTCTGCCGGCCAGGCTGTGCCCCACAGAGAGGTGGGCATCGGGGCTCTGCCCCTGGGGAGATGTGGGGTGGCCTGGCACAGGGATGCGAGCTTGGCCCTGCCCCAGGGTATGCCCCAGGCACCCCCCACCCCAAGTGAGGGCTAGAACAGCTGGGAGGGGGACAGGGGGTCCTACCCAGACTCACATGGGGTGGGGGTTAGCATGCAACTTAGCACCCCTTACCCTCCCCGTGCCTCAGTTTCCCCAAAGCAAACGAGCCTGGACAGGCAGTGCCAGCAGCTTTATTCCCCATTAGCCGGAGGGTGGCAAGGCGGGGGGCTGGCAGCCACGGTGGAGGCAAAGGGGGTCCTGGGGGGCTGCTGGCGGGCAAAGAATTGGGCGGCGAAGGAGACGGGGTCACAGGGCTGCTGGAGGAGCAGGGCCTGGAGGAAGTCAGCCAGCAGCACCCGGAGCTCGGGGTGCTGCTGGATGTAGGTGGCGTGGGACGCTTGCAGCTCCTCCTGCGGTGGGGTGGGCAGGGTGGGCGGGGTGGGCATGGGCACCAATGTCCCCCCCCCGGCCACTGTGCCGGGGGGGGGGGGCAGGTTGCCTGGGCCCTTTCCCACGCTTGAGCAGGTGGGGGGGAGGATGCTGGCCAGCCTGCCCCCCCCCCCGCCTCCTGGGCATCCCAGGGGAGACCCTGCTGGGAGTGGCACAGCCCCATGTCCCCATATGCCCTTGTCCCCCCATCTCACCTTCCTGTCCAGGAACCAGGAGCAGAGCTGGATGTCCTCCTCCCAGTCCAGGGGCTGTTTGGGGAAGGGGGGCGGGGGCTCGACCCCACCTGGCAGCAGAAAGGCAGGGCAGGGTGTTCCCCACTCGGCTGCCAGACAGCAGGCAGGGGCTGCCCGTGCTGGGGGGCACAAGCCTCCCCCCCTCAGTACCTGTCTTGCCGAGGATGGACTCATCCTGCAGAAGTACCAGCATTGGGCAGCCAACCTGCACCAGACGGGCCAAATGCCTGTGGGGGTGGGGGGGAAGAGCCGATCATCCCCCTCCTGGGTCGCTGCCAGGCTGGCAGGTCTGGGGATGCCCCCGGCCAGACCCCCACCGTACCCGCTGGGGAGGAAGCTGCTGTGCCAGACGGTGGAGATGCCTGTGCTGGTGTGCGTGGCTCGCTCGATCACAAACACCTCTGCCTCCACTGAGCCCACTGCCTGCCGCTGGATGCCCAGGGCACGCTGTGGGGGGCATGGCCAGGGGTCACCCCTGTCCTGGAGTCCCCCCTGCCCCCAGGTGCCATCTCCATGCCCCCCATGCTGTCAACCACACGGCTCACTGGCACTTCCCACATCCCACCCTGGCACCCCCAACCTGACCCAGACCCTCCATCCCACAGGCCACCCCGGCCGGTGGCTCACGTAGCTGGAGGTGCAGAGGTGGCCCTCGGTGTCGATGGCTGGGAAGATGAGGCCGGAGGGCACTGCCTGCCGGCACGCCAGCACCCGCAGCAGCAGGAGGCTGGCACCCTCCGGCAGCAGCCCCCACATCTCGGCCCGGCCGTAGGAGAAGCTCTGGCACTGTGGCTCTGCCTGCAGAGAGACAAGGCCACCTCGTGGGACAGCCACAGCCCCATCGTCCCCAGGGACAGCACCATCTGGAGCCTGGGGGCACCCCTGGGTGGGACAGGCCAGCTGTGCCTCCCCCCTCCCCAGGATGTGCCCCATCTGGGGGGCAGAGGGGAGAGACCCCCCCCCCCCAGCCTCACCTCTCCCTCTCTGAGGGTCTTTGTGACAGTCATCCCATGCTGGTGGCTCACCATGTGGGTCCTCCTCTCCACTGGGTGTGCTCTGACCTGCGGGAGAGGTGGGGGGCACAGGGTGGGGGGCAGAGCCAGGGCACTCCCTCTCTGAGGTGGCACACCCCAGCTCACCCTTCAATCAGGGTACCAAGCCAGATGCATTGTGGGAAAGTCCCCACTCCAGCTGCCACCCAGA
Source organism: Harpia harpyja (assembly GCF_026419915.1). Taxonomy (NCBI): domain Eukaryota; kingdom Metazoa; phylum Chordata; class Aves; order Accipitriformes; family Accipitridae; genus Harpia; species Harpia harpyja. Next base: position 39,800,121 of record NC_068946.1, read on the forward strand.
GCAGGGGATGGGGACCAGGCTGGTGGGACAGAGCTGGTGTCCGAGCTGGGGAGGGGACACCAGGCTGCCCACAGCGACCTTGCATGGGGGGCAGCCCGCAGGAGGGCATCGCTGCAGGGCACATGCCAGGGCAGAGGGGCAGGACACGGGGAAGGGGACACGCCACCGCCACACCGGTCACCTCCAGGCGCTCCTGCTCCTCCTGTTCCAGGGTCTCCAGCTGCGGGGTCACATAAGCTGGCAGAGCAGAGCCATGCTTAGCCCACCCCGCTGGCATTGCCCCCCATCCCAGCCCTGGGGGCCGGTGGGACGGGGATGCTCCAGCCCTGGGAAAGGAGGTGGGGGGGACACCCCAAGCAGCCCCCGGCTCACCTTTGAGGGTGCTGGAGCGGGGCACACCGTCCTGCCTGCTGCGGGTGCCGGCTTGCACCAGGAGGCAGCTCCGCACCGGCTCTCCCGCCCGCTCGTAGGGTGCCCACCGGGCTGCCACCCACCGCTGGCCCCCTGCCCGGTCCCGTGGCTGGTCGCCTGCGGCCACCACCTCCAGCGTCTCGGCGAACAGGCAGCGCTCCAGCTCCTCCGGCCCTGCCCGGGGGGGACCGTCACCCCCGCCCAGGGCACCTCCCCGTCTCAGTCGCCCCCCCCCCCCCCCCCGGCGGCTGGGATGAGCCCCTCACCATTTATCCGGCTCAAGCCCCCAAGCCCCCGTCCCCCTCCTGCCGGAGCCGGTGCCCCCCCCCCCCCCGCTGCACCGAGGACCCCCCCGGGCACGGCCTGGGGGATAAGGGGGAGGCCGGGGGCGGGGGCGGGGGGCACCCACCGATGAGTCTCAGGAACTCGGCGGCTGCCTCCGTCAGGGCTGGGCTCTCCTGCCGGCACTCGGGGGGGGACTCCATGCCTCGCCTGGGGGTTCCTGCTGCCGGACCCCCAGGTGAGGGGGGCAGCATGTCTCCCCCAAACCGCGGTACACCCCCGGTGCCCACATGTGTAACACTGGCGGGGGGGCACAGTGACCCCCCCACCCGCCGCCCTCTGCAGCCCCCCCGCCCCTGTCACACCCCCTCCCATCCTCCCCCGCGGACCCCCAAACACCCTCCGGCCCCTCAGCAGCTCGCCCAACACCCGCCCCCCCGCCCCAGCCCCCGGGGCGCCCCCCGATCCCCAGACCTGCCCGGGCCGGACCCAGGTGCCCCCCCCAATAACGCCTCAGCGGTCACCGTAGCAACAGCCTAGACCCGCCTCTTAAAGGGGCAGCGACCCCGCAGCGGAGTTTCACGGGGGGGGGCACCGGCCGCGGAGGGAAAGGGCCAAACTGGTGCAAATCCAATCCAGATTTTTATTTGCAGGGGGCTGGGGGGGGGGGACGAGCTCCAGTCCCCTGTGCAGCAGCAGCAGCACCCTCCCACACGTGTGCCCCCGTGGCCCCATCCCAGTGTGTGTGTGTGCGCGCGCACGTGTGGGGTGGGGGGGCTGCGGCACCGAGCATGGGGTGTTGGAGAAGAACCTCTTGTCTGGAGGTAGTACTGGGTACCCCCCACCCCTTGCTGGCTCCAGCCCAGCCCAGTGTCGTCGCCCCCCAAAGGAGATTCACAGCACTAGGGGCTGCCAGGAGCAGGGGGGCTCCCTGAGTGCTGAGGGGGTGGGGGGGAAGTGAGGGCTCCCAGAAAAACGGGGTGTGTGTGTGTGTGTTAGGAAAAGCCCTTGGTGCCCTCCCTACAGCCCCAGCAGTGGGGTGGGGGGCTACAGACCCCCAGAAAGGGGATCGAGGTGCTTCTACATGAGAGCTGGTGACCCCCAAGTCTGGGGGAGCAAAGGCAGGGATCACTTATGGGATGCCCACATGGTGGGGGGGGGTCCACTCTTCCCCCGCCCCCCCCGCAACCCTGCACCCCAGGAGGGAGATTCACAGCAATACAAACCACACAGTCTTGGGCCCCCCGTGCCCAAGCAGCATCCGGCCCCATGGAAGGGGGGTGTCCAGGAAGGGGGGGGGGGGGGTCTAGGTGGCTTTGTAGAGGTCCTTGCGCCTGCGCACCTCCTTGAGGACGCGGGCACGGAAGGCGTCGGGGTGCTCCCCCCCGCCCCGCCGCAGCCCCAGCGCTGCCTGCAGCTCCGGCCGGTGGGTCCGCAGGAAGGGGTTGTAGGTCTGTTCCTCCCCCAGCGTGGAAGGGCACTGCAGGGGCAGCTGCTCAGCCCCCCCCTGCCAGAGGCAGCACCCCCAGCAGGGAGCCATGACCCCCCCCCTCCAGCACCCCCTTCCCCTATAGCACCCACCATGCAAGAGGGTGTTGGGGTGCAGCATCCCCACCAAGGGATGGGGAACCCTGCGAGGGGCTGGGGTGGGGGGGCCGCAGGCAGGGGAACACCCCCCCAGCCTCACCGTGCTCCTCTTCTCCTGGCGCTGCTGCGTCACCCACTGCAGCTTCTGCTCCAGCGCAGGGTTGTCCAGTTCCAGAAGGCTGGCGAAGGTCAGGCACTCCAGCGCGTATTCGTGGCCTGCGGACCCCCGTACCCCTTAGCATCACTCCTGCCCGGCTCCCCAGCTTGGCAGCGGGGGCTAGGGGAGACACCAGCGGCTCTGCCCCGCTGTTGGGGACACTCACCTGGCCACAGCAGCGTGTCCTCGCCCAAGCCCACGGCCACGTCCAGGGAGGCGAGCATGGTCTCAGGGGAGCCCTCAAACAGCCTGCCTGGACCCCCGCGCAACCGCCTGTCATGGAGGGGGGTGGGATTGGGGGGTCCCCCCAAGCCCTTCCCAGGGTGGGAAATCCCCCAAGCCACCCAGGTCTGGGGTCAGGCGCACTCACCGCAGCCAGCGAGGAAGAGGAGGTCCCCAGAGAAGAGGCAGGGGGGGCCGCCGAAGGGCCCCCCGTCCAGCACGTACACCATATGGCCCACGGTGTGGCCAGGCGTGGCGAGCGCCTCGAAGGTCAGGCAGCCCACCCTCACCTTCTCCCTGTCCGCAAGCGGGCTGCACCGGGCACAGGGGTGCACCGTCAGGGTACCCCTCCACCCCCCCTCCCAGCACCTCAAAGCACTCTACCTCCCCATGCAACCCTTCTCTGGTACACTAGTGTTATGAGGGTGCCAGGTCTCTGCACTCAAAGGGGGCAATGTGGTACTTGGAGGACAGACTGGTGGGTGGGTGGAGCAGACAGTGGTGGTTGGGGGTGAAGCTCCCCCCCTCAAATTTACAGGGGTCCTGGGGGCGATGCAGGGTGCAGGACTTACTTGGTGAGCTCTGGGATGGCATCAAGAGTGCTGCCGTACACCTTGCAGGAGCCGTACCGCTGGCGCAGCGCCGCATTCCCCCCGCTGTGGTCCCTGCAGACAGGGAGGTCAGTGCCCCTAAATGTGTCCCTCCCATATCCCCCCCCACGTGGGGTAGGGCTGGGGGTTGCCTCAGCTGGGACACCCTCCACGGCAGCCACTGACACCCCCAGGGCCCCCTCTTGCCCCTTACCAGTGTTTGTGGGTGCAGAATATGGCGTCCAGCATCACCCCCTCTTCTTCAATGGCAGTCTAGGAATGGGGGGGGGACGGACGACAGAGAGATTTGGGGGGGACACAGATCCCGAGTACCCGCCTCTCCCTAACCCCCCCCCCCCCGCCAGCTCCCCAGGTGCTAGATGAGCCCTGCCACCCTCCAACCTTGCCCTGGGCACTAAGGGCTGCAGATTAGGGGCAGATTTGCCCTCCTCTGCCCCCCAAAAAGCCAGAGACATGCCACCCCCCTCACCCGGGGACACCCAAACACCAGGTTGGGGGGGCTGCGGGGGTCTCACCTGCACGGCCAGTGGGTCGGAGGGGTCGATGACGGCCGCCTGGCCAGAGCCAGTGTCGATGACCAGGTAGCTGTAGTTGTTGGAGAGCACGGGAATGGGCAGGATTTTCATCCCTGGAGGAGCAACGGACAGACAGACAGACATCAGGGCACAACCCCCCCTGCCCAGGAAAGGTGGCGGGGGCAAGCCAAACTCCCCACGTCAAATTCTCAGTTAAACATGCTTTGGGCAATTTGGCGATGGCAATCCCTCCCCACCCCAAAGTGCCAGTGTTGGGGGACATGATGGGGCCACGGCGGGGGGTGTGTGGGGGGGTGGCTCACCAGGACTCACCGGGGAAGCAGCAGGGCTGGGGTGCGGAGTGGCCATGGGGGTACCGCTCCCGGGCCTTCTTCACCTGCCGCTGGTAGAAGAGATAGCCCAGCCGCGTGCGGGCGTACAGGCTGTACCTGGGGAGGGCAGACCACCCCCGGGTGTTAACCCCCAGCCCCCCACATGGAGCCCACCTTGGGGAGGGGGCTGCTGCCAGGGCTGGGACCCCCATGGGGGACACATACAGCGTCACTTTCCCACATGTGGGGGCTGGAGGTGGCGTATCCCCCATTGTCGTCCCCAGCCGCCTGCCCCAGATCTGCAGCGAGGGCAGAATCGGTTCCCTAGGCAAGTCCCCCCCAGCTGCTCCGGGCAGCAAGAACCAGGGATGGGGGTGGGGCGGTGGGGGGGGGGAGTGGGCAGCATCGCTGCGGGGGTGTCTATCTGTCCAGCCGTCTGTCCAGGAGGGCTCTGCTCACCGGGAAGGGCTGGAGCCCCAGCGTTTTGCCCGCAACAGCGCTCTGGCTGCCGGCTGTCCCCACCCTCGCCCCGGGGGGGCCATGCTCAGGGCTGACCCCGCTCCGAGGGCCCTCCCTGGGTGCCACAGCCCCGGGGAAGAGGGAAGCAGGAGCAGAACGGGCAGAGGAAAAGGGAAGCGAGAAACGACCCCGCGGCATGTGCCACGAGGGGTGCAACAGATGCAGGCTGGGGGGGGCTCGGGGGCACTCCCCCATTTATACAGCAGCGTTTCGGGGCTGGGGACGGGGACCGGTGCCATGAAGGACGTGCAAAGCCCCCGGTTGCAAAGCCCATCCCCGGGACAAGGGCATCCCCCAGGATGGTTACATCCTCCGTGCCGGCACCGGCTGGTACACCGGGGAGGGATCCTGGCAGGAACCGGGGGGCCCCTGCACCTATGGGGGGTGGGAGCCCGAAGCCGGGGAGCGGGGGCTTCTGTCAGCACCGGGCAGCAGGGCCACGGCCAGGGTGCTGGGGTGGGTTAGTGATTAGACCCGAGGGAAGGAGCCCCGCGGCGGGGGGGAGTGTCAGATCCGAGGGTGACCGTCACCGTGCTGGGGGAGCCGGTGGCTGATTCCCGGCCCTGCGAAGCCTCCCCCGGTAGCAGGGCTGACACCGCCCGCCCTCACCCCCCCGGCCCGAGCGGGCTGAGCACCCGTGGAGGGCTGCCCACCCGCAGCCCCAGCCCGGCCTCTCCGTGCCAGCGGGGCCGGAGCACACACCGGGCTGGCCCCGGTCCCTCCCCGGGGGACTCCGCACAAGCCGAGGAGGACGGGCCCTTCCTCCCGGAGGCAGAACAAAGGCGGGCGGCGGCGGCAGCGGCGGCGGCTCCCTCCCGGCGGGGGGTACCGGAGCGGCGGACACTCACCCCACGCGGAACAGCAGCGGGCCCGCGAGGGCCATGAGGGCGGCGGCGGCGCGGCGGGCGAGGCGGCGGAGGGGCAGGCAGCGGCGCAGGCAGGCGGCCCCCAGCCCGCGGGCACCGGCCGCCGCCGCCGCCCGCAGCGCGGCCCCGCCATGCCCCGGGCACCGCCCCCCGCGCCCCGCGGCCATGCCGCCCCGGCCACGCCCCCCCTCCACGCGCGTCATGCCGCCGCCCCGGCCACGCCCCTCCCGCCTGCGCGCCCCCTGCTGGTCACGCCGCGTCACTGCCGCGGGAACCGGGGAGCGGGGGGGACACTGACCGCGTCACCGGCGGAGAGGAGGGGATTCCCCCCCCCTCCCCGCCATCGCCGCAAAGGGTGTCCCCCCAGCTGACTTCACTGCGTGGAGAAGGGGGTCCCTAAGTGACGTCAGAGCAGGCAGGCAGGAGGTTCCGGGGGGGGTTGGGTGCGGCTGGGGCCCCGTTGAGCGGGCGGGGGTCCCGGGGGTCCCGGGGAGCAGCAGGAGGGGGAGAGCACCCCCGTCGGCTCCCCCGGCTCCCCCGGGGCGCAGCGGCACGGAGCCGCCGCGGGGGGGCGCGGCGGGCGGGCGGGCGGTGCCTCCCCCCCTCCCCACCCCCCGCACTCCCGGGCCGCCCCGTCCCGGCTCGTCGCGGCCGCAGCCTGGCGGAGCAGCGCGCAGCAGGTAGGGCGGCCCGGCCCCGCTCCGCTCCGCACTCCCCGCCGCTCCCGGTTCCCGCCTGGGGCCGTTGACCAGGCTGGGGCACGGAGACACCCCCCACCCCGCCCGGAGGCCCCCCCCCCGTTCCCCCCTCCGCCCGGTCCCCGCCGCCCTCGCCCCCCCCCCCCAACCCCCCTGTCCCGGCTCCCTCCGGTGCCGCGGCCGGCGGGGGGGGGTGTCCCAGCGGTGGAGCGAGCGTCCCGGAGGGCGGCGGGGACCGGGCGGGGGTGGGAGGCCGGTCCCTGAACCGCGGGGACGCGCTGCGACACCCCCCGCACCCCCGTCCCCGGAGCGGGTGGGGGCACTTCGGGTCGAAGTCCGGCGCGGCGGGGGGAGCGGGGGCAGAGCGGGGTTTCGCGGGCAGGGACGTGGGGGAACAGGACCCCCACGGGTGGGACCTCGCTGTAGGGCTGGTGCCATTTTCTGGGCTCCACGGGATCGCGTGGTGGGAAATCAGGGCGCGGTGTGGGCTGGTCTGGAGGGGGGCACCGTCCTTTGTGCTGTGCGGGTGTCCCCACGGACCCCATGGGGTGTCTCAGGAGGTGAGGGCATGGGTCTGTGCCCGGCAGGGTGTGGGGTGGCACCGTGGGGGGTGCGTGGGGACCGGCTTTGGGTGGTGTCGGGGTGCCTGGGCTTGGACACAGGGGGACACCTCAGTCACATGCCCCTGCCCCCCGGGTGGGTGCTTGGGGTGGGGGCAGAGGGGCAGCAGCGATGCTGAGGTCTTGCAAACTCGTGTCCTGTGTGAGTGACTTGGGGGCAGGCAGCGGGGGAACATGGCCTGGGTGGGCCGCGCTGACCCCCCTGGCCTGAGCCCTGCCGAGCTGGGCTGGACTGGACTGAGCCAAGCCAAGTTATGTTGTGACGTGTTGGGTTGTGCCGTACTGAGCCATGCTGTGCTGTGTGGAGGAGCCGTGCTGTACCAGGCCGTGCCGTGCTGTACCAGGCCGTGCCGTGCTGTACCAGGCCGTGCCGTGCTGTACCAAGCCGTGCCGTGCTGTACCAAGCCGTGCTATGCTGTACCAAGCCGTGCTGTGCCGTACCAAGCTGTGCCATGCTGGTGGGAGCTTCCAGGCTCCTCTGGGAAGTCAGATGCTTTCCCAAGCAGCCTCACTGTAGGGAGCCATGGGGAAGGTGGGGAGCCCTGGACCTACCCCCAAACCCTGGTTCCCCCCTCCAAGGTGGCTCTTGAGGCCGCAGGGGCCTGAGCCGGGCAGAAACACCGGGGTTGCCGGCAGGGACTCTGCCTGGTGCCACCCGCGTGGCTGTGCCGGGGGCCATAGCCGCCTGCGCTCCAGGTCCCTGCCACATGCGCCTTATCTGTGCTGAGCCACAGTGCCAGTGCAGAGCAGCGCCCTGTCCCCAGGGATGGCGCATCATGCTGGGGCCACCGAGCTGGCCCTGGTGGCCCTGTGGCTGGTGACCTCTGGTTTTGGGGCCTCGCTGTGCCATGGCCTGGGGAGGGTGCAGGGTGCCGCCTGCCTCCCTGGGTGCGGTGGCCGCAGGGACCCGTCAGGCTGGTTCCTGGCCATCCCCGAGGCCACCCCGCCGGGGTGGGGACAGGAGGGGCTGGGGCAGCCGGACCCCTGCCATGGGGTGCCGGCCGTGGGTACAGGGTGGGACCCCCCAGTGACCATGTGCCTGCTTGGTACACGCTGCTTTCCCCACATGCCTGGGTTCCCTCCTGGGAACTCCAGTCCCCCCCTAACTGGGTACCAGTCACAGGGGTTTTCCTGGGGTCAGGCTCCTATTTCGGGCCCTTCCCTGGCCCCGCAGATAAGGCAGTGCCAGGGGGCACCGGGTGCTTTTTGGGAAACCGCAGAGCAGCAAAAGTGAAACTTCCCAGCCAGGTGGTCAGCGCCACGCCGGTTATTTTTGGCACCGCCGTCATCGCGATGGCAAAGTCCAGCGCGGCCGTGGCTGGGACAGCCGGACGGCGGGAGGGATGGAGGGACGGACGCTGAGCTGCTCCCCCCGGCCTGGCATGGCTGGCCTGGGTGTGCCACCCCGGCACTGCTGCCTGCCCAGCCCGGCTGCGGGAAGCGCTGGCGTCATGCTGGAGGAAGCACCCGTCCCCTCCCAGTCCGTTCCCTGTTGGGGTCAGATCCTGGTCCCCTCCCACGATCGGTCCCAGGATCATGTCCCCGCTGCAGGCAGGGGGGACGTGGGGGGTCCTGGCACCTGCCTGGGGCTCTGGGCGAGTGTCCCCCGGTGACAGTGCCAGGGGGTAGCAGGCGGGTAAAGGCCTGGCACTGGCTCCTGGCAGCGCCATTGTTTTCCTGGCCTTGGAGATCCTGCCTTCCTCCTCCTCCTTCTCCTCCTCCTCCTCCTCCTGGGGCCAAGCCCAGCAGCTGGCCCTGGGCCCGGGCTGGCTGCTCGCGGCTGCCGGGGGCTCTGCGAGGGGGCCTGGCGTGGCCGGGGAGGGGAGCTCAGCCCTGGGGGGGTCCTGGCTCCCCTCCCAGGGGGGACGCGTCCACCTCCCTCCGAGGTGACGCAGGTGGCTCTTGTCCCTATAACTCCCTGGGGGGACTCAGGAGTTCTGGAGCCCCCGCATGACCCACTGGGCTGCTGGGTGGGGTGCACGCCCAAAATGGGGGGGCAGTGGGGTCTGCATGGGTGTGATCAGGATCAGGCCCCGTGTTTCCATCCCAGGCAGCAGGCAATGTGATGTCCTTTGTCACCGGGGTGGTGTCACCAGGAGCTGGAGACCAGCCAGGGTGCGGGGAGGGGGGGGGTGCTCCCTGCCCCCCGGCAATGGCAGGGTGGGCTCCAGAGGCCGGAGAAGTCACGTCCCCGCTGCGGCTTGAGTCAACGCGTGGCCATGCCCTGCCCGTGGCTGGCCACTGACGCAGGTGCCGGGGACTCAGGGCACAGGAATGCAGGTAGCCCCGGCCAAAGGACAGTGGGGACGTCTCTCACCTCTCATTGACCCGCTGACATTGAGGCCAGCTCGTCCTTATTAATTAGAAGCCGCTATTAAAGTGGGAGGGGAGGTTTTGCGGCTCCACTGTCCCCTGTGTCCCCGCACCTGCGGCTCCACTCACCGGGGACACGTTCTGCCCAGGGAGGGGGACCTACGCTGACACCCCCTCATCTTCTCTCCCCTCCAGGTGGTCGTGGGAGACGCAGGGAGCTGGCATGGCACAGCCCACTGCACCCCCCCCCTACGATGACAAGAACCCCCTCTATCCCCCACCCCCGGGAGGGTACCCCCAGCCCCCCCACTATGCCGGGGGGTACCCGCAGCCCGGGGGATACCCTGCAGCAGGGGGGTACGTGCAGCCAGGGGGGTACCCAGCAGCAGGGGGCTACCCCCAGCCGGGGATGACCATGCCCACCATGCCTATTCGGTTCGGTAAGTGGGGGCACCTTGGGTTTTTTCTGGGGGGGCACTAGAAACAGGGGTGCTATGGGGGGCTGTGCAGCCCACCCTGGTGCTGAGGGGTGTCCCCCACCGCAGGCGATGATGGCATCGGGGACGGCTCCCCCCTCCAATCGGCTGACTGGGATGACAGGAAAGTTCGGCACACCTTCATCCGCAAGGCAAGTCCCGGGTGTCTGGGGGCACCCGTCAGGGTTGGGGGCTGTGTGCTGATCCCCCTCGTCTCTCGCAGGTCTACGCCATCATCTCTCTGCAGCTACTGGTGACGGTGGGGATCATCGCCGTGTTCACCTTTGTGTGAGTCGGGGGTCTCTCCTTAGCCTTGCCCCAAACAAGTGGGGAGCCTGCCCTCGTGTCCCCTGGGGGGGCCCCGAGGGGACATTAGTTGCTGTACCCCCTCCCTCACGCTCGTCCCTCCCGTCCCACAGCTCCCCTGTCCGCTCCTTTGTCCAGAGGAACGTTGCCATCTACTACGCCTCATAGTGAGTACAGGGTCTGCTGGCTCGTGCCCCCCCCCGGGGTGCCCTACAGCAGCTGGCACCCCACAATTGCAGCCTTCCAGCCCGGGGGGGGGAGGGTGTCCTGGTGGGGGCGTCTCAGGGCTGACACCCACCGTCTCTCTCTGCAGCGCCGTGTTCCTGGTGACCTACCTGGTGCTGGCCTGCTGCCAGGGTCCCCGGTGAGTCACTGGTGGCTAGGACCCCCGGGGTGGGGGTATGTGGATATGGGGGGGGTCTTCCAGGTCATCACGAGGGGGGTCCCTGCCTGGGGCTGCTGCCGGGGGGTGGGGACCAGGGGGACATGACATGGCCGCTGTCACCAGCTCACGTCTCACCCCGTTTCATCCCCAGGAGACGCTTCCCCTGGAACATCATCCTGCTGACCATCTTCGTGAGTGGGGTGGGGCTGGCGGGGGGGGCCCTAGTGGTGCCCCCATGGCACCCCAGCTCCCCAGGCGGGCTGGGAGGAATAGGGGGAGGCCTGGGCAGGCGGGGGGCAGCCAGGAACTGCTGTCCCTATGGTACCGCTTGCCCTGCTGAGCCCACCTTTCTCCTCTCCCACAGACACTGGCCATGGGGCTGATGACAGGGACAATCGCCAGGTATGCCCCAGGGGCCCCGTGGTGACAGAAGCTGGGGTCCCCCCCATCCCCCACTGTGCGGCCGGCTCAAGTGAGAGGCTGCTGGGAGCCAGGGGACACCCCGGTCCCCTGGGCTTGGGGACAGTGGGGTCCCTGCCTGGGATCGGGGCTGTGGGGGGTCACCAACACCCCCTAGCCAGGGGGATGCCGAAGCATGGGGTGACTCTGGTGTCCCCTCCATCTGCAGCATGTATCGGACCAATGCCGTCCTGATTGCCATGCTCATCACCGCCATCGTGGCCATCATTGTCACCATCTTCTGCTTCCAGACCAAGGCAAGGAGGGGGATGTGACCTGCCCTGCCCTGGGGGGGAGTGAGGCGCAGGGAGCTGGGTGGTGGGGACACCCCAAGCTCTCCCATGACATATGAGTTTCCCCACTGGCAGGTTGATTTTACATCATGTCCGGGGCTCTTCTGCGTGCTGGGCATCGTGGTCATGGTGACCGGGATCGTCACTGCCATCGTCCTTTCCTTTAAATATGTGAGTGGGGGGGGACGGGACAGAGGGGCTGTGGAGTGCAGGTGTCCCCAGGGCTGGTACAGGCAGGGGGGTTTGGGTGGTCCCCCTTTGCCAGGAAGCAGGGTGTGGTGCGGGCCACGGCAGAGGCAGCTTGCCCCCAGGGAGAGGGTGCGTTGGCGTCAGCATCAGCAGCATCATCTCCTCAGGAGCCAGGTGCGGGCAGGACCTGCCCCGCCTTGCCCGCTGCCTGCCAGCATCCTGGCTCACCCTGCCCTTTTCCCCTTCCCTGCGCAGGTCCCCTGGCTCCATATGCTGTACGCGGCCATCGGCGCCATCGCCTTCACCCTGGTGAGTTGACGGCTGGGGTGGGCAGAGGGTGTCACACAGGGACCGAGGAGGGGGGAACCCTGCCTCAGTCCCTGCCTGACACCCTCTGCCCCACCAGTTCCTTGCCTATGACACCCAACTTGTGCTGGGGAACAGGAAGAACACACTGAGCCCTGAGGAGTATGTCTACGGTGCCCTCACCATCTACACCGACATTGTCTACATCTTCACCTTCATCCTGCAGATCGTGGGCCGGGATTAGCCCCGGGACCCCTCCTGTCCCCCCGCCGCTGCCCCTCACCTCCTCTTCTGGCCTCTGTACAGGATACAGCCGCTTACCGTGACTCCTAACGCTTCAGCATCCCTACCCATAGGCTGCTAAGGAAAGGGCTTCCCTTGATCACTGCCCCCCCCAAGCCTCCAAGGGTGGTGGGGAGGACTGGCTGCCAGTGTTTAGGAAGTGCCCAGCCTTGGCACCGCTTGCCGAGGCCGTGCCTGTGGTGCTGGGCGGGCAGTGGAGTGCCACAGTCCTGCCTGGGCCCAGGGAGCTGACAGCAGCTGCTGGGATCGCGTTGGGATTTTTTTGGCAGAGCCCGGTTGGTGTTATTCACTCGGTGCCTTAAACGCGGCTCCGGCCGTGCCCCCCTCCCCAAGCTGCAGTGGTGCCTGGTGCGGGCAGGGGGCAGCTGGGACCCCCGTGGCAGGACTCGTGGCAGAGCTCACGTCGCAGAGGCCCGGCAGCCACGGATGTGGGCAAAGTTGCACTTGCTAAATAAAACACTTCAATTTTCCAGACGGTCCCCAGTCTTACTGGTGTGGCTACTCCCCTGAAAAACCTGTGGGCGGCCTCAGTGGGGGCTGTGGCCTGGGGCAGCACAAACATTGCTTTGGGGCAGAAAAAACAAGGTTGAGCTGCTCCAGGCTGGGCCTCCCTCCCCTGCCTGTACCTCTCCACCCTTGTGGGCAGAAGCCCAGCTGCAAAGCAGCTGCCCCCCCCCACCGCTGTGGGGGCAGGCAGAGCCTGGGGCTGAGCACTGAGGGAGAGACCGTGGTGGCAGCGAGCTGTTCCACTCACCAGGGGTGAGGTTTATTTGTCCCCATCCAGCCCCATGACCACCCCACAGGCTGGACAGGGAGGGCAGGCATCAGTGCCACATGTCCCACGGGGCTGGCGTCCCCTCGGCCAGTCCCTTCCAGGTGCTGGGGTGCCAGGCTGGGGGTGGGGAGCAGCCTGGCTATGCCCCCCTGGCCACCCTCTTGTATCGCTCCGACTCGTACTCGCCCTGGTTGGCTTCCATCATCTTTCGGCGGATTTTGAGCTGCTCCAGACGGTTTTTATCAACTTCCCGCTTGGCCAGGAGGAAGAGGATGATGCCGGAGGGCAATCCAATGGCCCTGCAGAACAGCCAGTGGGCAGGAGATGGAGAGAGCTGGTGGGGAACCAAGGGCCCTGTGCCACCCTGGGGCAGCACGGACACCCCCCAGGACCCTCCGTCCCACGCCAGGCCCTGCGGAGCAGCGGAGCCTGCGGGTGCCGAGCCTCTCCCGCCGCCCCGGCCACTCACCAGGCCACCCCCACCGGCTTCATCGGGTTCTTGCCCTTCTTGCGTGTGGGGATGTACTCCACTCCCTCGGGGAGCCCCCCGCTGCCAGGCTCCGGGCCGGCCCGTGGCCCTGCCGGCTGGCGGCAGCTCTGCCCGAGGAGCCGTGTGCCCGGGGGGGCTGGCCGGGCCCAGGGCCTGGCAGGACCCACTGCTGGCCCTGCTGCCGCCAGCAGCCCTGCGGAGAGAGAGGTGTTAGGGAGGGGCAGTGGCAGGGGGGCCCAGCCCGAGCGGCCTGAGGCTCCTGCCCTGCCCTGCCCTTACCCCTACCCTTCCCCTTCCCCTTGCCCTTACCCCTGCCCTTACCCCTACCCCTGCCCCTGCCCCTGTCCCGGCGGCAGAGGGGGCTCGAGGGCGGGGCCTGAGCCAAGCGGGGCGTGGCCACGACTGAGCGGCGTGGCCAAGCCCGCTAGGGGCGGGGCTCTAAGACCTCTCCTCAGCCGGGCGGGGCGGGGCCGAGGCCCTGCGGGCCGTGCCTGGGGGCGTCTCTGGGAGAGGGTTGGGGGGTGCGTGTCGGGGGCCGCGGGGCCGTGCGGTGAGGGTGGTGGCGGGACGCTCCCGGTCCCCCCCCCCCCCCCCGCCCAGGGGCCGCCCCCTCAGCCCGCCCGCCGTTACCCCCGCAGTCCGCTGAGCGCCGCCGCCATGGTGGGCCGTGTCGGTGCGCGGCAGCCCCGCTGCATGCCGGGAGCTGCAGTCCGCCGCGCGGGGGCTGCCGGGGGTGCGACGCTGGCCGCGCGGCGCGCGAGAAACTACAGCTCCCAGAGTGCACCGCGCGGGGCTGGGGGTGGGCCTACCCTGCTGGCGGAAGGGGCGTGATCCGGTTGGGGACGCGGGCCGGGGTTGGCTGAGGCGGGAGGGCGGCGGGCGTGGATTGGCCAGGGCGTGGCGAGCGGCGGAAGCGGCGGCGGCGGCGGGGTGGGGCGCGCGGGCAGGCCGGCATGGAGCCCGCCGAGGGCCCGGGGGCGCTGGGCTTCCACGGCGACGAGGAGATCATCGAGGTGGTGGAGCTGGGCCCGCCCGGGCCGGGTGAGACGGGGCACCCCGCGCCGCGCACCGGGCAGGGCCTGCGGGGTCTCCGGCCTCCCACCGGGGCACCGGGCCCGCTCCGGCCCCGCCCCAGCGCCGGGCCCGGCCGCGGGTCCCGGCCCGTTCCCCCCCCGCCGCCCCGGGCCTGCGGCCTCTCCCCGCGTCGCGCTCCGCTACTTTGCGGCTCCGCTGCTCCGGGTGTCCTGGCCGCGGCGGCATCGGGATGGCGTGTTCCCTGGGCTGCCCCGTCCCCCAGGGACCCCCCTGTTTCCCCCGTGCCCGCAGCCGCCTGCCCTGCAAGGGCCGAGCCCGGCAGGCTGCGAGCCGCGTCCTGACCTTCGTCCTCCGCAGATGACCTGGCCGACGAGATGGAGGACGTGGACTTTGACGACGAGGGGGCAGAAGAGCCCGACGCCGAGGCTTGGGAGACGGAGGACGACGAGGGGGTGGAGGACAGCATGGAGGCGCAGGATGACAGCGAGGTCACGTTCTCCCTCCACTCGGGTGAGTGGTGGGCACGGGCAGGGGCCCCTGGGGTCCCCCTTGGGCCCTGCTCCCACCCTGACTTTCCCCAGAGTAAGAGGGCGCAGCAGGTCCTTGCCGGGCTGCCGTCTCCCGGCTGTTCCGGGGACAGCCATCACGACTCAGGGCTGCCTTGGGCTGTGATCATTTCTGCCTTACACTCCGGTAGAGAAGCCATTCGAGCCTCCTACTGCGGCAGCTCACCCTGAGCTCGGCAGCCAGCCTGTGCTGCTCCTCCCTTGCAGGAAGATTTGATTCCCACTAGTTTGAGTTGGGAGTTCAGCTAGCTGACATCCCACCCAGACCCAGGGCTGCGTGGGGTTTGGATCCCCGGGAAACATCAGGTGGGGCGTGAGCGGCATCCGAGCTACGTAGCCTCTCTTTACTCTTCTGTGAAGCTTCTGTTTTCTGCGTGAGCCTCGACCCCAAGACCAACACGCTGGCGGTGACGGGTGGGGAGGACGACAAGGCCTTTGTGTGGCGCGTGAGCGATGGAGAGCTCCTGTTCGAATGCTCAGGTGAGGTGCTCGAGGCTGTACGTGTGAGCGGCCGTGTCCCCTTCCAGCCACATCTCTCCGGACACGCTCTTCCCCAGCCGATGCTCTGCTGGATCTGGGCTCCTGACCGTCCTCCATAGTTTGGCCTGAGCAGTCTCTGTCCCCTGACTTCTCTAGGACACAAGGACTCGGTCACCTGTGCCGGCTTCAGTCACGACTCCGTGTTCGTGGCCACGGGTGACATGTCTGGGCTTATCAAAGTGTGGCGGGTGGACACCAAGGAAGAAGTGTGGTCCTTTGAGGTGGGGGACTTGGAGGTGAGCGGCAGGACCCCTGGTGCCATGGGAAGTTTGTGGGCTGGCAGCTGGGACTCAGCTGGTGGCAGGGGGACACCACTCCTGTGACACTGCCTGTCCCTCTCTCTGCCCAGTGGATGGAGTGGCACCCTCAAGCCCACGTCCTTCTGGTGGGCACAGCTGATGGCAACTCCTGGATGTGGAAGATCCCTAGCGGAGACTGCAAAACTTTCCAGGGCCCAGCGTGCCCAGCCACATGTGGCAGGATCCTGCCTGATGGTGAGGCACGGGAGCTGTCCGGGGTGGGGAATGTCATCAGCTCTGTGACAGATGCCACCGCCACCATCTGCCCTCCTGCTTCTGCCAGTCTGTGCTGAGTGGAAGGTGGAGGGACGAGGGGAGCACTGGCTCTATCTGCTGGCTCTGTCTCACCCAGGGAAGCGAGCGGTGGTGGGATATGAGGATGGCACCATGCGCATCTGGGACCTGAAGCAGGGAACCTCATTGCATGTCCTGAAAGGTAGGGAAGAGGTTAATCACCTGGGATGCTCCCTAATTGGGGAATGGCCCCTTCCAGTGGGCTCTGATCTCTCCCTGGGTGGAGAGGTGGCACTGGAGGGAGCCTGGCGCTGGATTTCCGTGCCCCCACAGGTGGCTCCTCCTTGCCATTGGGATGCTGGCAGAGCTGGGCAAGGTGGTGGCTGCAGGAGGGTGGGTTTTGAGGCTCACCAGGTCTCTGTGGGGAGGACGTGTGGAGCTCATGCCTCTCCTGCCTGCCCCCCAGGCCAGGATGGCCACCAGGACCCCTTGACATGTGTGGCCAGCAACCAGGACGGCAGTTTGATCATGACGGGCTCCGTGGACTGTCACGCCAAGCTGGTCAACTCCTCCACGGGCAAGGTGGGTCTGTGCTGGCTGGGGCAGAGCCAGGAGCCCCGGGGGACGGGGGTAACGGCCTTCCAAGCCCCTGTCCTGGGCCAGGCCAGTGTCCCCGGGTGGTTCGGGCTCTGCTGGCCCCGAGCAGCCTGTGGTGGCCACCGGCAGCCAGCGGGAGGCGCCCTTGGCCAACACAACGGCTTCTTCCCAGCTACGGGTGGGACCCGCGGCTGGGGGGTCCCGCTGGGCTCGTAGAAGGAAGTTCCCCACCTTGTTTGCTCCGAGGAGCTGAGGTTTTGGGGCCGGGCCTTGGTGTCCAGGGGGTGTAAGGCTCGATCCCGGGTAAGGAAGGGGACCTCGGTATGACTGGGGGTCCCCTTCCCCTCCCCTCTGGCACTAGTCGGCCTCCCTCCCCCCAGGTGGTGTGCGTGTTCAAGATGGAGAGCATGGCCCCCAGGGCCCCCACCGGCGAGGGTGAGGAGGCTGAGTCCAACTCGGTGGAGTCACTGGGCTTCTGTAATGTGTGAGTGTGGGGACACGTGGCCTGGGGGTGACGGTCCCTCTTCAGTGCCAGACCTTATGGGGGGGGGATGTTTGTTACTAACAGACCCGTTTCCATCCCTCGTGCTCGTTCTGCTCTCACCTCATCCTCCCCAGTTGGCTGCAGGTATCCTGGGTTACTTCTGTGTGACAGGGAAGTCACACTCAGACCCTTCCCCTCAACCTGTTTGGTTTCTGGGCTAGCCTGATGGACCACTGTTTGGCTGGGATACCCTCCAGACAGGCCTGCTGGGGATCTTTCCTACCAGGACATTGTCTTCTCCCGTGTGAACCTTGGGCCCCTTGCTGGCTCTCACTGTCTTGTTGGTTTCCTGAACTGAGGTGTTTCATGGCTCCAGTCATTGGGTGGTCCCTCATTTTCTCAATGCGCTTTGCCTTCAGCCTTGATCCTTCATGCGCTTCCAGCCCTGTGTAACACCCGTTCCCCTCTCTGCAGGATGCCACTGGCTGCTGTGGGCTACCTGGATGGCACCCTGGCTATCTATGACCTCTCGACACAAAGCTTGAGGCATAAGTGCCAACACGAGGTACTGCCCTACCCCCCTCTCCCCAGGCCTAGGGGGGTGTCTCTGGGCCCATCTGAGACCTCCCTTGGAGCCCAGGGGCTTTCCTGGGGCCAGTTCCCAATTTGTGCTTCTCTCTCAGCCTCTTGGGCTTCCCCAAAGGCAGCCGCAGTCCCTGCACAGAGGATATGCCTCATAGCTTGGTCCTGGTGCCTGGCTCTCCTATCTGTGGGGATGGCAGACAATGCTGGGGGGCTGGCATGCGGAGGGAGCTGAGACTTGCTGGGTGTCCCCAGTACTCACCTTGTGGCCTCCCCCTGCCCCAGTCAGGGATCGTGCAGTTGCTGTGGGAGGAGAGCTCAGCCGTGGTGTACACCTGCAGCCTGGACGGGGCTGTGCGGCTCTGGGACGCCCGCTCGGGGAAGATGATCAGCGAGTACCGAGGGCACTCAGCCGAAATCCTCGACTTTGCTGTCAACAAGTGAGCAGGGACTCCCTAGACCCCTTCCCTGCTGGGTGGAGGGACCAGGGCTGGCAGGGGCCTCCAGCCTCAGGAACTCAAATCACGAGCTGTTGCTCTCTTTTGGGTGTCCCTGGGCTCTGGTCCCAAGGGAGGGGACAGACCCAGGTCTGTGCTGAGACTTGAGGGTCTCAAGTGGGAGTGGGGCATATCAGAGCTGGGCCAGGGGGTTTGGTGAGGGATGTCCAAAGCCCCCAGCCCCATTTCTGAGCCCTGTCTCCTCCCAGGGATGCCTCCATTGTGGTGACGACCTCTGGTGACCACCAAGCCAAAGTGTTCTGTGTCCAGCGCCCCGATCGCTAGGAACTGTGCTAAGGGATGGTGTCCTGGCTTTGCCGGGTGGCTCGTGTACAGAGGGATGAGGGAGATGGGTTTCACCACCCTTCTCCAGTGCGTGCTTTGTAATTTTCCAGCCTGCCCTGCTTTGCCCTCACCATCTGGGGGCCAAGCCTGGGGTTTTGTATGAAAATGTCTTTTAATTATATAAATTATTTCACTTAACTGGATGCCATCCACTCTGCTTGTTGGGGGGGAAGAGGACCTGGGGAGCTGTGCTCCCTCCCTCCTCAGGGATCTCCCCAGCATCCAACCATGGCCTGAGGAGCAGTGGCAGACGGTTTTATGCTGGGCTGGGTGGAGGCAGAGACCCCCATCCTAGCTCTCCCTGTTAGGTGGAAATGAGGGGGTCAGGGTAGGAGGGAAGGGTGCAGTTTGCTAGCTGAGGGTAGAATCCTGCTCTGTGCAGCCCAGGAGTTCCTGAACACAACAGGCTACTCACTCATAGACCTGGGCACAGCCCCCCACTTCAGCCCCCAAGACAGAGACCACCAGAAGTAATTTGCTCCAGGATACAGTACTGCACCTGTGACTCCAAACACCCCTTCCAGGGCAAGGCCACATGCATTGACAAGCCAAAGCCCCACAGCCCTTTAAGATAGAAAGATCTCCTTTATTAATGAACCCCAACAGTATTTCTTCAGATACAGGAGTTTTGAACTCAAATACTCAGAAGAAAACAAGTTAATATTGCATTATTCTCATAAGAAATACTGCAACTTATTTCCGGTAACATATTGCAAAGCGAAACAGCTTGAAAAGAAAAAAAAAAATTAAAAAAGAAAAGAAATTAAGTCAATCAAACTGGAATTAAGGTTTTGTTTCTTGGAACGATCGAGTCCTCGCAAGCACAGCTCGTTTCTGCAGATTACTCCCCAAACTGTCGTACAAACAGACCCCGATTGCTTGAATTCCTTATGAGCCCACAGAGGTGCAACATTAAAAGCTACGATTATCGGGTAGCAAGTACCCCAACCTTCGTCCTCCACTGCAGCCTCAGTGAACCTGGCGTTAACGGGTTGTGAACGTCTTCCCCCTGAAAGGATGCAGAGAGAGGTCAGCACAGCCCCCCAGCACTGTTCTGGGGTGCCCCAGGGTGGCTTACAGGGCTTTTGGTGGGGCGCATGCTTGCACTGAGCTCTCAAAGCCAGGCAGGCACTGCTGGTTCAGAGCTTGCAGGCATTTGTGGCTGCAGAACCAGGTCATGGGGCTGTGGGGAGGGGTTGGCTTTTGCAGAGGGGACAACCTCACTGCCCTAGAGCAGAACGCAAAGGGGGGCATGCCAGGACACACAGAAAAAGGATGCCAAGGGGCTCTGGGATCAGCAGAGGGCAAAGGACCCGAGGGAAACATGTTCATGCAACTGCTCTCCTCCACCCACTTTGCTCTGGGCTGCTTTATTCCCAAGAGGGAGCCAGCCAGCTAGCGCGGTGGCCCGGGAGCGCTCCTGGCCCCAGCCATCTGCTGGCCAAGGGCAGCCAGGGCTCCGAGGAGCAGCAGATGCACCAGGCAGCAGGAACCTGCTCCAGTGCCCGCAAACCCCCAGGAAGGACCTGGCCACTCTCCCCTGTGAGCTGGAGCTGCCCCCAGCGGTGATCAGCCAGCTTTAATACAACAGGGGAAAAGCCCCATGAATGCCACCACAGGCTCAGGGGGGGACAATGGAGACACCAGGGCTCACAGAGCCATGTACGAGCCTTCTTTCACAAAGGACCTGCCGGCACAGGGTTTGCCACAGACCCAGCTCCTACAAAGGACATGTGAGGCAGTGAGTGAGTGTGGTGGAGGGAGCACAGGAGACCTGAGATGCCAACATGCCCTGATCCAGGCTTTCGCCTCAAGGCACCCAGGCAAGCACCTCACTATGAAACACCCCCTTTCTCTCTCAGATGGGGTCCCAGCACATCAGGCCCTGGTCTGGTCACCCCCACAGCATCCCAGTCCTCCCTGGACTGGAGTATGCCAAGCTGAGAAGGAGCAAGCTCGTGGCTGGCAGAGAAGCCCAGAGAGTCAGGCCCTGCTTTCCTACTCACGTGATTGTTTTCATTTCTTTCTTCTCTGCGTCTGGACGGGCACGGTTCAGCACCTTGAGGAAATCCGATGTTTTTGCCCTCATACGCGTGTGAATATAGGCCTGCGTTTCATTAGGACAAAATGGGGACGGGTCAGGATTCTTCCTTCATAGCTGAGATTTCAGGACACGGGGTAGGAGCTACTTTTCTCTTCCTTTTTGGGAAAGCACGTAGCTCTGCACAGGCACGGTGCTATGAGGGGAGTTCAGGAGGCAACAGTGAAAATTGCTGTCTAAGCCCTGGTCAAAGCCAGGTCTCTCTGAACAATTACCCTCATTTCTGTTCCCAGAAAGAAAAGAAAGCAGATCCAAAAGGGAAAAATCCTATTTCGCTGCTAGCATGGGAAGCAAACAGGCACTTGCCTGTGCCAAAGAGCAGGGAGGAGGTGATGATGCATCACTTGCCACCCCTGCAGGACTGGGGAGGGCAATGCCAGGCCCCAATGAATTCTCAGGGGGGCACCCCTGCCCCGAGCTCCTCCCTTGCAGCACCCAGGTTAGACAGGCCAAAGCTACCCTGTATCCCCCAGCCCCATCCCCTCAGTACCTTCGAGCACTTGATGTGATAGTGCAGGTAGTCCCGGAACGTGTGGATCAGGTTTATGGTGTTGTCTCTGGCAGCAGCATTGGTGTGACGGGGGAACAGCACTGAAAGAAGAGGGCGACGCAAACCATTAGAGCCTCCAGAGGCTACCAAAGGGCTTCAGGTTCCTCCAGTGCTGGAGGCTTCAAGGTGTGCTGCTTTGAATACCTGCTTTGCTCTCTACAAAGAGCCCTTTACTGTGACACATACCAAGACTAAGCAGCACTTGTGATTTTAAACACAGGGCTTCGCAGCACTTTTCCACGTCTCCTGCAGCAGCCTGGACACAGCTGTGCACTCTGGAGGACGCAGGCAAGGCCAAGTGCCCAGAGATGACAGCACTGTAGGAAACTGCATGACGCTACTTCAGTGCCTGGGAGAAGCAAATGGAGGAGAGAGCTGGGAGGCAGACAAGGGCGGCCAGGCTGCTCAACTGATTTCAAGATCTAGACTGCCCTTGGATCTTGAAATCCGTTGTGGATCCCTGCCTGGCAGCTTGTCAGCACTGTGACAGAGCCAGACTTGGTTACTGCAGGGGCCTGGTGGCTCACTCTTTCCACAGGCTGGTGCTGTGCTAAGCGTCCCTGATCCAAAGGCTGAAAGACCTTTTGTCTGGGTGATGATCTCACCTGGGACTGTCAGATCAGATAACAGGGAAATTTCATCTGGACAAGAATGAAGTCTTGCTTGCTGTCCCAGACTTGCCATTAGACAGCACTCCCATAGCTGATGAGCTGCCCTAACCTCAAGGCACCATTCCCAGCACAGGAAGAGGGCAGTGCTAACTTCACCTTGTCCTGCAGTGTCTGTGCTCCACCTCTGAGCTCTGAACTGCAGGAATGCTGGCCTGAGAGACCCTAATGGCACATCCAACCATGACCTCCAATTTCTCTGGAAGAGACCTTTCCCTTTGAACAGGGCAGGGTTTGGACTCCTCAGCATTGCTGCCCAGGAGGAAGCGATGACTCTGCTGGCCTGCACCTCTGCAGGCAGGGGAAAGTGGCTCATCAGAGACAGAAATGTTTGGCCCAGAACAAAGGCAGAGCTGGAGAAGCAGAACTCACTGCCCTGCTCCTGATCTCCGATTGCCTCTGCTGATCAAGCACTGCACAGGTGCCTGTAGCTGGACAAGCTACAAATACACTTGCATGAAACCTCCCACAAGAAACCTCCAGTTTCTACAATATCACAGCAAAGCCACCCTTCTCTTGCTCCCAAATGCTGAACTTGTTTTATAGGCAGACACTAAATGGCTCACTGTCCACTTCCACGCCTTCTTGCCCACAGCAGAGCTGAGGTGACCTGATACAGCGAAGGGACACACTGAAGGGGGCAGACAACGCAGACTGCAACTCCAGAATCCCTTCAGCGCCCAATGACCTGTTTGAAGACTCAGGAAAGGTGAATTCCTTTTTGTTTTTCATGCAGCAGCAGGAACCTCTCTCCTCCCCAAGTGTCCCCAGGCCTCAGAGCTGCCTGCTTACCAAAGGTGATGTAGCCAATATTGTCGCCAACAGCCGCGTCTGTGTCTTTCAGCTCCAAGGGCGGCTCCCTGTGGCTGAAGAGCACCTGTGGGGCTGTGTGACTGGCCCGGCGACCCTCCTTGAACTCCTGAACAAGACAAAGCGAAGGTGAGTCCCACTACGACACTCCACTGGGAAAGCAAACGGGGTTTCCCTACTTCCACAGGGCAACTGAGCTGGAGGTTTCCCATCTTTCCCTGAATGGGCTGAGTCTATCAGGCCAAACCTCTGGAAAACAATCTTTTTTCCCAGCAAAACCAGACCAAAACGCATACTGTCCTGGGTTTACACGTGGCCCTAGCACAGCCCCTCAGCTGGGGTGGCTTTCAGCATCACCCTTCCTACCATGGGTGTTTTGTGGAAGGGACACCTCAGTCTGAAAAAGCACATGAGACAGCACAGTTCCTGCCAGGTCAACATCGTTAATGCTTCCAGCAAAAGTCAGCAGCTCCCATCAGCCCAGAGGAAAGGAAATTCTCAGAAAGGGCTGTGAGGTCTCCATTGCACTTAGCATAAAGGCTCTGCCGTTTGAGAAAGCACCTCCCACCAGGAGTCTTTGCCTCAGCATTAAGAAGCACCTATAGCATTTGAAGCTTGTGTGCGAAGCCTGCTCCTCCTAACACTTCTCTACCTCAAAACAATACCTCCAGGCAAGGAGATCCCTTCCACCAGGGAACCTCTCTGACAGCAGCACAACCCCCACCTCCCATGAAATGAAGCGGGTCTGCATTTCAGGAATTATAGGACTGTCCCTACATGGGGCTGGGAAAGTCCAGACAACATTCCCCTCGCCCAAGGCAGGGCAGCCTCCCCTCTGCCTCACTGTCCCCCAGCGCAACCTACACATCATCAGCCACCCTCGACCTCTCCTCCCTTCTGAGCAGAGCTCACCCTGGGAAGGGCAGGAGCATCCATGCCACTTTTAGAGAACCCAGTAGTTCACTGGGGTTTCCTTAATGAAATGCTTAGCTTGCACTTCCGCCTGCTTATGCCAGAGGGTACAATGGTTCAAAAGGCTTCACTGGTTAGTTAATGGTCAGATTTTCTCCATGAGAGCCGAGATGAGCAGCCACCATGCCTGACTGGGCTGTGTTATGCAAGAGCAATAGCTGGAGGGAAGGAGCCGGTGTGACTCAGAGTGGAAATTCTTGTGGCTGGGCAGGAGCAGGGTTTGCTGTTGTAAAAACCAAGAACTTGGGACACGGAGACTCTGGGACAGCTGCTGCCTTGAAGGCCTGCCACCTCCCTGGGAGCCTCACAAACCCTGTTTTGTTTACCTCATGCCTCCCTCCCTGTTTTAAAAGCTGAACTCCAGGCTGTGGGATATGCTGGTGGGGAAAAGCTCAAAGCCAGACCAGATGCCCTGCCCGTAGCTAAAGAACACAGAGAGCAGAGCTACGAGATAAGACTCCCATCACAACAGACCCTGTTCTAATGACCCCCAAACACAGATCAACTGGTATCCAGCAAACTGGGCCAGCAACTTGCTGTCCACGAGCCTGTCAGCAGCATGGCCTGGCACCCCTGAATGGATGGGCTAAAGCTCCTCTAGCCCTGCAACACCCTGCAGGGCCCTGCTCCCCAGCTGTGCCTGTGCAGGAGGCTCCCCAGGTGCTTCAGCAGACATAAGGTGAGCTAGGCAGGCCAGTGACACAGATGAACACACATACCAGCATGCACTGAGCCTTCCCCAGCTGTAAGCAAATATCTCAATCTCCACAGGCTGCATGCAGCCACTAGCAGACATGCAAAGTGTTTACTATGGCCTCTGAATGCTTCCCAGCTAAATAGCAGTTGCAAAGGGTAGCTGAGTCCAGAAGTACTTGGCATTAAGATGATTGATTCAAGCCCACAAACTAAGCAAATTCACAGCTTTGAAAAGCTCAAACTCGAGACCCTACCGTGGCATGTGAGAGCAGCCACACCGAGCTGCTGAGACTCTGCAGCATTTGAGCATTGGCAGGAACAAACTTCAAGGTGAAGACAGCTCTCAGCACGATCGCAGGCACAGCACATTGCCTCACCCCTTCTTCTCCCTTTACAGCCTCCCCACCACGCTCAGCTCCTCAGCTGGCTGGCGATCCCTATACCACAGCTAGCTGCACTACAGGGCCTCAAGGTGGATACTGAAGTATTCACCATGGTGTTTCTCATCTGTAACACATATGTTTGATTGTCCATACAAGCAAGACCATCGATAATAAAGATGCCAATGCAAGAGCCTGGATTAGAACATACACCACCTATTAACATGGTTCCTCCATCCCAGTGCAGCCTGGAGCCCTGCAAAGCATTTACGTGCATTAAACTGCCTGTGAGTTAACTTCAGCCTAATATCTGCTCATTTGGCAATGCTGCTTCAAGCAAGAAGGCATGTGAATCGAGGGCCAAACCCTTTCCCCATAATTCAGTTTCCATACCTGCATAAACACCTTTCCGATCACCACGTCATCGTCATCCTTAAATACCGTGCTGAACACAACCGTGACACGGTCCTTTTTTGCCTCGACATACCTGCAGGGGGGTGAGAGAGGAAAACCCAGCTGTGAACAGGAGCTAAGAGGTACAACTGGATGAGGAAGAAACTGCCAGACAAGGTCAAGTGGAGACAACCACCATTCACAGGCCTGGCTGCTGAAAATTTCTCCTCCCTCAAGAAAGTATTTACAGGGAGCAAAACATTTCTGTTGGGAGTGGCCAGTTTCTCTGCTGCGTGCAGCCACAAGTGCTGCCACTAAGAGACTCTTGTGTAACATCCCTGCAGCCCGAGGGATGAGCACTACCCTCAATGGGTACTTCTGACAGCCTAGGACAGGCCCTTATTACCCTGCTGAAGTACAGAGCAGTAGGATTTCCTGACTTTCCACCACAACACAGAGCTGGAGCAGGAAGTGTACTGACAGCTGTCTGACTCCCATGCTGCTTGGTTTGAACACTTACATTGTCTCATCGTCCCGGTAGTGGATGACAGCTCTTTTCTCTCCTTCTTTGCCCTCTTCCTGGAATTTGAAATACTTCTCAAAGACTGAAGCAAAGCAGTTGCGCTTCAACATGCCAGCTTGGTGCACGATAGCGTCCTTGTCTGTGGGAAGGTTCTCCAGGTCGTAGAGCAAAGAGACATTGTAACCTGGGGAGGGACAGCCACTAACTTAATAATCTAAGCAGGGCCTTAATGAAGCCAGAGACATTTTCTGGGAAAAGACACCTACAGTCCCACCTTTGCCTTAAGCCCTCCCAAAAGCCCCAGGGGTGAGTGCTTCCCACTCCAAGCATCACCAGAAGCCATGCCTGAACTCAGCGCGTGGCCATGGCAACACTCCTGGGGCTCCTTCCTGAGCTTCCAGACACACGTGCTGGCTGAGCTGCTCCCAAGTTTTTACAGTGAGTAGGAAGAGATGCTGTCACAGGTAACCATGGTTTTCCTGTGTCTCACGAAGCGTCTTTGAGAAGAACAAAGACCCCAACCGTGAGGAACAGAGGCTTCCCAGAGAAAGGCTGCATCAAGAATTACAGCTTGTGCTGCAAGCTACTTCAGCCCTGACGTACCCAAGCCACCTTTTAAATTGCCATTCATTGTACAGAGCCCCAGATATCAAGCTCTTGAAGTGCAGCCTTCATTTGAGGCGACTTAAGTCATTTTGGAATTGCATTCAGACATACAGAGTAAATGTTATTGGATGGTTACCTGATTCAGGATTTACCAAGTAGTTTCCATAGACTTTCTTCAATACCTAAGAAAGAAATTAAACATTGAGAGCACAAGCCATCAGAGTTGTTTTCTCCTGCACAGCCCAGGCCATGATTGCTCTCCATTTAGAAACATCAAATTAGAGCACCTGCCTCCCCTAGTCTAAGTGAACTTGGACAAATATTAAGTCACCGGTTTCCAGTGTTATTGGCTGCTCCTGCTCTAGACAGAGCTCCCTGAACCCCACTGACAAGGGACATGCTGCAGGACAGGAGTCGAAACTGGAACTTTTTAAAGTTCTTGCTGGTCTTGAACTTGTGCGGGGAAGAAAACCCTTTCCATACACCTCACCTTCAAAGGAGAATTGTCAGCAGAGCTTGACACAACCGATCTTCCCATCCAAAGGCAGATGCAAAGTGTGCCCTGACCCTCTCCTTGCAGGAAGGCAAATTCAGAGCAGGGGTCAGGCGCAATGTGGCTGGGCAATTGCCCGCCCTGTCTCAGCCTATTGCACAGGAGAGACAGGGATGGAGAGGAGAGTGCCAGGCAGCTTGGATGCCTCCCAGAAGCAGAGCCGCCTACAGCATAGCAAAAACCTTTCTTCAAACATAATCACTGCTGAATTTTACATCAATGGCAATTTTCAACTGAGCCATAGCTCTGTGTCAATGAGGGGGCCGGGAACAGGAGGCATTTCATAGAGAAGAACACAACAACGCTGTGGCAGAACTGGTCCTCCTGGGATGACATCCACTACCACGCAGAGAGGATGCACAGGCTCTCTGCATGCCAAAACCTCCTCTCAGCAGAGAGCCTGCCCAGGGAGATGCTCTGTATTAGCAGGAACCCCACTTTGTGCTCCTTACAGTGGGGTTTCACCAGAGACAGAGCAGAAACAAGCTCTATCGTCTCCAGGGAAGTACAGAAAGCAACAGTTTGCTAACTGGTGATTTAAAAATGTAATTTCTATTTTGTCAACACTCCCAAGGCAGTCCTGCAGAGATCCCATTTTCCTCTAAAAGCTTGGGAAGTTGCCTTCCACCACCACCACGGTGGCTGCTGGTGCACAGTGGTGTTAGCCACTTGCCCACCACAGCAGTTCTCCTGGGATCACACACTGTACTGATCCTTGCTAAACATGCTGGGAGGGGTCCACCATTTGGGCTGCTTGACTCTCTCGTTTGCCAGCAGCAGTACCTTCAGTAGCAGGCAATGCTGCTCCTAGAAAGCTCTGTATACGGGAACCAGGAAAGCAGGACACTCAGTCATATTTATTCTGACTTTGGTAGGTCTTGCGGCAACTTGCAGGAATTCACTTTGGGTTCAAATCGCTTGTTTCTCGCCAGACTCACAATAAACTCATGGAGCAGTTTCCTTGTTTTCTCCAAAGACAGACACCAGAGTCAAAAGCCTGCTGAAGAGCCTTGGGTGAACCCCATTTGCTACCATGTGGAGATTTGAAAACTGACTCAGGAACTGAGTCACACTTCCTGCCTCACCACCCAACCACAGCTCAGAGAGGCTCTTTATTTCTACCATAAATGGGCCTCCACAGCCCCAGCCCATTCAACAGGAACTGAACCTGCTACTTCACACAGCAGCAGTGAAA
This sequence comes from Harpia harpyja, assembly GCF_026419915.1. Taxonomy (NCBI): domain Eukaryota; kingdom Metazoa; phylum Chordata; class Aves; order Accipitriformes; family Accipitridae; genus Harpia; species Harpia harpyja. The sequence goes on from NC_068946.1 coordinate 39,827,862, forward strand.
AGGGAACCAGTCTGCAGATCAAGGTCTGCACACACAGCAGGAGCCCGTCGCTCGCTCTGAAGTGTGGTTAGAGTCAGAAGAGCAGCGCCGTGGGACTCCAGATTTGTCTTGGTGCCTTCCTTCACTTGTGGGCTCAGCACATCAGTCAGGGAAACTATTCGATATGGTCACGCCTCACACTCATTTGAACATTCAAAATTAGTGGTGCCCTTCGCCTTTCAGGCTGTAGGGTCATATAAGATGACTTCTTATTCATGAGAGAGTGTAAATACACTTTGCCCTTATCTTCCAGCAAAGTGGGACTCCTGGTTGGCATAGGGCTGCTCCTTTGACCAGCGTGAGATGGGAGCACAGATGCTTCTCTAAGGGTTAGAAGTTAGATCCGTCAACATTGCAAGGACATTGCCCATGCTGAGACAGTATTTGTAGGCTCAAGGCCCAGAGATGCTCACTCACCTCGTCAGCACCGTGTTCCTGGAGTTCCTTGTAGAATTTCAGAGAAATACTGACCATCACTTTTGTCTTGTCTCCATTGGGGTTTGAAATATGGTAAAGGACTCCATCAAAGTCTATGAAGCAAGCAAGAGAAACATGAGGGAACAAGAACCAGTTCCTATTTTTGAGGAAGGTTTTCCCTACATGTTCTAGGAACTGCATAAAGCGACACTGTTCCCCCTGCTCCAGCCCTCACACATACACCAAGACAGAAACCCGTAATTAAGGAAAGCGGTAATGTCATGTAGGGAGACCTGTTATCATTCAACGGGCTGAAACAGTTTTGACACCTGTCCATCACAGAAAGCTTTAGTCTAGTGTCATTTAGTATCCCTGGCAAATCAGCTTGTGCTCAATGCACAAGGATACAAACAAGCAGAGACGGGAGCCTTCTGGATGGCCAGCACGGAAAGTGACTGACATGCCCACTGGGCCAGAGCTGCAGCCTGGAAGAAAAAACATCTCTGTCAGCAAAGGCAGCTCAGCGCTGCCTGCTGAGACAGCTTCCACTTCACTGCAGAACAGGCAAGAGGCAGGGAAAGGCAACCCTCCAGCTACCTAGCAAACTCCACTTCCTCATGAAGCTCTGCAGCTTACAGAGATTTTTGACAACAGAAGCAAAAAAATCAGTTGCTGAATGAACACTTGAACTTCCGTGGCACTTCTCATCCTGCAGAGCAAACTTCAGGCGATGAATTCATCTTGCCTGTCACACCGAGCCACCTTCCTAACAACCCAAACCAGATGGTGCTAAAGACCTAATAACAAATAGCATCAAGGGCAGGACTGGAGAACAGGCGAGATAAAAAGAGAAGAGCTATGTAGCACACACACACTAAAGCGCTGCCACCACTGAACTCACTGCTGTGGGGAGAGTCCCAGGGAAGGCAGATGGACAGAGAAAATAGCGAGGCAGCTGACAAAGCCCCAGCTCTGGGCACACTGCAGGGTGTCCACACCGTCTGCCCCTGCACAGCTCTCCTCCCCTGCAGCAGTGCTGGGTGAATTTGGGCACACCAGGCGTAACTGTGGGCAGACCATTTGAGCCAGCCCTTTTTTCAGAGAAGTCAAGAGAGCTGTGGAGCTTACCTGCAAATGTTACTTCTACTGCCTCTGGTTTATTTCTAAAAAGAAAAGAAAACAAAGGAGGTAAATGAGAACTCAAACAGCAGCCTCCAAGCTGTGAAGGAAAGAGGATTAATTTCCAATGCCTTGTTTCTCACAAGCAGCTCTACCTGAAAACCCTTCTATCTCCCGCTGTTCAACTAGCAGATAACCTTTGAAAAGAGATCTTAGACTTCTCCCCATTCCTATAAGCACCAGTTTTACCCCAGATGATATAAATAGGCCTTGAAGCTGGCAGAAATTGTTATTATTTGTAGTTTATGAATAGATTTTGAGATCACCGATTTCCAGTTAGAAATGCCCGAGGAGCTCATCACTAAGGAGCTTAACAAGCGCATTCTCCGTACAGAACAGCTACGATACAGGTTTGAGGACAGAGGCTCTTTTTTAAGCTCCTGCAATACCAGTTCACAGAAGGGGACTTAGAGGCTGAACAATCCTTCCCGATGCAGTGCCTCCTTCACTATCAACAGCAGCTCTGCAAACGCATTGATACAACTTGCTTGCAGAGAAGACCCCTTCTCCAAGTTCACAGCCAGGAGCAAACCACAGAAGGAAACTTTCCAGCTGTGCATTTCATCCTGCCCCTTCATGTCCCTTCTGAAATACCCCAACCCTATGCCAACTACCTCTGCAGGAAAAACTGTAGATCTGGGTTTGCTCTAACACTGCGCAGTGTGGTCTTTTGGATCCCTGATCAGCAACGAGAGCACCTTGTGAGCCAAAGACTCATCACTTCTTACGCTGTGGGTATGAAGATTTAACATCTTAACAAACCCTATTTGCCAGTTTGTCCATGATTTGTAGAAGAACAGGATCCCAAGAAAGATCTAACTGCTTCTAAAAAGTGGTTTTGTTGGGACTGGGACTATAAAACTGCTTTGGCAGCTCTGAGGGGATTGATATTAATAGGTTATTCTCCAACAGGGAGCAATGCAAAGGTACCTCCACTGCTGAGAGCAGGGGTGGAAAATAAGAACAGGGTAAAAATGCCAGTCTGCTACTGCTGTTTCACAGCATATCTCTGTTTATTTTTCAAAAGTGGCTGATATTAAACAGAGTACAGGCTAATGCTACGGCTGACAGAAATCTAGCCTCTAAAATAGTTCATTCACATCCATCTGAACCAATGTACTGAAATAGCTCCCCAAACCAAAGCCAGTGTGTCAAGGCAGCCTTATGGTCTCAACTACGATGCCACTGCCCAGAGACCAACTTCAACCTTTTTGCCAAAACTTGCTCTGTCCATGCATGTGTATGCTGCTGGATACCGGCTACACCTCAGTACGTACACCAAGAAAGGTGGGGGAAGTGATGACTCAATATCTACCTTCCCTCACCATATTCTGGAAAGGTTTTAATGATTTTTTTTTTTTCCCCCAGCAGAAAGCACTGTTCTTCCATCAGCTTTTCTGCAGACAGCCTCATTCCTGGAAGCCAGGAATGACCATGATGTGCTAAAACTCAAGATGGGCAATGTAGGGGGACCAAGGCACTGAACAGCACTGATCCCAGACCATGCACTGGGTCAATAACATTTTACTCAGGTGGAAAGGGAGGAATTAACCCCCAGCCAGAGATCCTAAGTGGGAACCATGAGGTCTTGCTGTTTCTTGAAAGTTATTAGCTGTGAAAAGCAACAGCCCTTTTTGTCGGGAGGCTGGAGAACCTCCGTCTTTTGTGCTGCATCGCTGATGATAAAAACCACACACTTGAAAGAAGCAGTGCAAGCGCACCCAAGGCAGGTCCTTTAGTTTAAGAGCTGTGCCAGCTACCTGCGACCTCACTCACTCTCTATCTCCCCCTCCCAGCTGGGCCTGAGATGGGGGCTCGCAAGGCATCCCCTGGCTGCATATTCAACTCAGGCTCTTGGAAAGGGGAGCAATTCCCCAAACTGCATCCAAGCCACTTCAGCTCACTGAGGACTGCTCAGAGCAGAGATGAAAGAAAATCCCACTGATCCCACTTGGTCAGTCGACGCAGACGTGTTCTTCTTTTAGAGCACCACACTCAGACTTGGGAATCAGCTTGGATGGCAGTATAAATTTTTATAAAAAAAGAAACCTATGTAGGAAGCTTTAAAGATAGCGCAGTCAGGCACATGAGAGCTAGGAATATTAAAGAGGACGCATCCTTAAACCTTGGTTCCGTCTTCTCAGACGAATACCGTTCAAACCCCATTCCCCATGCACACGAAACTGATGCCTCCCAGAGCCCAGGCTCCCAGCACACAGCACCTCCCACCAAGCAATGCAGGGAAGCAACTGACAACCAGTGCACTGGAGTGGTTTTGCGGAGGAAGGACAACGATTCCCTGCTCACTCACCCAGTACCCCAGGGGATGGCAGGAAGATCACTCTTCCCATTATTTAAGAAGCCATGTGAGACCGTGTACCCAAAGTCAGTTAATGGCTCTGCACGACAGCCTTTGTTCTGCACACAAAAGCTTACAGCTGACACAGCCCCATTTCCGAATGTTTCAACGCAAGCATGGATTTCTTAGAGTAGTTATTTTAACACCAATTTTCCAAGTGGTTCGGTTCTTGTACTTGGGGATGACGAGGAGGGGAGATATTTAAGGGAAAAGCAGGTAACTGGGCAGAACTTTGGGTGCTGAATATTCAGCCGCTTCCCAGCATAGACTCAGTGAAGCAAGCAAGCACTCACGTGAGCCGCATACAGAGCTCCTAACAGCTACGCTGGCCCTGTGATCTACTGCAGGGTGTTTTTCTGCCTCGCCTGGCACACACCTAAGTAACCCAGGCCTGGCCTGGCCCAGGGGAGGACAGGGAAGGGTATGAGAAGTGTGGCTGGGAACAAAGTGAGCTGTCTTAGCCCTTCACAGTTCAGCAGCCTTACAACCCCAAAGTTTAAAGTGCTTCTATTTATTTCTCTGGCTCATCTCACCAAAGCTATCCTGGCTACTTAAAACGTTTCCACAAAAGAAAAATCACCCTTTTGCTATCTGAATTGTTGTTCCCCCATCAAGAAGTCCCCAGGCAGAAGAGAGAAGAGCTCTCACCTCCAGCCTCCTGCGGGTTCCAGATGAGCGACAGCGATGCAGGTCGTACGCACGTGATCACTTCCCCTCGACCTTCCACCAACCCCATCTTCCGCCAACAGAAATAGCAGCGGGGACGTGCCAAACACTCTGCAGAGGCACAGTGTGTCCTCTCCGTGTTTGGCCCTCCCAGATCTTGTGCAGGCAAAGACTTTGTCCAGGGGATGCACAGTGGGCCTGGGACTGTGCTGCTGCAGGGTGGGTATCGGTTACCGTCAGGTTACGGGTGTGATCCCAAAGAGCTCTGCCCGGTTTAGTGTGCTCCAGCGTCCCCTGACTCCATGATGAGACCCATCCACACCCATGGCAAGAATCAGCAGTTTAGCAGCTCGGTGCAAAGTGACTGTAAATCCTAGCCATCCTTTTTGTGTTTTACTTCAAAGCGGGGCTCTGGGCAGCAGGGAGCTTGGTTGAGGTTCACTTCCACCCCTGACTCAAGTCTCCGAGAACCAGACTAAACCTGGCTACGCTCAGAGGATTTCAGACAGTACAGCCCATCCACTCCCAGGGCAGAGAGCTGCTGTGACCCCTACAAGCTCCTTACCACCAACGCTACCTGAACCATAGCCTCCCCCAGCGACCTTCCCTGTTTGCTACCCTCTGCCCCAAACGGACAATAAAACAGCTCATACCAGGAATAACTGAGATGGCTCCTCTCTGCACTAAACACCGAATCCAGACCAGACCTTTCTACAAAACCCTGCCTGAACTCAGATGCTAAAATGGCAGCTGTTCCAGGCAGCGGTCTATTTTCTGATAACACTTACCAGGTTTGAAGTCAAATCCACACCGAATCCCATCTGCCCTCTGCTTCTAACAATAAAAGGCCCTGACAGGTTTTATGTCTTCTTGCCCGCATCCCTCCTATTCATCTCCAAATGGCTCCTATGCTCCGTCTATCTAATATAGAGCCAGTTCCAAATCAGATTTTTCACCCCAGCAGAACATCCACGAAGAGCCACAGTGCCCGTGGAGAGACGCCAGCAAGCACTTAAGAGCAACAGCAAATCTTTTTTTCTGACAGCATTTCCTCAATTTTGACTCGGACAACTTCCAAACTTCCCTGCTTCATTCTCAGGCCATGGAGGCTCTTAGCCATATGTTACAACAAATTTAAGAACAGAAGAACGAAGACTGTAATTATGTAGAGCCCTCATCTTCTGTATTAAACAGACCTAAATGCAAACTTGGCCAACAACCGCATTGAAGCATCTCCCACATCACAGTTAAGGCCTGTACCCAATAAGGGAGGATGGCAATTATTTTAAAAGCTGCAGGCATACAGATATTCTAATCTCTTGCCCCAGAGGAGAGGGGGGGAAAAAAAGAAAGGGGGTATTTCAAAGCTTAAAGGTCTGAGCAGAGCTTTCAGATCACCAGAGCTGACACGGTTTGGAGACAGCGAGCCAGATTCAGTGTCAGACTGCAGGCTCTCACTACAGAAAGGCCACCCCAATAAAAAAATTATGAGAAATGTCTAAAATTATCTGAACAGTTCCTCCACTCCTGGGCCTCGCTCAGCTAACAAAAGCTACTCTGCGTAAGCTGCAGGAGTGTATGAAATCAAAGAGCTCCCGTAGCTTTGGCAGCACACGCACCACGAACTCGAGGAGGAGTGCTCTGTCAGGCAGGCAATGCCAAGCACTGTACAGCAGCCCCCACATGTGCCAGCTCTCCCCTCTTGGCTAGGTGACCCCTCCATGCCTGAGCTTCTCCCATGCCATGGGCAGGGCAGCCTGGAGGAGGCTGGCTGGTAGGAAGGTGTTGGGATTCCCAACAGACAAAGCACGGGCCAGTCCTGCAGCACACAGGTACAGGCAGGTCTGCTTCCAGCCAGGTCTTCACCCCAGGCATATCCGTTCCAGCTGCAGGCAAGTAACCCGCGGTTCCCTGCCAGAGTGATCCAGTGCTGTGGCAGGTCTCTGGGGGAGAGCCTCATTTTCCACACACCATTCACTGCATTTCTTTAGACAGTGACTGATACCCACTTTTCTTTGGTGTCAAGTACCGGTGGCTGCAGCAAGAGCCGTTCTCAGACAATAATACAGAGCAAGCCCCTCTCAGGAACCTGAGATGAAAACTGAGGCTGGAGCGATGACAGAACAACCTGCGAAGCCTAACACTTTGCAGATCTGGGCTGCTCTTCCCTCCTGTTCCCTGCGCTATTGCTCGAAAGCAGAGCACTGCCTGGTTCCACACACAGGTGGTTCACAATCTGCCATTAATGCAAAGTCACCTTCCCTGGTGGCTGAAGCCAGATGTGCTGTGGCAGCCCCGGAGCTACAAACACCCACAGCATGCTCAATCAACACGGACAGCCAAGGTTTACCACTAGTGCCACCCATGCCATGCTGAACCCAAGGGTACCACTTTCTGCCAGCGACATCACACAAGCACTCCTCAGAGTCAGGTAGATTGAGTTTCAGCAGGTGAGGCTGCAGGGGAGATGTGCAGCTCCAGGGTGGGCTTGCGAATACACTGAGCCAGCACCTGCCACTGCTGCTGAAGGAAGGAGATCTGATCCCTGCTCCTCTGCTGCACCATGCTGAGCAGCCTTCGCACAATGAGTGGGATGAGGAAACTCATCTGGGCTAAAAATACCCAGTTGTGCCTGTTTAATTTTAACCTAGGTCACTTCCCCAATCCTGTTTCCCCTGAAGCCACAAAAATGCCTGTGTCAGCAAGAAGGAGGGGGTGGCAGAGGAGCTACCTCTGTTTTCAGTGGGGCCACTGAGCTCCCCTGAAGTGCTGTAGCCATGGATCACCACAGCCATTCCTGCAGGGAATTTCTCACTGGTGCCCAGCAGGACCCAAAGCTCCTCTACCCTACCGGCATGCCCAACAGCCTCCAGACACTCCTCGGTCTCCCCATGATGAACTCACTTCGCATATCACATCATGAACACAAAGTTCACGCTACCTGGTTTCACCCAGCACTCAGCCTCACTGTCTGAAAGGCTCAACTCTACAGTCAACGAGCACCAAAGCAACCGCAACTCACAAACACGAGTACAGCTTCAGCCCAGCTCTCTAACCAGCTCATAGGAACCACTCACTGTACATCAGGAAAGTTCAAGCTTCAGCTGTTTCCCTATGTAGCTAATAGTCGTGAAGCCCTGCAGATTTGTACCTACTAAAGGCTGTAAAGAAACCAACGATTTAATTTAAGATTCTCTTCCCTCCACCCCCAACCAAGGGAAAATGCATGCTGTTCCCCACCTATGCAAATTTGTTTTCTTTTGCACAGTGGGTAAATATTAAGTAACAATTAGAGATAGATGATTAATTTACTGGCAATTTGGGGTGAGCTATGTATGACTGGAAACCAAACCCCATGAATGAAGCCCTGTGCCACTTTCACTGGGGTCAGTTAAATTAGAGTGGGACAAGAATGGACAGTAAATCTGGTTTGGGAGGCAGTTCTTCCCTGTGTGTTAACAGAACAAGTATTCACCAGACACAGAAGACAATCATCAAAAATGTTTTACACTGAAATTGTTTGTTGGGTTTTTTTCTGTCTGTGTGGTTAGCAAAGGGAAGCAATGATGAGAAACAAAATCTTCCGACTGGTAGAGCTCATCCCCTCACATCCCATTTCTATCAGAAATGGGAAACCCAGAGTGTAGCTGACACTAACAAAAGCTCACAAGCTGCCTCATTTCAACACGCTTGTTTCCAGGTACAGACCAGGTATTCCCCCGCTGCAGCAGTTAGACACTTGAAAGTTTCAGCAGCAAATTACTAACAAGTTATTTCAACAGATTATTGTAGCTTTAGGCCTTTGTTTAAAAATGTGGTTGGTTTAAGGAAATGGATTTAAAACAAGAAATGACAATATTAAATAAATAAATAAATCAGACGCATTGAAGTCCATTACATGTCACTGCCTTCATCTAAATACCACCCTTCAATGGTGGCTGTCCAAGAAGGTGAGATTTCCATGGGTTTTGCCCACAAAACCAAACTAAATTTGGAATTACCCTATTTACAGGTGGATGCTGCCAAGCCCCAAGGACCTTGTCAAGGGAGGACTCTTAGACATGGGTTAAGCCCTGCCTCACGTGTTGATCTCTGTCTGCAGCCCTGCCAAGGCACCTTCCACACTGGCAACTCCAGGGACAGCTGATGGACCTCCATGCAGAGCGGATTTCGACATATAATGTACAACAATAATGTTATGAGCAGTTACTAGCTCTGACTTCTAAAAGTGACCTAGTTCTATATGACAGGGTAAAATACCAAGTGTCTCTCACCTGATGGTCCAGGAAAGCTCTGCAGGGAGCCTGCTGAATCATGGCCACAGTGTGGCCACAGGAAGCAGAGGGGAGCGACACAGCCCATGTCACAGAACAAGTCCCCAGCAAAGGATTTGGAAACAAACCCCGCCCTGCCTGACTCCCACGCTGGCGCTGAAGCCACCAGGCACACCTAGCTCTGAGACAACCACTATGGACAAATCCGTGCATTGCATCTGCCCCACTGCTGGTTTAGAGCAAATAATGCAAAACAAACTCTGTCCGAGTGTCCAAGACTCGCTCCCAGTCACTGAACCCCTTAAGGCTTGACCTTGCCCTGACTGTCCTGTGTGCACCCCCAAGACATGCCTTGGGAAAACCATCACCAAAATAGTGAAATACAGGAAATCCCTTCCTGCCTCCAGGCTCAGCACCACAGGAGTGACCCCCGAACTGTGGCCGGAGGGAAAAGAAATTTCACATTGTCATGGTTTAACCCCAGCCAGCAACTAAGCACCACGCAGCCACCCACTCACTTCCCCCCCACCCAGTGGGATGGGGGAGAGAATCGGGGAAAAAAAGTAAAATTCGTGAGTTAAGAACAGTTTAACAGGACAGAAAGGAAGAAAATAATAATGATAATAATAACAATAATAAAATGACAATAATAATAATAATAGAATTGAATATACAAAACAAGTGATGCATAATACAATTGCTCACCACTCGCCGACCGATGCCCAGTTAGTTCCCAAGCAGTGATCTCCGCAGGCCACCCCCCCCCCCCCCCCAGTTTATATACTGGACATGACGTCACACAGTACAGAATACCCCTTTGGCCAGTTTGGGTCAGCTGTCCTGACTGTGTCCCCTCCCAAATTCTTGTGCCCCTCCAGCCTTCTTGCTGGCTGGGCATGAGAAGCTGAAAAATCCTTGACTTAGTCTAAACACTACTTAGCAACAGCTGAAAACACGTGTGTTATCAACATTATTCTCATACTACATCCAAAACATAACACTATACCAGCTACGACAAAGAAAATTAACTCTATCCCAGCCAAAACCAGGACACACATGAATAAACATTGCATAACACCCATTTCCTAAAAGACTCGAAACCAAGAGAAAAAAATACACCTCCCTGCACATCTCAGACCTTTGTCTCCACCCTGCGCTTTCCTGGACAGGAGGGCCCCAGCACAAGCACAGAAGAAAATGCAGAAGTAAGTAACTTCCTCTCTTTCAGCAACACAGTCAAGGCACAAAACTTATGTAGAAATGACACCTAAAGAAAAGAACATGCCGTAGATGAGTAAGAAGCAGAGCACCATCAGCCGCGCTATGAATCGATCCAGGAACAACTGGCATGCCAGGCAAACGTGCCAACGCAGAAGCGAGGAGGCTTTGCCATACATAGAAACGGAAACTTCGGGGGCCCACAGGCTGGTGCAGAGCAAGCAATGCCAGCTTTGGTCACACAGAGTCAGGTTTTCAAGGTGTGCTTAAACCCGCAGACTGCTACCTCCACGTTTACACAAACACATGGACACACGCACATTCTTCTCTCTCCAGCAGGAAAAGTGTCTCGGTATGGACTTGTGATGAATGAGCATTTCTGACACACACTATTAACCTCCGTACAGGTAATATTTTCTAATGGATGCAGCTGCAATACCATAGCAGTGACCTGGGAGCTCTGTCTTCCCAGTGCAGTGCCTGTGCTTTTGGGAAACTTGTAGCATTAAATGATCAGGCTCAAGAATAAAAAGCCTGGAAGCAGCTCGGCTATCCTGCAAGGCAGTGCAGACTGTGAGGTTATTTTATGGAAAAAAAAAAACCCCAAACCAAACCAAAACCCACCAGAAACAAAACCCAAACCCGAGCAAGAAGTCAACTGAGAGGGGAGAGCAGAGGAAATGGCCTCTGTCACAAGTTCTGCACACAAAAGGCTGAGAGCTTTGAAAGCCACTGGAGGAAAAGGTGACACAGAAAAAGGCACCTGCCTGGGGGGATCCCTTCCCGGGGCAGCCTGGGCCCTGCTCTTTGAAACGCCAGGGCAGGCTCCACCCCAGAGATAACACCACCACGCTTTGCTTCTCAGGACTTTGTCTCCATACAGAGATGCCTGGTGCAGACAGCCTAGCGAGCCCACAGGTAGTTTGGCTGCAAATAAGGACGTTTATACGAAGGGACTCTTCTGAGCCAAGCTGTGCTCAGATAAGCACCTTTACAGCTCTGCTGCAACACTTACACTAGAATAATCACTGGCTCCCCAGGGACTGAACTGTCCCAGCCAGAGATGCAGGTGCAAGCCAGCCCCCCCAATCCAGCCCCGAGGCCAGGACACCCACTAAGCTGGCACCAGGGTCCATGGCAGACCCGTGGGCCTGCATCCCTCCTGCTCAGGAAAGCAAAGGGGGGCAGGATGGAATCTGCTCCCCACGCCCAAAGCAAAAAGCTGAGGCCACAGCTCCACACACAGGCTTCCTGTTCTCAGATCCTCCCGCCCCCATTCTGTACCAGTGCTGGCACCACGCTGGGCCCATTCTGATGAACGCTGCTTTACCCAAAGCAAACATCCCTGCAAATCCACCTTCCCCCCTTCCCAACTCCCTCCTTGCCCAGGCTCTCTCCTCCTCCTCTGCTCCCTCAGCCCGCCTCAACACTGCAATCTCCAATACCCTCCCCAGCTCCCTCCTCCTCCCCTGGGGCCCCCACACTGCCCTAGCACTAACCACCCCATCAAGCCCCACTCCCCCCTCCAAGTCTGTCTGTCCAGCTTTGCTCCCTCATCCCCCGGACCCTCACTCTGCCCAAGCTCTGATCAACTCCACCGCCCCCAGCTCAGTTACCCCCACCCAGACCACTCTCCTCCAGTACCGACCCTCCTCCCAGTCCTCCCACTCCGCAGGCCCCCCATCCTGTCCCAGCTCTGCCCTCATCCCTCCCCAGGCCCCCATCCTACCTCAGTGCCACCCCCCCACCGGCATTCTCCAGGCCCCCCGTCCTGCCTTGTCACCACCCCCACCAACCCAGCTCCATCATCCCCCAGCCCCCATCCTGCCCCCGTACCAACTGCCCCAGACCAGCCCCTCCATCCCACGGCCCCCACCCTGCCTCGGCGCTCCACGGCCCCCATCCTGCCTCGGCGCTCCCCCCCCCCCCGCCCCGCTGAGCCTCATCCTCCCCCGGACCCCCATCCTACACGGGCACCACCCGCCCCGTCACCCGCCAGGCCCTCCCCTCTGCCCGGGCGTTTGGCACAGCTCTGCCCCCGCCAGCCGGCGCCGCCCGCCCCTCCCTTCCTTCCTCCCTCAGTCCGCGGCCCCGGCCCGGCCCGGTCCCGCCGCCCCCGGCCCTGTCCCCGGCCCTGTCCCCTTCCCCGGCCCGGTCAGGCCCGGCCCGGCCCCCCCCGGCCCTACCCGGCGGCCGCGCCCTCGAACTTGAGCGTGAGGGTCTCCTCGATGATGCGGTTGTTGACCTCGAGCAGGATCATGTCGGTGCCGGGGAGGGGAGGGGCTCTCAGGGCGCCGTGGCCGGAGGGAGCCGAGCCCGCTGCGCGCACCGGGGACCCGCCCGAGCCTGCGCCGCCGCTTCCGCTCTCGCGCCCGCGCGTCACTTCCGGCCCCGGCCGCGGCGGAGCCGGCTAGGCGGCGGCGGCGGCGGCGGCGCAAGCGCGCTCGCTCCTCCCGCCCCGCCCTCGTCCTCCGCGTCTGACGTCACGGCTGGGGTGCCCCGCCCACCGGTCGGCGGAGGCGGGGCGGGAGGGGAAGGGGGGCGCAAGGGGGGGGGCGCCGGGGGGTCCCCCCAAATGTGGTGGGGCACGGGCAGAGGGGCGCCCCGGGGGGCTTGGGGGTGCTCCTGGGGTATGGGGTGTCCCCAAAAGTGTGGGGTGCCCCCAGGGATATGGGGTGCTCCTGGGGTATGGGGGGACCCCAAAAGTGTGGGGTGCCCCCAGGGATATGGGGTGCTCCTGGGGTATGGGGGTCCCCAAAAGTGTGGGGTACCCCCAAGGATGGAGGGGTACCCCAGGAAGTAGTGCATGTGCCCCGGAGTATGGGGGTCTGCACAAGAAATGGGGGCTCCAGGGATATGGGGGTGCTTACAGGGGAAAGGGGTGTCCTGCGAACTGGATGATTCCAGGGTTACGGGGCCCCAAAAGTGTGGGGTGCCCTCAGGGAATGGGGACACCCTTAGGGGGCTGTGAGGGTGCCCTGGAGCTGGGGGGTGCCCAAAACTTTGGGGGCGTCCACAGGGAATAGGAGCGTCCTCGGGTCTGTGGTGATGCCCCAGGGGTATGAGGGTGCCCCACAACTGTACGGGTGCCCCCAAGGAAGAGAGGTGCCCCAAAAGTGTGGGGTACCCCTAAGACTGACAAGCACCCCAAAACCATGACCATGGGGGTGCCCCAAGGGTTTGCAGGTGCCCCAGAGGGACAGGGGTGCCCGGGGGGTGCTCTCGGGTGCAGGTTTCCCCTAAAGGCAATAGGGGTGCTCAGAGGAGTGAGGGTGCCCCAGGGTTACGGGGTCCCCCGAGTCTGCGGGGCTGGCATGGGGGCATGGCTCTGCCTGGCAGCACGGCTCGGCTTGGCTTGGCAGGCAGGGCGGGAGGGACATGGGGGTCCGCTCTGGGGGGCGTTCCCTGCAGCAACCCCCAACAGGAAGCAAGCTGGCCCCGCAGTGTTCCTGCGCCCCCCAAAACCCCGGCGCCAACCCCCGCTCTACCAGTGGGGAAACTGAGGCACGGAGCCCTGCCACGCCTCTGCCCACTGGCCTGCCCACCAAACCCCCCATGGCCTCGGAGGGCCTCCACCATCCCGAGGGGGGGGGGCTGCAGCACCCGGGGGGGCCTCGAAGAGGAGCCCTGCATCTACTGGGGGCCAGGGGACAAAGTGGGGACCCCTGGCTGGAGACCCCCGGGGTGCATCACTACAGGGGGGGCGATGCACCCCTGGGTATGTCCCAGTGTCACCTGCTGCCAAGTGGCCTGGGACACCCTGGGGCAAGAGGATGGTGGGGGGGCTGCGGGCTCCCCAGAGCCCCGGGGAAGGCATCCTGGGGGGGCTGGGGAAGGGTCCCTTCTGGCTGCCACTTCCCCTTCATGCTGGGAGAAGGTTTTGCAACCTCGCTTCCTCCCTGGGCAGCATAAAGCGGGCAGTGGAGGGAAGGGGTGCCGGGTGGCGGCACGGCGGTGGGTGCAGGTGAGGGACTCTCCGGCTGGCCTGGTGGGACCCCCGGGCCTGGTGCTGCCCCGCATCCCGCCACGCTCCGCACCGGAGCCCTTTGGGGGTGACGCCTGGATTTGTCTCTGTGCTCAGGTGCTTCCCAGTGAGAACCGGCTCGGGACGGGGAGAAGACCCCAGATTTGGGAGGACAACAAAGGCAGCGAGCGGTGAGTCCCTGTGGTGCTCCACTGGAGATCGGGACTTTCCTCGGGCTTTGCCGGCCCCCCAGCGCCCATCTGAGCCCCCTCACATGTGGAGCGGACTGGGCTGGGGACTGAGGTGGGTGGCAGTGGCAGCCCAAGGGGCTGCCTGGTGCGGGGGGAGTGGGAGGCGGCGGGTTGGGGCACCAAGGGCTGTGCTCAGGGCTCATCCGGGGTGCAGACCCCCCGCAGTCCCCAGGGACATTGGCCGTGGATGCCCTAGGGGGGAACTGCCCGCTCCCATTTCCTCGCACAGCAATGAGCCGGGAGGGCGCTTTCCCATGGAGTGTCCCCTCCTTCCTCCCCCTGGGGACCCCCAGGGCCACCCCAGTGTCCCCCAGCCCTTCCAGGGTCAGGAGGGGAAATGGGGTGCTGCTTATTCCCCCAGCCAGGCCAGCTGCAGGGTACCCGCAGGTAGGGGATACCCAGTCCTGGAGGAACTGCTGGGATTTTGGAGTGGGGAGGCAGAAAAAAGCAGCCAAAAATAGACCAAGGGGAAGTGCTGATGTCCGGCTCTGCCCCAAGCCTCCAGTGGCCCTGCTCAGGGGGACCTCTCCCCATTGGCACTGGCAGTGTCCCTGGCTATGGTCCTCTGAGACGGTGGGGCATCACCATCCCGGGATCACCGCAGGAGCGGGGCCGGCAGAGCCAGTGAGGGATTTTTCTGGGCAGGGGCACCAGCCCAGCTGCAGCAGGGAATTCCCACTGGACAGAGGGGGAAAGTTTGACCCAGGGAGGGTTTGGGTTTAAACGGGGCCAGCTCGGGGCTCAGCACCTCCAAGCAGCCCTGGCATCGCCAAGTCCTGGAGGGGCTCGGGGATTGAGAAACAGCACAGAGCGATGAAACTGGAGTGAAATGAGTGTCCGTATCCATACCGGGAGAAGGCTGAAACCCAATGGTCTTTGGGGAGGCAGGGACAGAGCAGGGTGTCCTACACGTGAGGAGGCAGGAAGAGCGACTGTCACCTGTCATTTCCCCATCGTGGCCAAGCACGGGGGACATGGGGATGCCCGGCAGCGCCCAGCTGAGCAACAGGAAAACCACAGATGTGAAATATTTCCAAAGCCGCCTGCAAAGGGTGACACATCTTTCCGTCCAGGGGGTGAAACCACTCACACAGGGACAGGACGGGAAGGGGAAGAAGGGCATGAGACCACCTTCAGACCTTCTCGAGTGCCACCTTGCCCTGGGCATTGTGACAGCAACCTCGCCGCTGGCTGGGGCGGCAGGAGGGGCGGCTCAGCAGCAATGCTTGAGGGGATGGACAGGCTGGAGGGATCCAGAGGTGCTCAGAGGACTTTGGAGGTGCCCTGAGATGCCCAATAGCTCAGAGGCTTCTGAAGGACCCACACAAACCAGGGGGACCAAGGTATGCTGGAGGGGCTAGGTGTCCTAGGTGTCTCCTGGAAGGATGTGATGCTGCGTTGATGTGGGAGCCCCCCAACCCGAGAAGAGGTGGCTGGTCTGTGGGGGAACCCCTTCCTCCATGGAGGACAGGGAAGGGACAGGGTTGGGATGAAATGGAGCAGACCGAGGGGTGCTGGGGGTGTTGTACAAGGGGACATGTGCAGGACTGTCCACCTGCAACACTGCCCATTACCTGGCACAGTGTGGACACGGGGCACAGTGAGTGATGGAGGGGGGCTGCCCACTGGTTGGGAGGGGACCTGAGTGGCAATCGAGATACCACAGGACCCAGAGATGCTGTCACCCCTGGCCCACACCACCCTCCCACCCCACACTCATGCTGCTCTGTGCTCCCCAGGCAAAATGGATTCCTTCTCCTTCAACGGGGATTTGTCCAACCTCTTCTCCCTCTACAACTACACCTATGACTATAGCACGGCCATGCCTGACACCGCTATCTCCTCTGCCCCATGCCGGCCAGATGGCTCTGTCCTCAACAAGTACCTGGTGGTGGTGATCTACTGCGTCGTCTTCATCCTCAGCGTGGTGGGGAATGGCCTGGTGGTGCTGGTGGTGACCTCCAGCCACACCAACCGCTCCGTCACCGACGTCTACCTGCTCAACCTGGCCGTGGCGGACCTGCTCTTTGCCCTCAGCCTGCCGCTCTGGGCTGCCTACCGAGCCCATGAGTGGGTCTTTGGCACTGTGATGTGCAAAGCCATCTCTGTGCTGCAGGAGGCCAACTTCTACAGCGGCATCCTGCTGCTGGCCTGCATCAGCGTGGACCGCTACCTGGCTATCGTCTACGCCACCCGGGCTGCCACTGAGAAGAGGCACTGGGTGAAGTTTGTCTGCTTGGGCATCTGGGTCTTCTCCGTGTTGCTTTCCCTGCCCGTGTTGCTGTTCCGTGAGGCTTTTCCCTCACCCAGCAACGGCACCGTGTGCTATGAGCGCATCGGTGGTGAGGACACGGCCAAGTGGCGCGTGGTGCTGCGGGTCCTGCCGCAGACCTTTGGCTTCGCCCTGCCCCTCCTGGTGATGCTCTTCTGCTATGGTGTCACCATCCACACCCTCCTGCAGACCAAGAATGCCCAGAAGCAGCGGGCCATGAAGGTCATCTTCGCCGTGGTGCTGGTCTTCCTCATCTGCTGGCTGCCCTACAACATCACGTTGGTGAGCGACACCCTCATGAGGACACGGGCCATCGCTGAGACCTGCGAGAGGAGGAACAGCATCGACACGGCCCTCTCTGTCACGCAGGTCCTGGGCTTCGCCCACAGCTGCATCAACCCCATCATCTACGCCTTCATCGGGCAGAAGTTTCGCAACAGCTTCCTCAAGATCCTGGCACAGCGTGGGCTCATCAGCAAGGATGCTGTGGCCCGCTATGGCCATGCCTCCTACGCCTCCACCTCTGGCAACACCTCCACCACCCTCTGAGCCCTGCGGGGACCTGACCCTTGCAGCTCCCAGCAGGTCCCAGCAACCCACACACCCCAGCATCTTCGTCCAGCCCCCTGGGATGCAGGTGGTGATGCCACAGGGATGGGCAGGGCCACCACTGGATGCTCGACCCCGTCTGGAAGGGGGCTTAGGCAGCGAGGGGGTAGGACCCCATTGCCAGGGGAGCTATGCCAAGTGCTGCCTACCCTCCCCGCTCCGTGGGGCAGAGCCTGTGACTTCGGGGATTCCGTGCCCCTGCTGTGGGGACGGTGTTCGTGGCCGACAGCCATCCAGCAATAAAGGAGTTGGCGGGTTGGTCACCCATATCTGGCTCCTCTTTGCCATGGGGAGGGACATGGCGGGACAGGGCCAGGGCACATCTCGGGATGGTGGGTCCTGAGCTCCCCACCTCAGTGCCAAAGCGGTGGTGCCAGCTGAGCCTGGCAGGGTGTGGGTAACCCTGCTTCCAGGCCAGGGAAAAGCTGTTGTCCAAGAGGCTGTTGCAGAAGGTTTGGCATCCTGTGTGTCCCCAGAGGGGACCCAAACCCGAGTCTCAATCCCTGTAGCCACCCAGCCAGGTCCTGGTGCTTCCCTGGTGTGGGGGTCTTGATGAGGCATCTGTCCCACCTGGGGACAAAGTCACCCCCTTCCCAACCCCAATCTGAGCCCCAGTGGAGCAAATCACTGCAAGATCACTGGGCAGCCCCTCGCTGACACCAAGCCAGCCCTGTGACCCCTGCCTGAAGGGTGCCAGCACCCGAGGCACCCCCTGCCCCCCTGATGCTGCAGTGCCAGGACATCATTGCGCAAAGGGCTGGAAACCTGTCCCTTACACAACCGGGACGTTTCCGCCCCGGCTTGGGCAACTGGGGATGGCACCAGAGTGGGGCAGAGGGGCTGAAGAGGGGGCTATGACCCTGCTGGGGTCCCTCCTGCCACCCTGTGTGCCAAGCATCGGGGTGCCTGCCCCAACGCACCCAAGCTTCTCTCCATGGGTTTCCTGTACTGCTCCTCCATCACCCCTGATCCAGGCTCCTGGGGGTCCTTAACCATGGGGGCAGCAGTGGGTGCCAGCCTTGTGCTGGCTCGTGGGTGGGAATGGGGGTCCCCTGGCACCCAGGTGGGGAGCCCTGGGGACCCAAGGCTGGGCAGGGTCAGTGGTGGTGCTGGGCAGGGGCAGCCCGTCACCTTTGCATCTGGGAAACCTCTTGCCCAAGCGGTTCCTCGCAGCCTGGCAGGAAGCCGGGGCTGTTGGCCAAGAGCCGTCTCCCCTGCCTGCTGCTGCCTCCCCGCTGCAGGACAGGGCAGATGGTGGCTCAGCCTGGCTGCAGCTGGGACACCCCTTACAGGGACAGTTCCCCCTCAGGAGGGTTCGGACACCCCCATACTGGCATTCCCCCACCCTGCACCCAGCCTGGGGGGGTCAATCCAGTGACAACTGATAGACAACACAGGAGCCACAGGGGTAGCAGGAGCGGATTGTTTTCCTCTCTGTGGACCAGCCACAAGAAAGACACAACTCAAATCCGAAATGTCAGGCAGCAGGACCTGCCTGCAAGCCCCGGATGCCTGGGTCCCCGGTAAGTCCGAAAGGAGGCAGCTGAGGCAGGGGTTGTCCCAGGCACGGTGCAAGGGCTGCAGTCCCAGCTCATGTAGCCTGCGGGTGCCTTTGCTGGTAGCAAAGCAGGCAGCAGCGCCCCTGCTTGCCCACGTCCACGGAGCACGTGTGGCACACCTTGCCCTGGCACAGCCTGCCGAGAGAGAGCAGGCGGTGAGAGCCGTGCCATCCCGGTGCCATGCCGGCGCCACCTCCGGTGCCCCCCCGTAGCCCACCTGCAGTTGTACCGCCGGGAGAGGAGGCGGAAATCCTTGTGGCAGCGGGCGCACAGCCCTGCATCGCGGGGCGCCGGGCTGGGCATCGGGGTGTCGATGCCCTCCGTCTTCTGCCACAGGGCATCCTTCTCCCTGCGGGAGGGGACAGGTCAGCCCTGGAAGGAGCATACCTGGTGGTGGGGGTCCAGGAGCACGCCCTGGCACCCCAGACCCAAGGTGGGCACCTAAGTCTCCCGAGGTGGTGAGTGAGATTCGCCAGGGCTCTGGTGCCCTCCTCCTTGGCCCTTCCCTGCCCGCGCATGGTCCCGCACCCGAGGTGTCCCCAGGGCTCTCACCGCAGCAGCTCCAGCAGCCGCCCCTTCATGTCACGGATGAGCTCCTGCTGCCGTGCCTGTTCGGCGCCGCGCGTGGCCTCCCGCTCCAGGGCCTCCCGCTGCGCCCGCTGCAGTGCCGATGCCCAGCGCTCGCCATCCTGCCGGGCCCTGGCACGGGGCAGTGGGGAGATGGTCCTGCTGTCCCTCAGCTGGTCATCTCTCCATCCATGCATCCATCTATCCCTCCCTCCCTCCCTCTATCTGCTGCCCGTCCATCCCCAAGCTGGCTCCCCATCCACACAGCCACCTTGCCATCTGCTGGGCCAGCCACCCATCCGTTTCCCAGCTGTTCATCTGCCCTTCCCCACACCCATCCGTCTGGGCTTCTGCCCACCCATCCACTCACCCCAAATTCATCCCTCCATCCCTCTGTGTGCCCGCTCATCAACTTACCCCAAATTCATCCCTCCATCCATCTACTCGCCCCAAATTAATTCTTCCACCCCTCTGCCCACCCACCCCTCCACCAACCTATCAGTCCCCAGATTGATGCCTCCCTCCAGCCCTCTGTCCCCAAATCCTTCCCTCCCTCCCCTTGCCCATCCCCAGGTGCTGCTCCCCTGGGTCCAAGTGGGGCATCATGGGAGGTCCCAGGGAAAACCCTGTGACGGGTGGAGATGGGAGATGACTGTGGGGTGGTGGGAGTGGGGAGTCCCTGCCCGACCTGCCGAGCTGCTCCTGCAGCCGTGCCACCTCCTGCCGCTGGGCCTGGAGCTGCTGCCGGCACTGCCAGG
Organism: Harpia harpyja; assembly: GCF_026419915.1. Lineage (NCBI taxonomy): Eukaryota > Metazoa > Chordata > Aves > Accipitriformes > Accipitridae > Harpia > Harpia harpyja. The sequence continues at coordinate 39,847,994 of NC_068946.1, forward strand.
CGTCTTCCCGTGCCGCAGCAGCCAGGGTGGCCAAGCGCTGTGGGAGAGCGGGGGCTCAGCCCTGGCCCCCCCGACACCCCGCCTCACCGTGGCATCCCCTTGGGCTTGCCCATACCATGGCCATGCTGGTGGCCGTCCCGGGCTCCCTCTCCGCCTGGGGGTCCAGCGGGGGCTCCTGGGGGCTGCGGGCGAGCTCCAGCGCCCGCCGCAGCACCTCCTCCACGGTGGCCACCTTGTCCAGGGCACCGGCATCCTCCAGTGTGTCCGTCCGTCCCGCTGCCACCAGCGCCGCCTGGCAGTCCCGCAGGCGCGAGGCCAATGCCGCCGCCTCCGCCAGCGCCCCGGCCAGCCGGGCACCCCGCTCCTCTGCCGCCTCCCGCCAGACCCGCGCCTCCTCCTGTGCCCGCGCCAGTGCCCCCGGACCCCCCGCTGCCACTGCCGCTGCCAGCGCCTGCCCCAGGAAGGCGTTGGTTTCCCGCAGCGCCTCGGCCTCGCGTGCCCGCAGCTGGGCCCACCGGGCGCTGCCCTCCTCCCGCCGCTGGTGCCGCCGCTCCTCCCGTGCCAGCCGGGCCACCAGCGCCCGCAATGCCGCCTCCCGCTGCCCCAGCTCAGTCTGCAGCTGGGACACCAGTGCCTGCAGGGATGCCTGCGTCCCGCCCGGCTCCCCGGGCGCCGGTGGTGGGGAGCCCGGCAGAAACCCCATGCCGGGCAGTGGGAACGTGCCAGGCTCCCCGTCACCATCGGGCTGGGGTGCTTTGCCAGCGCCATGTGCGTCCTCCAGCTCCTCTACATCCACGTCCTCCGTCTCCTTCTCATCCTCCAGCTCCTCTTCATCCTTCTCTTCCACGTCCTCCTCCACCTCCACGTCCTCCACATACACCTCCACGTTCTCCACCTCCTCCTCCTCCTCCTCCTCCTCCTTCTCTACCTCCTCTTCATCCTCTTCTTCCACATTCTCCTTCACCTCCACGTCCTCCGCATCCCCCTCCACATCCTCCACCTCTACACCCCTCTCACGCAGCGCAGCCAAGGTAGGTGGGCACGGGTGGGTTGGCACCCCATGGGGTGCCACGATGGGATGGGCGATGCCATCGGGCCATCCATGCACCCCGGTGCCAGTATCATCTCTCTGCGGGGCCATCTTTGCCGGGCTGCTCCTGGCCATTGGGCTGGGTCGTACCAGTGTCCTAGAGGGGACATGGGGCTCAGGGCCACCAGGTCACCCCTAGGGTGAGCAAGGCACCGCCACCCTCCCTCAGGGCTCCCTGGGCACAGCCAGCCTTTGGGGTTGGAGAGGGCAGCAGGGCTGGTGACACCTGGTGGCATCTGGTGACAGGGGACCAGGGATGCTGGTGCCACCAGCCTGGGCACCCATGGAGCAGGTGGCACCCAGAGACCCCTCTGGTGGTTGCAGGGGGGAACTGGGTGCTGCATGTGTGCTTATGGCAGTGTGTGCCCATGAGCACGTGAGCTGCAGAACAGGCGTGAGTGTGCTGGAGGAGCGACTTCGTCCACAAGTGCAGACGCCCCTGCAGGTGTCCCCGGAGGCAAGGGTGTGCACGTACACACGATACCCCCTCGTCTCAGATGTCACAGTGTTGCAGCAGACCTGTGCCTGGGCACGTACTTGGCAGAGGACGGCAGTGTGTGTGTGCATGCATGTGTGGCACGTTTGCGGGCACGGGCATGGTGTGCATGCTGGCACGGGTATCTGTGCCCGCCTGGGGCCATGTGTGGAGGGTTGGCACAGCTGGGATGCCACGTGGGGTCCGGGGCAGTGGGGCAATGCCTGTGTGCTGCTCTGCCATGCTGAGCCGCTGGTGGCCCTGATACCCCTGATGCCTGTGGAACTGCCGGTGCCCCCAGTGCCCCCAGTGCCCCCTGCATCCCTAGGCTCACTCGGAGAACATGGGCCAGGCGGTGTCCAGGTCAGCTCTGTGCAGGGCCAGGTGGAAGGTGACGCCGTCCAGCTCGTAGAGGATGCCCAGGATCTCTGTCCGGCGCCGGGGGCTCAGGAAGGGGCTGCGAGCGTAGTACCACTCGCTGCAACCACAAAACGGGCTCACGCACCCCTCCGCACCCCGGGCGGGCACACGTGCCTGCAGCACCCTTGCCGACTGGGTGCTGCCAGGCACTGGCCACCCAGGCAATACCCCCTACCACTGTGAGCACCCCCTCCCTGTGCACCCTGCTCTCACCAGAGGGTCTCGGGGTCGAGGAGGCAGAGCTGCAGGGACTCTGCCAGCTGCCGGTGCACCAGGCAGTACCGCAGGAAGGCTCGGCCCCTGCCCACGGGGGTCTTCAGCTGGGGGGACAGGGGGTTATCCAGGCCTGCCATGCCAGTCTGCCCCCCCCACACCTCCCCCCCAGCCCATGCAGGGGGGAAGGGCGTTCCCAGGGCCAGGGTTGGGGGGCAGTGGGGACCCCAGAGGGGAGAAAACCCTTTATAGCGCTGGTGGGTGAATCCTCGGTGCCCAAGTGAGTGTGTGCCCATATACAAGTGTGTGTGCACCCACAAACAAGCAGAAGCATGCACACATGTGTGTGCATGAGCCCCTGGGCCCCGTGCCAGCCTGTGCCCACCTTGTCCAGGGAGGTGACAAAGCGAATGCCCTCGTGCTCTTGCCGACGCTGCGCCAGGCCTTGGCACAAGAAGTCCCAATAGTCCTTGCGCTGCCCGAAGAAGCTCCTCCTCTCCTTGAGGTCGAACTGGCAGAGACACAAACTTGGGCTTGCTTCTTTGGGGGTGTCCCCTGTCGCCCCAGCCTGTCCCCTGTGAGGCTGGGATCCAGCCAGCTCCCCCAGCAGTGTGGGTCCCAGTGTCCCCTGACTGTCCCCTCTTTGCTGGCTCCATGCCTCAGTTTCCCTTTTGCAGCATGTGCAATTACACATATGGATGTGGGTGAGCCTGGTCTGGGTGCCTGCATGGCTGGGGATGCCCAGGGCTGGACAACGCTGGCTGGGGTCATCCCAACCCCCCAAAACGGCTGGTGCGGGATCCCCTCTGCTTGGAGCTGCACCCCAGGGAAAACTGAGGCAGGGAGCAGTGGGGACAGAGAAGCGGTGATACCTGGAGGAGGAACTCCAGCTGGGCACAGAGGCTGTGCAGCTCCCGGCTCCCGTCCGTCACCGGCAAGTTCTGCTCCCGGTAGCCACGGTTCAGCTCGCCTACGGTCTCTGAGGGATGGTAGGGCTGAGCTGGCACGGCCCTGCCCTGGCAGCAGGCACCCTGCCCCATCCCACCCCTCCTCCCCACTGCCTCCCAGCCCGGGGATTTCTGCCAGTGGGTGAAAGAGGAACCTGCCCTGGGATGAAATGGGGGAGCAGGGGGAGCGAGGGGCACAGGTATCTGTCAGGCACTGGTGGTCACCTGGGGCTGGCGGCGAGGACAGGAGCAGGCGGCAAGGACAGGAGCAGGCAGCAGTGGCAGAGTTGGCACTGGGATGCTCTGGAGCACCCCCAGCAGTGCACCCCCCTGCTGCCCACAGGCTGGGTGCGAGGAGGGACCTGGCATGGCCAGGGTGAGATGTGCCATGCAAGGGACACGCTGGCAGGGGACAGGCTGGCGCACTTACTCTGCAGGTCCTTGATGATGCGGTTGAGCTCCCCGTCCCCTGCCATGGCTGTACTCGGGGGTCTGCAAAGGCAGGGGCAGCGATGAGAGGTGCCAGGCTGGCACTCAGCTGGCACCCCCAAACTCTCTGCCCCAAGGAGAGGGTCTGCCCCCTCCAGCTCCACCCCAGAGCTGCCTGCTGTTAAGGTGAGAGGGGGTGGGCTCAAGCACCCCCTTTCCCTGCCCATATCCCTCCACTACATGGGGTAGGGGGTATGGGGTGGGCAAAGGTGCCCCATCCCATACCCCTTAGTTGTCCATGTGCCCTGTCCCAAAATGCCCCCTGGCTCTGTCCCCATGCTGTGCCCAGCCTCTGCCCTCATTCCTTGGGGGGCATCCTGCAGCTGAGCCCTCCCCCCGGTGTGTCCCTGTCCTTGTCCTTGTCCTTGTCCCCATCCCCCAGGATTCAGGATGTGGGTTTGGTGCTGGGGAAGCGCTGCCTTTGCTTCTGCTCTCGCTTCCCTCGCTCACACCATGAACAGTGTGGGGTGCTCCTGGAGGGGGCAGGGAAGGTGGGCACACAGCCCCTGATATGCAGCCCCCCCCAAACTGAGTTGCCCCCCAGGCAGAGCGCCCTGGCACAGTATGCTGCCTGTGGGGCTGGCATGGGGTTTGGGGATGTTGTGGGCATGGGGTGAGGGGCCGGGGGCATAGTGCAGCGGGGTGGTTTTGGGGGGCAGCGGGTGGCACCCTGGGGACAGGGCAAGGGACAGTGCCCACGAAGGTGGCAGGTCCAGGGCTTGTCACCGCGGGTGGTGGCTAGGCACAGGTCTGGGGGAGCACACATGTGTGTGCATGGGATATGCATGGCAGTCTGCATGTGTGCTCACAGGAGCGTGTGTGCACAAGCGTGCTCAGGCTTGCCGAAGCACACGTGAGTGCCCTGTGCCCCCTGCCACAGCAGAGTGGCTCGGCAGGCAGAGCAGGACACGGGACTCCGGATGCCTGGGTTCCCGTCCCGGTGCCCTTGGGTGACCTTGGACGAGCCATCTTCCCACCTGCCCACCCTGCCCGTGCCTCAGTTTCCCCCAGGAAGAGAAGCCCCTTACCTGTGACAGGGAGCTGTGGGATGCCCCAAGGTGATCGCTGGGTGCCAGGGCGATGCTGGCGTGTCCCCTTGCCCACACTGCGCCTGCCTGCTTCTCCTTTTGTACCTTGGCCAGGAGGAAGTGTGGGAGGTTGGGGGGGCTGCAGGAGCCACCCCCTGCCTGCCCCGCATAACATCAGGCACTGCAGCTTGCTCCCCCAGCACCCGGCTCCCCAGATTGGGGGGGTGCCAGTTTTGGGGAAGGGGTCAGCGAGGCTCGTCCCCCTGTGCAGCCCCTGGGGGGGTGGGGGGGGAAGCACAGTGCTAGGCATGGGGGGGACCCTGATGCCCTCCCATGGGAATGGAGCTTGGGAATGCTTTGAGAGACCCCCCTGCAGTTTTTGGGGAGGGGGTCTGGGACCCATACCCAGCTAGCAGCAGCCAACAGCACCCCTGGGGCAGCAGCTGCCCCTGGCACAGACACCCCTCTCCCATGCACAACAGCCCTTGGGCACAGAGACCCACCCGCAGGAGCTGCAGCCCACCCCAGAAAAGCCCACAGCCCATCTACCCCCCCCAGGGACTATGCCCGGAGCTGGGGTGCAAACTCTTCCTGGGGCACCTTGGGCAAGGCCCCCCCCATTGCTATCTGTGCCTGGGGGGCCCCAAGCCCGGCAGTGCCCCTCAGCCACCGTGCCTGTCCCCCTTTGCTGTGCCAACCCTGTCCTGTGGGCTCCTTCTGGGGTGGGGACTAAATCCCTTGGGGGGGGCTGGGGGTGATGCCAGCTCACCCCCCCAGTGCCAGGAATGGGCACCCACTCCCATCCCGCTCCCCACCACCATCCGGCTTGGTAGATGCCCAGCTGCCCCCACATCCTGCCCCTTGCCGCGCCCCCCCTCGCAGCGCCCGCTGCCCCTACCTGTGCCACCTGGGGGGCCTGGGGGTCACCCGCCTCCCCCAGGCCAGGCCTTGCTCGGCACCAAAGCGAAAGTAGGAAGTGATGCTGAGCGGGTGCCTGGGCCTCCCTGCACGCTCCTAGCTCCCGGGGGGGTGTGTGTTGGACCATGGGGTGCCCGCGAGCAGCTGGGGGGCATGGGGGAGCCGGCAGCAGTGCTCGCTCAGGGTGACCCCCAGCCTCCGCAGCACCCTCTTGCCCCGTGCCACCCCGCAGTGGGTGGTGCTGTGGGCACAGAGCACAGCACCCCACATTGGATGGGGGGGGTGGGCAGGGTGTTGGGGGGGTGGCGGAGCATCACCCCACTGTGCCGGGTGGGGGATGCGTATGCCTGTGCATGCATGTGTGCGTGCATGTGTGCATGTGCATGCATGTGCAGGCAGCATGTGCATGGCTATAGGGGTGCGTGTGTAGGTGTGAGCCACGTACATGTGGCAGGCGTGGGCATGGGGCTGAGAGGGCACCCATGTGTGCGTGCACACACGTGTGCCTGTGGTTGCACCCACCCGCCAGCGCCGCCTGCCCTGTGCCAGGCACCCCACAGGCAGGACCCTGACACCCGTGGGGGGGCCATGCCCCTGCCCACCCCTCGCCGGGGTGGGTGCCAGCCTGGTGCCCTGGCAGTGGGGTCCCCTCGTCCCTGCCCCAGCCAAGGGCCAGGGAGGGGGTGCTGGGGGCTGGGGGGGGAGAAGTCACCCGTCTGTCCTTGGTGCGGGTGCAATTCAATTAACGAGGCCTGGCCCTCGTTCAGCGCAGCCAATAAAGCTAATGGCCCCGCACAGGCCTGGCGCTGCCTGGTGGGGGGGGGAGGGGGGGGCGGGAGAGGTCCGGGGGGCCATCTGCTAATTAAATGGGGGTGGGGGACTATGGAGCTAGCAGTGATGTCACCTCCCTGGTGCTCAGGGTGGGGGGGCAGTATCCTGGCACCACCTGCCTGCCAGCCCTTCTCCAGCCCCAGGGTGCCAGGCAGGGCTGTGGGGGACAGGCGTGAACTGTGGGGGACCCCCCGAAATCCCTGCCCCCTGCCCCCCTCCCTAGCGCTGCTGCTCGTTAGGAGCCTTCCTGAGGCAAATGCAATTAGTGCCCAGGCCTGGCATGGACCTTGCCTACGCTTGGCATCAGCAGCCGCCCCGTGGGGACGGGTCCTTGCCCGTCATCAGCGCAGCATCGCAGCAGCATCTGGGGGTGTTCCTGCCAGCCCCTCTTGGCACTACCCCGATGGGTGCAGGGGGGATGTGGGGTCCCTGGGGCAGCTGCAGGGTGGGGTGCAGCCCATCCCCCTGCCCTGTGCAAGCCCTGTGGTGGGGTGGGGGTGCCCGGGGCCGTGTCGGCGTGTCCTGTGGTGAGGGGTTCCTCAGGGTAATACTGTGCCCCCAGCACAGTGCATCAGCCAGGCACCCTTTGGAGAGGGGACCCTGGTGGGGGGTCCCTGCATATGTCCTCACGCTCCTGAGAAGGGGAGAGTCTTGGTGGGGCGCCCGGGGGGCTGGCAGAAGGGCAGGGAACCTCCCCCACCATGTGCAGGCACTGCCATTTAGGGCTTGGGGTGGGCAGGGGATGCTGGAGGGAAACTGAGGCAGGGTCGGTGCAGGAGGTCGCGGCTTGAGCTGCGATGGAACCCAGCCCTCCGGGTTCCTCCCCTCCCAAACCAGAGGGGGCTGGAGCGGGGGGGGGCACTGTTAGGGTCCAGCATCCACCCCAAGGGATTGCCGTGCCCGGGGGGCAGGCGAGTGAGCCCGGGGGTTGCCGAGCCCCGAGCCCCGTGTGCGGGGAGGAGGAGGAGGAGGAGGGGGAGGAGGGGGAGGAGGGGGAGCGTGTCGGAGCTGGCTCCCACCCAAGCACTGCAGGACATGGGCGGGCACGGTGCTCCCTGCCTGGCTGCCAGCGCGCAGGCGACGCTGGGGGACCGGCGGGGGGGTACAGGGCCCGGTGGGACCGCAGCCCCCCCAGCCCATCGCCGCACGGCCCCGTGCCCACCGCCGGGCACCTCCTGGGCACTGCGCGGGCACCGGAGCTTGTTGCAGCCAGGGGGGGCACGGCTGGGTTTGGCCACCCTCCCGACCGTGCTCTGGGCAGGGTTCGGCCCCTGCACCCCCCCCCCCCGCCCCGGCCGGGTGACCCCCCGGCAGGGGCACCATGACCCGGCTGAGCTGGTGCTTTGCCACCTTGGTTCGCTGGGGGAAGTCCTTGGTGTCCTGCCTCCTGCCCCTCCGCGCCTGCCGCCACCGGGAGGTAAGCGGGCACTGCCGGCCACGGCGTTAGGGTTAGGGTCTGCAGGGGGGAGGCACGGAGCTGGGGTGGGCTCCGGGGGATGCAGGGGCATGGGGGTACAGGTTGGCGCTGGCCCTGCCTGCTGCGGGCAGCAGGGGGTTAAACCGTGCATATGCATGCCAGGGTGCCAGGCATGTCCTTTGTACCTCCTTGTGTCCCCCCCAGCATGGCACTGTGACCCCCCCCCCATAACCCGCTCCCACGGGCCCCTGCAGTGCCTGGCTGGAGGGGATCTGCTGGGATCTGCTGTACAGCATTTCACGCAAAGGGATCTGCTGGGATCCCTGTGTCCTTAGAGAGTGAGCACGGAGGCGGGGGGTGTCCCTGTGTCCTTACAGCATCCACAATGGCGGGACCTCTGTGCCCAGCATGAGGGGACCCCTGTGCCCATAAAGGACCTGGCACGAGAGATCCCTGTGCCCACAAAGTGCCTAGTGTGGGGGACCCCTGTGCCTGTAAGCACCCGGTGCTGGGGTGTTCTGTGCCCATAAAGCGCTCAGTCTGGGGGGGGATCCCTGTGCCCAAAAAAGTGCCCAGCATGAGGGACCCCTGTGCCCGTAGGCACCCGGCGTGGGGCATCTTTGTTCCCATCAGCACCCGGTGTGTGTGTGATCCCTGTGCCAAAGGACTGCCCCGTATGGGGCATCCCTGTGCCCATGCAGCGCCTGGCGTGGGGACCCATCCTGCTCTGCTGCCCGTGCTGGGGAAACTGAGGCAGGGAGGGGAGAGGCTGGTGGAGGGCGCGGCGCTCCCACTGCACCACCCTCACTTGGTTCCTTAACCTTTGGGAAGCTGCCCCGTGCCCGGCGGGGTGGCATGGGCCACTCCAGCTGCACCGTGCCAGCAGAGCGGGTGCCAAAGCCACCGCCGGGCAGAGCCTGGGGGAGTGTCACTGCAGGGTGGTGACAGGCCAGTATGTGCCAGGGCAGGGACCCAGCCTGGAGGAGGGAGAGGTCCCTGGCTGCTTGGGGACCCCAGCGCATGCCAGGGACACAGGACTGTGAGCTGCCGGGGGCACGGGGGGTGCTCAGGGCTGTGGGTGGGTGGGTGGCACTGGTGAGGTGTGGGGCAGCGGTTGTGCAGTCCCATGTCCATCTCTGTGTCCGTATGTCCCTGATGTGGGTGTGAGAACAGGGATTCATGGGGGTGTGTAACACACATGCGTGCTTGTGCATGTGTGTGTTCATGAGCTGGCACATTGGGCTGGGGTGAGAGTGAACTGCAGCCTGCGCAAGTGTGAGTGCACAGCGGGTCTCGGGAGCTGCTGTGGGGTGTGCATCCCTGTGTGGGTGCGTGTGTGTGCCCCCTAGCACATGCGTGTGTGCTGGGTGCAGTAGCAGTGGGGCTTTACACTGGTGTAAGCTGTTACAGGGGTATACCCCAGCCTTTCCTGTGCCCAGATGGGCACCCACACACACGGGTGCCCAGCCACCATGTGTGACATGGGCCATATGTGTGCTGTGCACGTGTGCCCCGGCGTGTACGCCAGGGGGGTTGTGTGTGTGACGTGTGCGTGTGCCCTGTGCACCCAAGGGCAGTGCGGGGACAGCTCTGCTAGAAGCAGGTGTGGGGGCCTTGGGGACACAGTGACCCCAGGAGGGGGGACACAGAGGACTCCTGCCAAGGCTGGCCCTGCACAGGGGGTACATGCCTGCACCAGTGGTACCCATAGTGGGGGTGTCCCTGGGCTACGTGCCCCTGTCTGTGCCCCCCCCGCTGAGAAAATGAGCCATAAATGATGCTCATGGCAGCCACCCTGTCCCTGTCATATGACCCTTGTCCCTGCCCTTTTGAGGGGCCCAGGCTTGTCACGGCAGTGAATGGGAGGGGGTGATTTATGGGGGGGTGGGGACACCCTCTCCACTGGGGCTTTCATTTGTGGGCAGTAATGAGGTTGATTAATGAGGGCTGTAATGATGGGGGGTGCTGGTGTTGGTGCATGGATGGGCATGCCTTGCCTGTTTGGTGCTGTGAGCAGGATCAGGCCCCCCAGCCTCCCTCCTCCCCTGGGCCTGGCTGGCATGGGGGGCAGGGGGTGCTGTCCCCATCTGTGCCCTGTCCCAGCTGGCACATCCACACAGGGATACCTCTACCATGGGCTGGGTGGGCATAGCAGAGCGGTGGGGTGGAGGGTGGTGCGACAGGGATATTTTGGGGAGGGGGTGGTGCACTTCGGGGGGGTCGGTTGCCACCCCAGTGTCTGGGAAGGGCAGCCCTCCCCCATCCCACCCTGCCCTTCCTCTCTGGGCTGGTGGCTGTATGAAGCGTACAGATGGGAAACTGAGGCGGGGGGGGGCATTACAGTGCCCACGTCCCCGCTGTGCCCATGTCCCCATGCCAGCCGTGGCTTGTCCTGCCCGCATGTCCTTCCCCCCGGCGCGTGTTCCCCCCTGACTCACACCCTCATGGTCACGGCAGCTGAGCGTGAGTTTCCAGGCTGGAGCCAGCGTCAGCGCTGGAGGGGGGGACACCGTGTGCTGCCCAGCCAAGCCCCCCCAGGAGGGGCTGGGGTACCCCCCCTGCCAAATCCATCCCTGTCAGGGCCGCGGGCTGCCAAGCTGCTCTCTGTCCCGCCTGGAAGTTGTCCCCCCTCGGTGAGGCCCCCCAGCTCAGTGCATGGATGTCTGCTGATCCCTCCCTGTCTCCTATCCCGGGACCACCCAGGGGACACGGCTGGGGATGGGGGGCGGACGACACCCTGCTGCAGGAGCCGCTGGAGGCCGGAGGAGCGATGGGGGTGAGGTGGGTGGTGGGTGCCACGCGGGACAGCGGAGGAAATGGATTCCAAATGTGTGTGCAGGGGGGGGAGAGGGGGGCCGGGACAAGGCACAGCCCCACTCCGGCCCCCCGAGTCCCGCAGTCCGTCTGCTGGGGTGGGGGGGTCCTGACCGCCCCCGGGGCCACCTCGGCCGGGGTGCCGGTGGGCGCTGCGGGGGTCGGGGGCGGGGGGGGGGCTTTGCCCCCCTCCTTCTCCCCCGGCTGGAGGGGCGGTGTGGGGCCGGGGCGGGGCGGGCGGGCGGAGCGAGGGGGCCGGGGGGGGCTCGGCCGGCCGCGGGGCCGCGCCGCGGGCAGCATGACCGGGCTCTGCCTCTCCTGCCTGCTCTGGGTACGGCCCGCCGCGCCCGCACCGGGGGGCACCGGGGGGTGAGCAGGACGGCAGCGCGGTGGGGGGCCGGCAGCGGGGTCTCGGAGCGGGGCTGGTCCCGGGAGCGGGCGGTGGATGGGGCTGATTACCGGGGGGGGGGACCGGGACGGAGCGGGGGTGTTTGCACCGGGACGGGCGGACTGGGAGCGGGGGGAATCGGCGGTGCTGGACCAGGACCGGGACCTGGACCGAGACCGGGACCGGCTCTGGGGGAACCGGGACCCAGCAGAGACCGGCAGGGACGGCCGGACACCGGGGCCGGGCTGGGGGGACCGGACCGGGAGCGAGGCCGGGAGGAGCCCCGGGGACCGTGGGGGAGCAGAGCAGGACCCAGCCCGGGAGAGCGGCGGCGGTGGGCACCGGGCTGGGGGGTGCACGACTGGGGACCGGGGTGGGATGCGGGACAGGGACACTGGACTGGGCGGGGGGTGTCTATGGAGGGGGTGTGGGGTTGGGGATGAGGAGGGTGGGGGGGCTGATCCCCCACGACGCCCAGCCGGCAGCACCGGCCGGGGGCCCCCGCCATTCCCTGGGGTTGAGGCTCTGCTACCTCACTGGAGGGGAGGGAAACTGGGCAAACTGGGGGGTTTCAGTTAGTGCTGGGGGTTTGGGGCTCTGCCCCCCCACGCCCCTGTCACCAAGGCAAGCTGGGTCCGGGGGCACAGTAGGGTGCAAAGTGCTGGGTGGGCGCGAGCCCACAGGGCTGGACCGAGGTGTCCCCGTGCCCCCCACCCCGGCTTTGCAGCCTCACAGGAACTGGGTGTCCCAGTTCCCCCCCCCGCTGCACCTCTCTGCAGTGCTGGGCAATGAACCCAGGCCTCCCGGCTCCTGATTAATCTGGCATCTCTCCCCGGTGCCTCTTCCAGCCCAGGACACCTGGGTCCCCTTCCAGCCTCCTTGGGTCTGTGTGTTGGGGGGGCCCATGGCTAGGGATGCCCGTGCACCCCCCCACCCCTCCTGTGTGGGGGCCAGCCCCTGGGGGTGGGTATCCATGGGTGGGTGTACCCAGGTGGCATCCCCAAAAGGTCCCCCAGCCCCACCACGTGTCCCCCCAGCAGTTCCCAGCCCCGAGGGCAGGGAGGCTAACTGGGATCCTGCCAGAATGGAGCTGGGACAGGGCTGTTTCATGGGATGGGCTGGTTCCCCAGCCAGTGGGGTGGCACTGGGTGGGCAGGGTGCCCCCCCGGCAGCAGGGAGCTGAGGGTGTAAAGCTGGGTGCTGGGTCGGCAGTCCCGCAGCATGGGGATGGTGCTGGCAATGGGACAAGCAGAGGGGGCTCTGTGGGGTGGGAGCCGGGGGGGCAGCTCTTTCCCTAGCGAGGATAATTGCTGTTAATGAAGCAGGCCCATGCTAATGCGTGGGGCCAGGGCAGGGTGGGGGGTACGTGCGTGGGAGATGCATTGGCAACCCTGGGCATCCCAGTCAGGTCCTTGGGAGCGGGGGGGGTGAGGCCTCTTCCCGGGGCACCCCGCAGCAAAGATGCTGCTTTGCATATGCAAACAAGCTCATGGCATCGTTAGGCCTCACTGTCACCCAGCAACTGTGGCGTGGGAGCCCCCGGCCCAGGGGAGCTTTTCCCACGGCTGCCGGATGGGTGACGGATGGGTGACGACATGCCTGTGCACACGCATGTGCATGCGTGTGTATACACCCAGCCCTGTGCACCCCGCTCCCTCGTAGCGCACAAGCACCGGGGGCTGCCGAGGGACCAGCGAGTGGCCCTGCAGGAGCAGGTGCCCAGGGAAGAGGGGCTTGTACACCCGTGTACAAACCCATGCGAGTATGCACATGATTGCACATGGACCTGCGTGTGGGAACACAGAAATCTGCCCACACATCTGCTGCTGCTGTGGCTGGTGGGGATGTGCACGCTTGCACATGCTTGCACACTCGCAGGAGTACATATGCATGCAGCGCCCTGCCACACGCACTGCGTGTGGCACACATAGCACCCTCACAGCCCCCGGGGTGTTCGCACGCACGCGGACATCTGGTGCACGTGTGTGGCCCTTCTGCCTGTCCATGCGTGCACTGGGGAAACTGAGGCAGGGAGGTTTTGGGGAGGGGTACCCGGCACCCCGACTCTTTGGCACCGTCCCCCCTGGCTCTGGTGCAGTGCCAAGGCCGGAGGAGAGCAGGGTGCCTGGGGGAGGGGGGGCTGCCGGGCCTCTGCTTAATCTCATTAGTCTTGGCATGAAAAGGCGGATTTACGGGGGCTCACGTCTTCATCTGGCGGCGGGTGGGTGGGCAGGGCTGGTGCGCTGCCAGGGGGGTGCCCCCCGCCCAAACTAGCCAGGGGGGGTGTCAGGAGGGGCGCTGGCTGCCTGCAGCTGTGCCAGGACCACCCCCCCTGCCCTCAGCCCCTGTGTGTGAGCACACGCACACGCTTGCACGCTCACAGCCTGGCGCCTGCACACGTTGGGATCCATCTTGTGCTCACACTCGTGGCATCGGCCTCCCCCCGCCGTGGGCTGCGCCAGGCAGGGTGGGCACGTCCACTCACGCTCAGGGGGCACAGCATGCCCTATACACCCCCATGAGACACCCCAGCACACGCTGCCCAGTGTGCACCCCAAAACCCAGCATGACATGGAGACACCCCCCTGCACGAGCACCCTTCTGGCAGCACCTGCACGTACCTGGGTGTGCACATGTGTCTGCACACGTATCTGTGTGTCTGCACACGTATCTGTGTATCCACACACGTACATGCAACCACGTCCGTGCGTGCACGTGTTCATATATGTGCATTCACATGCGCTCATGTGCACACAAGTTTGCACACACATGTGCATACAAGTATGTTCACCTGCCCCCCATGCACGCAGGCGTACGCACTTGTGCCTGCACACACGTGCCTACAGAAACACTTGTGCATGGGCACGCGTTCGCAGGGACACACGTGTGAATGCACCAACGTGCAGGGACACGCAAGTGCATGCGCGTGTGTGCGCACATGTCTGTGCACACACACACACGTGCTCAAACACGTGTGGACACACCTGCACGCAGGTGTGGATGTGCTCATCGATGCGCGTGCACAGTGTGTACAGAAGCGTGCGCCCGCGCGCACACGCGCGGGCGCGCGCACGGCCCTCCGGCGCGCGCCGCCAGGGGGCGGCAGAGACTATTTAAAGGGGCCGCTGCAGCGGGGGGGGGGGGGTGCACAGCCCTCTGCCCACCCGCGCACGACCCTAGGTCCCCCCCCAACGCCGTGCCCACCGCCCCACGGCCCCGGCCCTGCCGCAGAGGGCACGGCCCCGGGTGATGGGGTGCGGGACACACACACATTTCTTCTGATGGGGGGTGGGTGGGTGGAGGATGACCCCCTACCCAGAGGGAAACTGGGGCAGGGCAGGGCTGAGTGCCCGGGTCTCCGTGCCACCTTGTTCCCGCTGATGAAGCCCCGTGTCCCCCCAGCCCCAGGACCTGGAGGCCCCCCCAGCACACTCCTTCAAGATGACGAGCTTCAAGAAGGTGAAGGCATGCGGGATCTGCCGGCAGGCCATCACGCGCCAGGGCAGCACCTGCCGAGGTGAGCTGCGGGCGCGGGCACGCGCGTGTGAAAGGGGGTGTGCCGGGGGGGCGGGGGGGCCAGGACATGAGGGGATGCGTGTGTGTGCCTGCATGTACAGCTGCGTGCACGAGGATGTGAAGGTGGGAACACGTGCCTGCGCCAACCTGTGCGAACACGCGCGTGTGCACGCGTGTCAGAGGAGGAGCCTGGGGCTGTGCAAGAGTGCGTGGGGTACCTTTGCGGGCGGGAAGGTGGCTGGGAGGTGAGGCTGGCCCACGGAGGCACTGGCATGCGCGCATGTGGCCGCGCGTCAGCAACACGCGTGTGCAGTGAGTGTGCAACTTACCGCACGAGTGTGCACATGCACGTGGGTCCGTGTGCACGAGTGGGTGCTCACGCCCTCTGCCATGCCCGCTGCCCGTAGCGCCCGGTGGGATGCGGGCGGTGCCGTGGCCCCTCGCACGTGTGCGGTGCCGCCGAGCCCCGTGCGAGGGGCGGCGAGCGGAAACGCCGCTGGCCGCGGGAACAATGCGGCTTCCTGCGCCGCAGGAAACAGCCCCAAGGGAGGACAAGGCCTGGGGGCGGCTGTGGCCGGGGCCACGCTGCGCGGGGACCCTCGTGTCCCCTGGGGATGGGACATGTGGCTTTGCGGGGCTGCCCGGGCTGCCCGCTGGTGCCCCGTATAAGTGCGTGTCCCCAGCAGCGGCAAACACACGCCCGCACCAACCGTGGGCACGTGCCGTTCTCTGCAGGGGCGCGGGCGTGAGCGTGCAACAGCAGCGCGCGGGCAGGCGGGGACACGGGCACTGGCAGCACCCCCGCGGCGCACTCGTGCACGCCGGTGCACGTGCGAGGCCTCGTGAGACGTGTCCGTGCACGGCCTCCCTTCACGCCGTTAACCCCTGGGCACTGGGGTTTGCACGCGCGCACACTCCCCAGCACGTTGGCACCGGCGGAGGTGGGGGACGGCTCGTGTGCATGGGTGCGTGCCTGAGCGCCGCATGCATGTGCACATGGTGCTGCGCCGTGCTGGTGCCACCCGGAGCATGCATGTGCGTGTGTTGCATGTCCCGGCAGCCTGTGCCCCGTGCCAAGGTGCTCCATGCCCCGCAGCATGGGGTGCCACCCCACCCCTGCCCTGCATGTGGGGTGCCCATGGGCTGCCCCTGGCAATGCCCCCTCTCCTGCCCCCACTAACCCTCTCTCCCCTCTCCCTCCCGCAGGCTGCAAGCTCTCCTGCCACACCAAATGCCAAGCCAAGGTAAGGCTGGTGCCGCAAGGTGTGCCCATCCCTGCCTGGGGGGCACCGGGGACTCGCACGGGGGATGCCACGGTTCATGCCAGCTGACCCCACTGGATGGGCACCCAGATGGGCTGGTGGCTGTGGGCTGGTCGTGGTGGCACTGGTGTCACCGGTGGGTGAGGCTGGCAGTGCCATCCTGCTGCCTGGCCCCTGACGGCACGTGCCCGTCTAGGTACAGGACTGGGTTTTGGGGTGCAGCCCTGCTCAGAGGGGGCTGTCAGGAATCTGTGCCCCAGCACCTGGAGCAGAGGGGTGCCCTTTGCGTGCTGCTGTACGTGGGTGCCATGTGCCGCGGCCGAGCGCTGCCGGCGGCACGCACGCAGGCTGAGCACCTCGCCCGATACCCAGCACCGCGGGGGGCGGATCTTGCTGACAGGAGGGAGCGGAGCCGAGGATGCCCGGTGGTGATGTCCGGCTGCCCGGCTGCCGCGCCGGCGGAGGGAGACCCTACGGCAACCCAGGTTCTCCAGGGTAGCTGGAGGTGGGCACGGTGCCCACCGCCACGCTGCCAGGGCAGGGGGAGGCTGCACGTTCCTGAATCCCTGGGGAGGCATGTGTGCCAGCCGGCTCTGGGGCTGGCATCTCGGGCGGGAAGAGGCTGGCGCACCCCAGGCAGGCGGCGTAGGCTGGGACGTGCCTGTGCCTGTGCCCGTGCTCGTGCCCGTGCCCGGCCGGGCAGGGAGGGAGAGGAAAGGCCCGGGGGGGGGTGGACCGTGCCGGGGACCGGGCACGCGTTGGGCTTCGCAGGGTGCCGCGGCGTGGGTGGTGGCGCGGGGCAGGCACTGAGAGCAGCCCTGGCACCGAGCCCCGGCCGGGGTGTCGGAGGAGGTGGGGGCTGTGGGGGCACCCTGGGGACGTGCCCGGCACCCTGGGCCCTGAGCGGGCAGGGCAGAGGTGGCCGGGAGGCTCAGCAGGGCTGTGCCACCCTGGGGACCCTGTGCCATCCTAGGACCCTGTGCCACCCTGGGAAACCCCGGGCTGCCCTGGGGAACCCTATGCCACCCTGGGGACTCTCTGCCTTCCCAGGACCCTGTGCCAGCCTTGGGACCCTGTGCCACCCCGGGGACCCTGTGCCAAAGACACCTCAGGGGCTGAGGCCAGAAGAGGTGGCTTTGCCTCGATGCCGGGGTGAGGGGGGGTGTGGGGTGAGGCGCTGCCCGCAGTACGGCAGGCGCTGGCAGAGAGTGTCTGCCAGTGGTTTCCAGGCAGGAGGGAGTGTCGGGAAGCGTGTGCGCCTGGGTGTGCGCCCAGTCGGGATTCTCTGATGTCTGCTATGGGGTTGTGCAGCAAGAGGGGGGGGGTCACACCGGGGTCCCAGCATCTGGGTAGCCTGTGCGTGGGGGCAGCCCGTGGCTCGCTTCCACAGCCGGCTGCGTTTCATTAGCCTCCGTCACCCTTCCCAGGCTCGCTGGAAGCTGGAGTCCCCTCGGTGGGGCTGGCTAGCCGAGGGGTGTGCTGCTGTGAGGGGTGCATGCATGGGGCCAGGGCCAGGGGCCTTCTGCAGAGCTCCTTTGGGCCAGCGCCCAGGGAGGGGCTCCTCCGGCTGGGCAAGCGGCCAGCTGACTCACACGCCGGCTTGTTATTGTAGGGTCTCTGGGGAGGGCGCGTGTGGGGAGGGGGCTTGGCACAGAGCAAAAACGGCCTCTTGTCTACCTGAAGCCCCTCACGTTTAACCCCTGCACCCCCAGGATACTTTGGAGCGGGAAGATGGGCTTACCCCCGAAGGCCTGGCAGCTGCACCCCCCAGCACTTTCTCCTCCTGCCCTGCAGATGCTGCTGAGGTCCTGGTGTCCTCCCCACTCCTCCAGGGGCTCCTGGCCCTGGAGCCTGTCCCACCATGCTATTGGCAGCATCTTCTGCTTGGTCCCCATATTTACCCTCTTGGGACCTGCCCCGACCCCTTGTTCTTCCCCACCAGCTGCCCCCCGCACGGCCGGTTCCTGGCCAGCTGCCTCCTGTCCCAACTCGGGGGGAAGCTCCCAGTTACAAAGCCCAAATGGAGTGGATATGGTGGGAGGGGGGGAGAGGGGAGAGATAGGGGTGTGGGTAGGGGGGCGGGTGGGGTGTGAAGGGTTGTACTGGGGGTGATGGGTGTGGGGTGCCAGGGGGTATCATGGGTGTGATGGGGATATGGGAGGGGGGCACTGGGGTGTATGTGGGGACACCAGGAAGGTTTTGGGGTGCCGGTGAGTGCCACGTCCCCAAGGAGGCAGTGAGCGGGCAGAGCTGTGCCAGGGCGAGCAGGACCTGCGCCCTGGCAGTGACCTACACCCCTCGAGGTACCCCCCAGCCCGAGGGACAGTGGAGGGGACAGTGGTGGGACCCATGCCCCACAGTGGCATTGATGCTGGCGGCGTGCCCGGTGCCCGTGGGTGGCTCTGGGGGCGCCAGGGCAGCCGCACACACATCAGCTGGGAAGTACAACGCCGTTCCCATGCCCATGTAAGGCCCTTCTCGCGCCCAGCGCCTCCGCTCAGGGATTTTTCCTTGCTTAGCAAACCTCCCTTCCTCCCTCCCTCCAAGGGGGACGGACAGACGGATGGACACTGGAGTGTATCCCACCCGTCCAGCCTGCCCCCTCCCTCTCTCCCCGCACAGCAACTGCCTGCTGAAAGCAGCGGGGGTGTAGCTTCCTTTGAAAAGTGGGGAAACTGAGTCACAGAGCCCTGCCCGGGGACAGTTGGAGGTGGGGGACACAGTGTGGGGTGCAGTGCTTTCCATGGCAGTGGTCAGGCACGGGTGAGCCTGTGTGTTGGCACGTGCTGGTCGTGGCACAGCCAGGGTCTGGTGGTGATACTGCCTGCCCGTCTGGGGTGGAGGGATGAGCCTGAGGATGCTCTGGGCAGTTATGCCATGCAGGCATGTCCCAAATCATGGAGCAAGGAGGTGCTGGGGGCGTCCCTGTCCCCCGGGATGCGCTTGCTCTGACTGGGGCTGGATTTTGCCATGGTGCTGCTTAGAGAGGCTGAGAAAACTCGAGGGGATGATGCTTCTCCCCATGGCGGGAGCCAGCCTGGTGATGGCCGGTTTGGCTGGGGGACAGGGAGAGCTGTGGCATTTGGCTGCCAAATTGGCTGGCGATTGCTGGCGGGTGGTTCTGGGAAGTGGTGGCTGTGCCAGCCCCTGGGCCTGGCAGGGCTCTAGCTTGCCCCGCTCGCTCTGTGCCGCACCAGGGCCCACAGGTCCTGGGGCAGTTGGGGTGCTGGGTTGTACCAAGAGGGGAAACTGAGACACGGCACGTAGCATGGGGCTGAGGCGTCTGGGGGCTGCATTGTCCCTCGGTGTCTCCCCCCGGGGGGCTGACAGTGGGTGCTGGACCTGTGCTGGGCTGCTGGGCCATGTGTATGAGTATGTGTGTGTCCATGCATGTGAACATGTGTGTGTGAGTGTGCATGCATGTGTCCAAACACAAACGTGTTTGCACGATCATGCATGTGCATGATCATCTATGCTCGCAGATGCATGCGTGTGTGTGTGACCCTGCAAGGGAATGCATCCGCGTGCAAGAACATCCATCTGTGTGCACAAGTGTACTCGCACACGGGCGGGTAGTCACACGCGTGTGCTCCCAGCTTGGTGCCATCCATCCCCACTGGCCTCGTGCCAGGCCCGGCTTGTTTTTCGAGTGCCCCCCTGCGATGGGACTCCAGGGGAGGTTTGTCCATCATTAAACCGGGGGCTGGAGCGGAGCCAGGGCCAGGCAGCGAGGCGCGTCCTGGCCAGAGCAATTGCTCCCAGTGCCCGCGGTGCCAACGGGCCCTTGGCGGCGGGGGGGACGTAGTGGGACCCATGCCGGGGCACGTGGTGGTG
This sequence comes from Harpia harpyja, assembly GCF_026419915.1. Lineage (NCBI taxonomy): Eukaryota > Metazoa > Chordata > Aves > Accipitriformes > Accipitridae > Harpia > Harpia harpyja. Next base: position 39,867,636 of record NC_068946.1, read on the forward strand.
GCGAAGGGGACGTGTATCTCCTGCCCTCAGCTGGTGCTGGGGACCCCCCTGCTTGTAAAGCAAGTCTGAGCCAGGAGGGGAAACTGAGGCAGGGAGTGGTTGGACCATTCTGGGCAGGCTTGACTTGTGGTGATAGGCGACCTGAAGCTGTGCCATGGCCAGGGGCCAGGGCAGTGCTGTGGGGCACGGAACACGGGCTGCAGGAAGGGGACATCCATGTCCCAGCAGCAGCAGGCTTGTGCTAGGGGACATCTGGCTGTCCTGTCCCCGCTCACCACTCCAGCCACTCTGCCCTGCTGCCTCCTCCCCGCACAGCGGAGGCGATGACGTGCCAGTCACTCTGCCTGTCCCGTCCCTGTCCCTGATGCCCCATTAAAAGCCACCCCCTCAGTGCTTCGGGACAGCTAATTAACAACACCCCTGGTCTCCACAACAGAGCGAGCAGCAGGGGGGGGAGGAATGCCACAGGAATGTGTCCTTGACCCTGGCATGGGCCCAGCTGGGGTGGCGGGATGGGGGCTGCAGGGGTCAGCCCTGCCCCGGTGCCGTGCCAGGTCATGTTTGTGCAGTGGGTCCTGGAGGGGGTTCTGTGGTTTGTTTTTTTTTTTTCCCCTCCTTCTTTCATTTTTCCCCTTATTTACGTCATTGCCCAAATATTCGGCCTCTCTCAGCTCTGGGGGGGGGTCGGTTTGGCTGCTCGGAGGAGCTGGGGCCCTTCTCTGCACCCTCCGGGTGCTGCAGCATGCAGGGAAGGTGGGCAGGGGAGTGGGGATGCTGAGACCGCCCACACTTGCTGCACTGGTGAACACTGGCTGGGGCTGGCCTGAGAGGTGTCAGCTGAGGCAGTGGGGACCACCAGCCTCCCTCCTCGGGGGCTCCCAGGGCCGGATCCAGCCCCCTGGCACCCTGCGGTGGTGGAAGGCAGGATCTGAGCTAGATGGGGGCTCTTGCGGAGGGTCTCTGCCTTGTTTCCCACTGATTTTCTCCCAGACCACTTTGCATGCCCCATGGCCACCCCTCCTGGGACCTGCCCCGGGAAGGGCACTGGGTTCCTGGGGACCCCCAGCACCCTCCAAGGGGTGGCACCAACCCCAAACCGGCCGAAAGGTCTGGCTCAGGAGGGGCTCTACAGACCCAGCACTGGGGCTTCATCTCCTCCCATGTGCTTTCACCTCTGGAGCTGACCCCCCCACCTCCCTGGAGTGCCTGATCCCCAGGTCCCCCTTCTTCCGCTGACATCTGGAGTGGTGATGCCCAAGGGTGCTTGTTTTGGGTTGTGGAGGAGCTGGTTCAGGTGGGGGGTGGTTTCTCTGGGGGTGCTGGGGGGACACTGTGGGGTGCAGAGGCCACTGGAGCCACTTGGCTGACCGCCAGACCCGCTCCTGCCAGCACATTGACCCGATGGATCTGGGAGGTACTTTGGTGGCTGGAGTTCAGGGATGCTGTCAGGACTTCTCTGGCTGTGTCCTGCGAAGGGGACACATCATCTCCCCAGGGGACAGCTCCTGTCACCTCCCCAGGGACAGGGACGTGCTGTCAGTGCCCTTTGCTCACCCACTCATTTCCATCCCGCTCAGCCGCTGATACTTTCCCATCTGGCCCCGCTCTTCCGCTGCTGGTGTTTCCCAGGGTCCAGGAGCTGTCCTGTGGCTGCCTCCCGAGGAGCCAGGGCTGGGGGTGTCCATGTGGGGGTCTGTACCGGAGCTGAGCTAGGGTCTGTGCCCAGCTCCCCTGGTGCAGGATGTTCATTCCCCTTCATCCCAGTCGCAGCGCTCCCCTCTTTTTGGGATGCCTGCTTTTTGGGGGCTGTGGTGCTGGGGGGGCTTGTTTGGGGGTGCCAATGGATCCTGGGGGGGTGGGGGTTGTCCTCAGAGTGGTGGCTGTTGGAGTCCAGCCCCATACCCTTGGGTGCTGGGGAGGGCAGTGGGCTGGCGCTTGCTCAGGAGGAGGGTGAAGAGCTGCCCCCCGGGGATGTCGGGGCTCCGGCGCTTTGTCCTCGGCAGTGGGAAGGGTCCGCTGGTGCCTCTCAGTGCTCCTGTCCCATGGTATCATCCAGCTGTTGGGGAAACTGAGGCAGGGAGGGGCTGGGCAGGATCTGCTGGAGTGGGATTGCACTCACAGGGGTGGTGCATCTTACAGGAGTCTTGGAGGAGGGTAGAGGGAGAGCCCCTCGCCACCAACCCCTCCCTGTTGACTTTTGGGGGGGTGGCAAGGCAGGAGGGGTCCCTGGGGTCCTGCTCCGTGCTGGCAGAGCCAGCCCCAGCCTTTTGGCTGAGCCTGCAGCACAAGGACGGAAATGCAAACAGGAACGGGGAGGCGTTGGGCGAGAAAATGTCAACAGCACTGGGCCGGGTGCCTGGCTTGCCGCCTCCCCGGCCGGCTCGCCACCCTGTGGGCCACCACCGGGCAGGCTCCCCCCTGCCCTGCACTGCTGGGGGCTTCCCTCCTTCGCTCCCGGGTCTCCCGGCACTGAGCACTTGCTCGCGCAGCAGGGCCGGGGCTGGGCTGCCCCAGGGGTGGCCGGGGAGAGCAGGGTTCCATCCATCGCCACACAGAGCCCCCGAGGAGGCGGAGGAGGAAGGGAGATGGGAGGAAGGCGAGAGGGATGCTGGGCACACCCCGGTTTTGGGACAGACAAGTGGGGACTGGCGTGGCTCCATGTGCCGACGAACAGCCAGGGCTTTTCCAGCATTTTGGCTTTGCTTTTTAATTGGGGGGTGGGCTGGTAAATCTTCACATCCCCCTGACATCGGGATTGCGGGGCACCCAAGAACCATTAATTGGGCACCTTGTCCCGTGCGTGGCAGGGGGGGACCAAGTTGTGCCAAGGGGTGCCAGGCAGGTAAAGGCCCCAAGAAGGGCCTCACGCCCCCGTCCCTGCCACCCCCCCCCGCCAAGGGCACGGGGACGCCAGTGGCGTCACGCGGGGTGATAAGGCCCCGACCCCGCTGCGCCCCGCCGCCCGCTGCAGCCCCTCAGCACGGGGCACGAGGTGCTTTGCAGGGGGAGGCGGCGGAAGCGTGAGGGGGTATTTTTAGGAGGGGGGTGTCTGCCCACTTGCCGGCACCCCTTGCCCAGGGCCATCTGCCCGAGCTGGGCTCTGGGTTGCCTTGAAGGGTGTTTTTGGGGGAGGCGAGGGGAGTGGAGCGGGGCTGGACTTGGAGCGTGCCGTGCAGCTGGGGAGAGAGGGAAGAGAAGAAAGAGGGAGAAGGAGCAAGAGGAGGGAGGGGAGCGGTGGAAAAAGCTGCCCGGGACCCCCTTCCTCCCCAGGGCCGGGGCCGGCGCCCCCGGCGTCCCCAGCCCCCGGCCTCCCCGGGGGTGCGGAGGGGAGCAGGGGGCCGGCGGGACCCCCCTGCGCCCCTCCATCGCCGGGGTCCCGCTTGCGGGGAGCGAAATCTTTCGGCTCTCCCCCTCCTTCCCTCCCCTCCCTCCTCCCTCCCTCCTTCCTTCCTTCCTTCTCCAGGCTTGGCCCGGGGAGGGAGGGGGGCTCTGCCTGCAGTCTGCCTTCACGCCTGCCCGCCCGGGCGACGCCGGGCTCCCGCCTGCCCCGCGACCCCCCCCCCCCGACCCCTCCGGCCGCCCCCGGCCGCCCCCCGGGCCAGGTGAGGCTGCTCTGCCGTCTCTTTCGGATGTAGGCAGGCGAGACCCCGGATGGATTTCGGGAGCGTCATGAACCAGGTACGGGCGGGCGGCGAGGGCACGGGGGTCCCCAGCCCCCCCCCCCCCCCCGCCGCGGGGAGGGGGTACTACGGGGGGTGGCATCTCTTCAGGGGGCGGGGGCCACGCGTGACATCCGAGCGGGGAGGGGTGGTGCGTGGTTGGGGGGTGCTGTGCCCCCAGGTTGGGGGGGCGTCCCCAGTTGTCGGTCCCCCAGAGGGGGTCTCGGGGTGCGGGGGAGCTCGGAGGGGGTAACGCGATGCTCGCAGGGAGGAGATTTGGGGAGGGGGTGAGGGCCGGTTTGCCGCCGGCTGGGAGCTGCGAGCTGCGAGCGGCTCGGGGGGGCCGTGCCCCCCGTGCCCACCTCCCCACCTCGCCGGGGCGGTGACCCGCAGGGTGTCCCGGAGGGGGACACGCAGGCGCTGGGGTCTGCGTCCCCTCCGAAGTGCGTAGGGACCTGTCCCTGGGGAGCAAGGGCTGCGCGGGAAAGCGGGGTCCTCCCCCGGCACCCCGCTCCCACCCCCCGGCCGGGTGGGCGATGCCGGGCGGGTGCCTGTCACCCCCGGCGTGGGGGACACGGGAGGGGCAGTCCCTCGGCCGGGACACCCTGGCAGCCCACGGGTTAACCCCCCTCCCTGGTCCCGCCGCGGGACCGTCAATGGTTAAACCCCGGGTTAATGAGTGGCGAGGAGCCCGGCAGCCCCGGCGGGTGCCAGCCCCCCCCTCCGCGGGCAGGGACCCCCGGCCCCTCGGCGCCGCCGGGCCCGCAGAGGGTTAAGTCCGTCAGGGCAGGTCCCGGCGCAGATGTTTTTGGGCTGTGCTCCTGGGAGAGGAAACGGCCGAGCGAGGCATCAGCCCTCTTGGTTTTAAGGGGAAAACAAGAAAAAAAAGGAGAACTGCTGCGTTCCCGGGACGCCTGATCCCGCTCGGCATCGGGGTCAGCCCCCGGTGCGGGACCGGTGACCCCGGTGTGGGTGCTGGGGGGCAGCTGGCAGGGACAGGGGGGGTGACAGTGGCTGCACCCCCCGGGTCCTCATGGAGGGTGCTGGGGTGACATCTGCTGCGTGGCGAGTTTGGGGGACCTGGGGGGCACCCAAACGGGCACCCCGTGTCCTTACAGTGTGGTGGCACTGGGAGGGCTGTGTGTGTCCTGCCTGGAGTCTGAAGCCATCCCTGGGGGTGACACCCCCGGGGAAGGCGAGTTGGGAGAAAATGAGCCCCCAGCCCGTGCCCTCTCTAACGAAGCCTCTCTGTTAGCAATCCCACTGGCCCCCGTTTCAGGAAGGGCAGGGCTGGTGCTGCCCTGCGGGGCTGCTGCTGCCCTGCGGGGCTGCTGCCCTCCCCAGGCAGGGCAGTGCGCCTTGGGGCTGTGCCCCTCTGTGTCCCCCCCCTTTTGGGGTCCTGAGCTGAGGGGTCCGTTTGCACCTTGACTTGTTGGAGTGGGCTGCTGGAGCAGAGCTGTGCCGTGCCCTGGGCCACCCTCTTGCTTGCTTTGCCGCCGTCCCATGCCTGGCCTGGTGCAGCCCGTCCCCGGGGCATCCCGTCACTCTGGTGGCAGCCCCCGATCAGCACGGGAGCCGCCCTGCTGGGTGTTGGGTCGGAGGAAGAAGAGCAGCCCCACGGTACAGCGCCTGAGCAGGGGGGAGCGGCTCAGTGTCTGCTTCCCCCTCCTGTTCCCACACCTCCCCAACACCGCAGATGGGGGACGCCAGTTTTGGGGTGCTGCTCAGCAGTTCAGTTTCACTGCAGCATACTCAGATCCGTCCCGTGGGGTAGGGACACAGCACTGACCCCAGTCTCCATCTGCTTGGGGCTTTCCCCCCATGAGGGGACCCCCCCGGGCTCAGTGCTGGGGGGCACAGACCCCCCTGGGGCAGCCAGAACTTATTTTGGCACCTTGTCTACCCCTCAAGTGGGTCACAGCCCCATAGGCACTGGCAGGTGCCCCTGATGCCATGGGGCAGCCCAATGCCTGCAGTTGGGGTCTTTATGCCTAGGGACGGGGCTTGCCTGGTGCTCCACCAGCATGGCAAAGGGGATCTGTGGGGCAGGGCCCCACACAGGGCTTCACAGTGGGGCACAGGCAGCCTGCCAGCCTGCCTGCTTATGGGCCTGTGTGCTGGCCAATCCCACGTGAGTACCCACGCTCTGACCAATCCCATGTCAGAATCCATTTGTTGACCAGTCCCATGTGAGAATGCGTGCACTGACCAATCCTGTGCTGGAATCACTGCTCTGAGCAATCCTGCATGAGAATCAGTGCTCTGACCAATCCCATGTCAGAATCCATGTATTGACCAATCCTGTGTGAGAATCTATGCGTTGACTAATCCCGTCTAAGAATCCATGTGCTGGCCTATCCTGTGTGAGAATCCATGCTCTGACCAATCTCAGGTGAGAATCCAGGCGCTGACCAATCCCATGTAAGAATCTATGCGCTGACCAATCCTGATGGAGCCCCCTGCAGCAGACAGTGTCCTAGCCAATCCCAGTGTGACTGCTCTCTGCCAGTCCCTGGTGTGGGAGCTGCTCCCTGGCCAATCCCGGCAGCTGGTTTGGATCCAGGGGGTTGATGAGGGGCTGGGGGGGTCCCCACGTTCTCCCTTGGGGCAGGCTGGTTGTGGGGTCCCTGCGGGACCAGAGTGAGGGGTGTCCCCTCTATGGGGTGGCAGCACCCATGGGTGGGTGCTGGCAGCAGGGCATGGCTGGGGCTGTGGGGCCAGTGCCAGGCAGGCAATGGCCTGTGGGGCTGGATCCAGACCCGCTGCCGGCAGATGTTGCCTTTTTAGGCACTGGAGCGCAGCACGACCCTGCCTGCAGCCGGCCCTGTGCCGAGCCAGCGCCCGCTGGCAGAGCCGGGCCAGCCCCTGTCCTGGGCCTGCGGAGGCACCTCTGTCCCCCTCTTGACACCGAAAATCCCATTTTTCCCCCCCCCAGACAGGCCCGGGGACACTACCTTCTCCCCCTTCCCCTAGTCGGCACTTGGCAACCCTGGGGCTGATTGCTCAAACCGTCCTGGAGCTGGGGCCTGCCCTTATTTGGGTTGAAACCAGGGCTATTTTGGTGCTGCTGCCTCCATCGCAACCCCTCGGAGCTTCCCCGTGCGTCGCCTTCCCCGTCCTGTGCCGTCTCGCCGTGCTGGGGCTGCTGGCCTGGCCAGCTGTGGGCTGGTTGGGGGGCATCACCCTCCTGGCCATGCTGTGGGTGCTGGTGGTGATCCCTGGGGCCGCTGCAGGGTGGAGTGGCTGGTGTCCCTCGTGGTATCTCAACCCTGATCTGCAGGGCTGGGCGCACTGGGTGACCTCTGTCCTGGCCCTGCTGCCGCCTTCCTGGTGGGGATGGGCCATGGGGTGGCTCCCAGGGGACATACTGGGGGGGGGGAGACAGAGGGGATGGGGTCTGTCACAGCTTGGGGGACATCGCTGGCACGGTGGTGGCGGCTCTTTGTTGTGCAGTGCCCTCCCTGGGTACCACCAGCATCTCTTGGGCAATGCAGGGGCAGGGCAGCCTGGTGGCCTCTGCCCTGGCACGGGTGCTGCCAGGCATCCCGGCATGGAGGGGATGGCATGGTGACAGTCCCTCGCCCAGCTGTGGGGCGGGCTGGGGATGCTCGGAGGGAAGCCTGGGAGCAGTGAGACCTCCGTGCCCCGGCGTCAGCCCAGCCTGACTCACCCTGAGCCACTGGCCAAGCCGCTCCCCGGCCCTTCAGCACAGCTGCCGGTTACCCCCACCCAAAGGGAGAAACCCCAAAAGCAGCAGAGCCCCTGAGCGCTGGTGGGGGCAGAGAGGGGCTGCGTGGTGCTGGGGTGCTGGCCCCTCCCCAGGACCCCCATGCCAGGGGGAGCCTGGGCTCCGTGTGGCCGCTCCATTCCTCGCACACCGGGGCTGTGCCGGGCAGGGTGGAGCTGGGGCGAGGGGGGAGCGGGCGCGGATGGAAACATGCCGTCCTCTCGCTGGAGACTTGTTGCCTAAACAGGAGATTTGCCAGAGCTGCGAGAAATGTGAGGGCAGGAACAGGCAGCACGTGGTGTGGGCAGGGGGGACCTGACCCCTGTGCAGGGCAGGGGGGGTGGTCAGAGGGGCACTCTCTGAGCCCAGACCCTGTAGTCCCTTATGGCTGGCAGCGGGAAAGGATGCTGCGGGTGGTCCCACCAGGAAGGGGGGAACAGGGGTGCTGGAGAGGGGAAAACCTTCCCTGACGTCCCCAACTTGGTGGCCCTGACCTGTCCCCTTAAAGTACCGTCTGCTGTGGGGTGCCAGAGTGGGGCTCCTGCTCTGCCCCGCGCTGTGGCTGAGAGGGAGTTCGGCAGGGCTTGGTGGCTGCGGTAGGGCTGGAGGGGCTGGTGAGCAGGAGGAGGGCTCTGGGGCCGGCTGGGAGGTTGCTCTGGCCCATGGCTGTCCCTGGGACCCCCCCTTTGCCTGGGGCAGGATCTTGGGGTGAGCAGAGAGCCGTGGGGTGCATGGGGAGGTGCTGCGCAGCCCAGCTGGGACGTAGGTGGCACAAAGCTCGGGCGACGTTGCTAGGGAGGAAGAGGTCCCCCATGGGGTGACGTGGGACCCCATGAGCTTCCCCGTGGGGTGACGTGCGCTGAGCTGGCGTTGGTGCCACCCCAGCATCGTCCCGTGGGACCCCGATCCGGCCACTGAGTCACCGTCCTCTCTGGCAACAGCATTTCCAGCTTGCAGGGTGGTTTGGGCAGGGGACCCCCTTCCTGGGGGCTGAAGGGAGTAAGGTGGCTTGCTCCCCTCTTTTGGGGTCCACATCCCTTCTGGGTAGGGGGGCCAGGAGGGCTGTGCCTGCCTGACGCTGGCTTGCTTTGTGGGGTGGTCTGGGATGCCGAGGGGCTCCTTTTTGACAGCATGTCTCCGGCTCCAACCGCAGCAGCTGGGCTGGCTTGCTGGCGTCTCGGTGCCTGGCTGTTGGGAAGCGGCTCCGGTGTGCCGGGGTCCGCGTAAGAGCCAGGGTGGCTGGTGCTGCGGCTGCTCCCGGCATCGCAAGGGTCAGCACCGGCCCGGATATCGGCCGGCTCGGGAATGTTTATCGGAGCTCCTGGGGAAGGGAAAAACAAAAACCGCCACCCAAAGGAAGGGATATGCGTCAGAGATGGGCCTGCATTGCCCACCAGCAGCCGGGCGGGCTGTGCTGCGGGCTGTGGGCCAGCACTCGCTCCGCTCCGGCAGCCCGGCCGGGGGGGACTCCTGCAGTCCCCCAGCCCACCCTGTCTCCAGTGCTACACTGACCCAGCCTGCTCCCGAATTGCAGGGCCCCTCCATGGAGGTTTGTCCCCCCCCAGCCCCGCTGGCATCCCGTTTGCTGGGGCTACAACCGGTGGGGATGCTCCAGCTGGAGCAGGACCTGGCAATGCCCCTGGTCATCTCTGTGGCTGCAGAGGTTATTTTGCTGAGGGAGGAGGAGGAGGGAGAGAAAGGATTTGGGAGGGAGGGAGATGTGAGCGGTGGTTGCAGCATGGAGAAGGCTCTGCGCTGTCTCATCACTGGGTACGGCGTGGATGTCCGCATCCCTCCAGCCTCGCTCAGTGCTTGTGAACCAGTGCCGAAGTCCCGGCAGGGATCTGGGGTGCAGAGGCTGTTCCCTGAGCTGCAGCTGGTGAGGTTTGGTGGAGGAGGGCTCCCGTGGGCTGCTCTGCCCTGGGGTGGTGCGGCCAGGGGCTGCCCCGGGGGTTTGCCAGCCAGGTGTTTACTTCTGGGCTGGGACATCTCGAGGGTATCAAGTTCCTCCAGGTATTGTGACAGCTGGCTATGAGCGAGCAAGCCCATCGTTGCTCTCCAGGGGAAGGCTGCAGCGTGTGCCCAACCCTTTACGAGACATCAGAGAGTCCCCACCACTCGTGGCCGTGGGGCCTCGTTCGCTGGGAAACTGATTTTGCTGCTTGGCAAAACCTGGGTCTCAAGGTGGCGGCTCGCGGGATGTGGCTGCTGGGAGGGATGGGGCTGTGACCTGGGGGGCAGGGGCTGTGGGGGGCTGGTGGGGTGGGCGGCAGCCCCGCTGCGCCTCGTTCCTCGCATTCCTGGGCAGGGCTGCTGGGCGGTGGGGTCGCGGCGGTGGGGGCCGGGCGGCAGGAATGCAAACACCGGAGCGGGGTGGGGGGGAGAAGAAAGGCCGCTTGTCTGCTGTGGCGAGGCAAAGCCCGGACCAGGGGTGTGCAGGTCTCCCCGCCTTTCCCACCCCTCCCTGCACCGGGGGCTGGGCGTGGGTGTCCCTGGGGATGGAGGTGGCGGTGGTCCTGGGGGTCCATGTGGTCCTGTGTGGGGTGATGCTTTCACTGGTCCTGTGGGGCAGGAGGGATGCTCCTGCACCCCTGCGTCAGCAGTTTAGCTTCCCTAGGAAGGGGTCCATTGCCTGGGGCTGGTTCTTTTCCCTTTGTCCTTGAACCCGGGCCGTGTTTGAGCCAAACTTGAGAGAGGGACGGAAGCTGAAAACAGCGTTATGTTCCTGCAGTCCTCATAAAACTGCCTTTCCAGGATGCAAGAGTACCATACAGCCCGGGTTGGTGGCTCCTGTGGATGGGAGGAGTGGTGTTGGGTGAGCACAGGCCCATATTAGACATCAGAGAATCCGCTAGGGCAGGGAAATACAACCACGGGCACCCCAGTTTTCTCCCTTCTCCAGCCGAAGGAGCATTTGTAGCCTGCAAACCTCCTGGTGCCGACAACGGAGGGGGGGGTGGGCACGGACCCTACCTGTCTGTGGGACCAGCGTGTCCCGTGGTGGGGGAGCTGCGCATCTCCCCCCATTACCGGCCTCGGGAGCTGGCGCTTGATGGGTGCTGGGGGGTCTTGTTTGAGCATCCCCAGGGGAAGAGCGCGGCGGTGTGCGGGGCACAGTGCGGGGTACGGCACGGCCCTCGCCGGCCCCGTCCGCAGTGGCTCGCTGCCGGAGAACATTCCAGGGAGGCTGGCGCGGGGCCAGCGCCGCGGGGCAGGGAAAGGGGCCTTTTATGGAAGCGTTTCTGCATTAGAATAAAATCATAATAATAATGCGCAGGGGAAGGGAGCGGGAGGAGGAGGAGGAACCCCTGAAGAAAACAGGGAGGCGGGATGGGAGCAGGCTGGTGGCCGGGGAGGGGGCAGGCGCTGTGCATCACCCTGTGGGGACCGGGATGGGGTGGGATCTGGGTGCTCTGAGTGGGGTGCTTGGGGGAAATCCTGCTTTTTATGGCCCTGGGCAGGGGAGGCTGAGCAGAGTGCAGGGGGTCCCCGTGCTGCCATGGTGGGGGACCAGCCCCTGAGTGGTGTTTGGTGTGTTGGTTTGATCCTAGGACGGGGCAGGGGATGGCTGGGTGGGGGTCACCACTGCTGGGGAGACACGGAGAGGTTCAGAGGGGATGAAGTGCCTCAAATCACACTCTGCCACTACCGCTGGCGTCTCTGGGCCCACGCAGGGCTGGAGCGGTTGTTCCTGCTGCCCTCGGCACCGACAAACAAGGCGCTGCCTCTCCCACCCTGGCGTGCCGCTGCTTCCCGGCGGACTGGGGTGCACGCAAAACCCAAGGTTAATTGTCAGTAATTGCCGCTGGTAATTAAGGTAACAATAGCTGGGCTGTTCAGCTGGCGGCTGCAGGAGTGCTCACGAGGCCGGGCTGGGGTTTGTTCCAGGAGCTGCTCTTGGCATCAGTCGGCCGCCCCACGACATGCCGTGCCCTGCTGCGCCCGCCCGGGGCTGGGGCTGCCCGGGCTGCCCGGCCGAGGACGAATGGCACTGCCGCCGTGGTCCCCAGCCTGCTCCCGTTACCAGGGAGCCCAGCCTTGACCTTGGGATGCTGCCCGTGCTCCTGCCCGGGGCGGCAGGGCCATGGGCCACGGGTGCCCCTGTCACCCCCTTGGGCGGGCACTCGGTTTGCTCGGGGTGAGGGGTGGATGGTGCATCCCAGCCCCTTCCCATGCCCCGTGCTGGGCTGGGGGCTGCAGGGACTAATCCTGGCCCTGTTTCTGCTTCTTTGCAGGCTGTGACCCCCTGCTCCCCCACCGTCAGCTATGAACCGGTAAGCGAGCCCCCACCCTGTGAGCCGTGGGTGGCAGGCAGGGCTGTGGGGACGCTGGGTGGGATGGGACATCCTGTTCTGCACTGGGCATGGGGCTTTCTCTGCCTGGGGCCTTCAGGGTGTGAGTCCCCCGCCCCCAAAATCACAGGGGTCCCTTGCTGGGGGTAATGGCACCCCCCCGTTTTGGTGCTGTGCCCCCCAGCATTGCTGGCTGCAGGGCATCCCACGTCTGAGCAGCACGCGTTGGGGCAGCCCAGCCATCATGGGACTCCTGGAGCTGGAGCTTTTGGGGAAGAGGGGCTTGTGGGGTTGCAGGGAGGGACAGGCAGATGGGACGTGACCAGCCTGGGCTCTGGGGTCCCCTGGCGCCGAGGGCCTCCCCTCCCTGGCCAGTGGCGGGGCGGTTTCTTGCACGCCCGGAGATGGCTCTACCAGATGTGCCTTTGGCTCGAGGCGCCCGAGGCCGTGTGTTTGCAGCCCTTGTTATTGTCACCCGCTTCTTTTGTCCCTCCTGGGGACCTTTAATGAGCAGCCGAGGCCAGGGCGATGCACAGCCCTTCCCACCCTGTCCTCTCCGGACACCAGGAAAAGTGTTGGACGTCCCATCTCTGTTCACCCTGTCTTGGGGAGGACAGGAGCAGGGGTGATGGGTGGGCGGCCACGCTCCCTTGCCACGCTGCTCCGGGCCACGGCAGTGCTCCAGGGATGACAGTGCACGGGGATGGCGCCGGGAGCAGGACCATGCCCGGGGCAGAATTTTGGAAAGCGTGGCACGGTGGTGCCCACCAGGCAGCATCTTGCCGGCAGAGCAGCCCCCCTGCCCCATTCCCAGCCCGGCCGTGCCTGTGGCAGCGGGCAGAGCGGGCACGTGGCAGCGGGGAGGCTGGCATTGCCTGGGGCCGGCGCGGCCGCCCTTCCTTCTTGCTCCGGACGTGTGCCAAGGCTTGCTGGGGCAGGCGCCGGGGAGAGGAGGCCCTGGCAGAGTTTCAGCTCTGGGCTCAGCGGCCTGGCAATGCCGGGGTGGCCGTGCCCCACGCGGGGCCCTGGGCTGGGCACCCTGTAGCTGGGCAGGGGTCTCGCCCAAAAAGTGGGTTTAGGGTATGGCCCCCTGCGAGCTCACGAGGGCAGCACATGAGCCCAAGCGTGTGAGGGGATGGGGTGGGAGCAGAGCATGCTGCCCGCTCCAGGGCCTCACGGTGGTTATCTGCCCTGGGTTTAATCTCTGCCTGCACCCCCCCCCACCCCTGCCAGCCTCCTCGGGCACTTATCACCAGCAAAAACATGTTAGCTTCGAGCTGGGACCGTTACTGCGGCTTCAGGAGGAAATCGAAAGGGGTTTGCCCCGGCCCCACTGCCAGGACCAGAGCAGCCTGGTCTCTGTCCCCCTGGTCCCAAGACCTCCATAAGCCACCCGGCTGCGTCCCTTTGCTGCGCCACCTCCAGGCACCCCAACCAGCTGTCCCCAGGCAGAGGTATCTGTCCCCCTGCTCCCTATATTTGGGGTCTGGACACTCTCCCCAACCCTGGGAAGTTAATTGCTATCCCTGGCCCCATTTCAAAGCTCTCTGCGGACTCCAGTGGTGTGTCACCAAATTTGCCCCTTTTTTGAGCATCTCGGACCCCCGCTCTGCTCCCGCTGGGGTCCTTTGCCAGCCCCGTGGGGCCAGGTTTGTCTTGGAGAGCTGGGCCTGCCGGCGGCCAGGCTGGGTGTGGGACCGCGCCAGGCTCGCCCCATCGTTTACGTCCTGGCTGTGGGGTCTGACCCTGCAGGATCTGGATGGGATCCTGGAGGTTGGAGGGGGGCACCGGGTGCCCGCCATGGAGCGGGTGCAGGGTTTGGCCGAGTGCTCTCCATCCATGACAGCGGTCCACTGTGGGGGGCGGCTCCTGGGAGGCAGGATGGCAGCGCTCTCGGCACTGAGCATTGCCCCGGCTCCGGGGTTGCTCAAAACTTCAGTTTCGAGGGATTCCCGACCTTTAGGAAGAGCGGACATGTTGGTGGGCAGGGAAGGAAACGGGACCGTGGTGCATTTCCTAGGAAGGGCCAGAAATAGCCAGGGGGGAACTTTTGACCCCGGCCCCCGCTCTATGTGTGTGTCTCTCAATCTCTCTCTCCTTCTCTCTCGCTTGCCTTTTTCTCACCCTCCCCTTCCTCCTGCCTGCCTGCCTGCAGCCGTCCCCAGGGGAGAGCATCACGAAGCAGGTAGACACCCCGGTAAGTGCTACCAGTTGCGGAGGCTGATCTCTGCCTCGAGACCTCCTGGAGGGTCACTTGTGCCTGTCCCATTGCCGCAAGCACTCCCCGCAGCCAAAATCTCTCAGCCTGGGATGCCCCTGTGGTCCCCCAACCTCCCTGGCACCCCCCAGCCCTCCCTCCCTGCTAGCCAAGGTGATGATGGCCATGCCAAAGGCCAGGTGAGGTGCCCAGGGGTGGTGGCAGAGGCAGTGGCGGAGGCCAGTGGAGGGGGGGGCCGGGGCTTTTGCTGCAGAGCCGGCTTTCCTGTCTTGGAGCCGGGGATATGTTATTTAATCTGTGGACATGAAATTGCTAAGACAGTGTAGACAAACGCCCTGCCAAAATCAACGCGGACGGCTTCCCCCTGCCCGCAGCAAGCTCGACGCCCTCCCTGTGCGCTGGGGCTGGGACATGAGGGATGGAGGCAGAGCAGTTCCCACGAGGAAGAGGGTTAAAGCCTTCCTCACCTGGGAGCTGTCTTTACCGCATCTCTTTGGTTGTCCAGGCTATGTTTCTGATCCCTCTCCGAACTGGAGAAAGAGCATTCACATCTGGAAAAATCCAGCAGGACAGTCAGGAGCCCCCTTTGATGGCTTTGCTCTCTTTTGGGGGAAGTTTCCTGCTATTTCTGCAGCCTTTCTCATGCTTCGCATCACCCTTTCCAGGCAGAAGGGGCCTGCGGTTTTCAGGTGCTGCCTAGAGCCTGGGGACATGCTGAGCCAGCCTGGGGCTGGGAGGCAGATGCTCGATGGAGCTGGCAGGGGGGTCTTCAACCCAACATGGCTGGGACCAGCCTGTCCTGTGCTGGGCTGGGCTGGGACATACTGGCTTGGCTGGGATCTCTGCTCCAGAGGGGACCTTTGCAGGGTCTCCCAGCCCGGTGATGGGCAGGAGTGTTTAATAACACGAGTGCTTGCTCCTATCAGCTGATCGTGGGCTGACTCTTCCTCGCGCAGGGGCTGGCGGCAGAGATGGCAGTGCGGCTGCGGTTAGATCGGGGGGGGGAGCGGGGCAGAGCCAAGGGGCTCCTGCCAGGGCGGGGGACGCTGGAGGGCCCTGGCCGCAGGCACCCGCTCCCCTGGGCCGGGAGGGTGCCTGGAGCGGAGACGCCATGCCGTGGAAATGGATTAGCAAGGGTCTCGCCACCGCCATCAAGGTATGGAGAGGGAGAGGGGCTCTGGCATCCCCACCTTGCTCACCCTCCCGTGCCTCAGTTTCCCCACGTGGGAGAGGGGGATGAGTCCCGGTTGCCCCATGTCAGCTCCTCTGTCGGGCAAGGCTGCGGTTTGGGAGGCTGCTGCCGCTGGGCAGGGTAACGGGCTGATGGGGCTCCCCTGGCTGGTGGGTGCAGGTGGGGGACCCCAGATGTCTCCCGCTACGAAGGTTTGGGGCAGATCAGAGCCCGCAGTGGGGATCCCATCCTGGTCACCGTTAGGTGACACAGGGACAAGCCCATGCAGGCTCAAGCTTCTGCACGCACCCTGGCTCTGCCCCAGGAAGGTTTTAACTTTTTGCTGCATTTTAACTCCTTCTTTGCCCCCTGTGATGCTGGGGGGTTTCTGGGGTGAGCAGGTGATTTGGGCCACCCTGAGGAGAACCTGGGGGGGATCGTCACTGCTGCCTGAGCACCCCTGGGCACTCAGGCAGGGCTGCTGCCTCCCGGAGTGGTTTTGGCTGGAAGGGGAGACTGGTGTCCCCGGGCCCTGCGGGCTGCCGAGCCTGGCTCTGCTCCGCCGGGCAGCCTGACCTTGAAAGGGGGACGTGAGGCTGATGGAGGGTGATGCTGGCTGCTCGTGGGAGCAGCCCTGGGACCGCACTGGGTGGGAGATGGTGGACGAAGTGTGCTGGGGAAACCTCTCCCACCTTGTCCTGTCACCTCCAGCGTGCCAGTTGCGGGATGCTGCAGCCCCGAGGAGGGTGGCAGCAGGTCCTGCAGCTCTGGGGACAAAAAGGTCATCCCAGGAGCTGGCTGTGGGGTGCATCTCTCGTTTCTGGATCCTTCCAGGGGCTTGGGACGTGCTGCCTGCAGGAGATGAGTCTTTAAATGACTCCTGCTTATTAGCTGGAGATACTAAAACTAATGAGGTGTGAGTGTGTTTTTCCTTAGCGGTTTTTTTTGGAAACCCTGCTTTGTTTTTCGGCTGAGGTCACGAAGTCACTGAGCAAACCGGCTGCAGATGAAATTCTTGAGGCCAGAGAACATGCATAAATAGAAGTTTCCTGCTCTGAGAGCTCAAACATTTCCTCCGGCGTTTGGCTCTGCGGAGTTGGGGCCAAAGCAAACCGTTGTGCCTGGCTGGCTCCTTGCTGCTGCTTGGGCAGCGAACCTGCCCCTGCCCCGGGCAGGGCCAAAGCCACTCTGTCCTGCCAGGTGTGTGCCTGGAACCTGGCTGAGACTGGAGGGATTCGTGACATGCCTGAGACTGTCCACGTCCCCCTCCCAGCGTCCTCCTCAAATGTCCTCTAGGACCCTGTGGCAAGGCACCAGCCCCACAGTGCCCATGGCAGCTGGTCCCAGCTGCACTGGGGTTGCGAGAGCTGGGTTTTGTTCATCACCATGGTGGGGGGATGACGGTGCCATTGGGGCATTTGGTGCCACCAGGATGCTCAGCGGGTGGGGTTTGGAGATAGCGATATTTTGGGAGTGTTACGGTGCGCAGTGCAGGGTGGCGGGGGTGGGATGCTCTGACAGCACCATCACACCCAGCTCTAGTAGGACCACTGTGCTGGCCGCAGGCTGGGTCAGGCCAATAACTCGCATTTCCTCTCTCGTTCTTTAGGATGCCACAAAATCCCCCAGGAGCGGGCAGTCACGCCGCAAAACCTCCAGGTAGATGCCTCAGTTTCCCCTTCTGGAGACTGTCTCTGCCCTGCCTGAACCTTTCCCCCCACCAACACTTTGCTTCTCCAGATGTACTCCCATGGATGGTGGAAAAGATGCAGGGTTTATGACCCACCATCCCCAACTTGGGGTCCCCAAGACACCCCAGTGGGGCTGGGAGCAGGGGAAAGGCTGTGGGCAGCCCTGCTGCTGCATCCCCATGTGTCCCAGCCTGTCTCGCTTAACCCCAGGGGCCATGCAGGGTGGGGAAGGGTCACTGCGTCCCCTCCCCACGCTGTGTCCTGACAGCGATCCTCTCCTTTGCCCAGGAGCATGAGCCTGGCCTCGGCCATGGAGAGCAGCTGTGAGCTGGACCTGGTGTACATCACGGAGCGGATCATCGCCGTCTCCTACCCCAGCACGGCTGAGGAGCAGAGCTTCTGCAGCAACCTCCGTGAGGTGGCCCACATGCTGAAGTCCAAGCATGGGAACAACTACGTGGTGAGAGATACGGCTGTGTCCCCTCCAGGCTGGAGAAGGGGCTAGGGTGCTCAGGTCCTGGGGATGGGGTGCTGCAGGGATGGTAGCTGCTTCCTTGCCTCTGGCTGGGCTTGACTTTGGTGAGGGGGGGGTCTTTGCACGAAGACGGATGGATTTTTTCCTTCCTTGAAGCTTTCCAGTCCTTTTTGGACTCCCTGGGAGTTTTTGGCCATTGTGTTGCCCTGTGACAAGGCATTACTCAGGTTAATGTGTTTGGGGAAGCCTCTCGTGGGGGGATTTGGGGAGGCTTTGAAGTGAGGAAGAGGTAGGGGGTGGCAGCGAGGGAGGGAGATGTCCCCTCACTCTGTCTTTCCTCTTCCCTGAAGCTTTTCAATCTCTCTGAGCGGAGACATGACATCAGCAAACTTCACCCCAAGGTGAGTCGCAGCTGTGGGGAGCAGAGGGGCTCAGGGCAGGGCTGTCTGTGGGACCAGCTCCCTGCTGCAAGCTCTTTAGGGGAGGAACAGCCACGCTTTCTATCCCACCCAGCTGGTGGAAGAGCAGGGGAATGAAAGCATTGAGACTTCCCAATGAGTTTGTGGGGTCTCAGCTTAACCCCCACCCCGTCCCCAGCCCAAACGTGGCTGTCGGGATCTCTTGGAGACCTTCCTGAGGCATTGTCCCAACCCCTGTGAACATGGGGGAGCTCTGGGCAGCTGAGCTGAGGGACCCAGAGGAGGAATGAGATCTGGGACCCTGATGGCCCCCCCAGGACATGGGTCTGGGCAGTGGGGTGCAGGGCTGGGGGAAAGGCTGGGAGGGGCACATCAGGGCAAGGCGGTGGTGCCCCCCCGCCCCGGGTACGTGCCCCGGGCTTTGCATGCCGGCAGGCTGGGGACTGCAGAGGGGGCAGAGCCCGGCATGAATGTGACCCCTGGCTGTCCCCCACCACCACCCAGGTGCTGGATTTTGGGTGGCCTGACCTGCACACCCCGGCGCTGGAAAAGATCTGCAGCATTTGCAAAGCCATGGACACGTGGCTCAATGCGGCGGCACACAACGTGGTGGTGCTGCACAACAAGGTGGGCCGGACCCTGTCCCGGGGACACACAGTGATGGGGGTCTGGGGGGCCGGGGGGCTGCAGGGCTGGGGCTGAGCAGCCTCATAGGCTAAGGGGTGCAGGGAACGTGCTGATTTGTGGCTTGGGGTGTGTGTAGGTGTCAGCGTACATGTGCGCTGGTTGGCGTGTGTCTATAAGGGTTGGGGTGTGTGGGAGGGTCCGTGCACGTGTGTAGGGGACTGGTGTGTGCCTGCCTGTGTGCAGGGCAGCTGTGCCTGGGAGCTTGTAGGCACCACTGCCCCCGTGACACCCCTTTGCTGCATGCTTGCAGGGGAACCGTGGCCGGCTGGGGGTGGTGGTGGCTGCCTACATGCACTACAGCAACATCTCGGCCAGGTGAGAGGAACACGTGGTCCTGGGGTGGCCCTGGGGCCCACTGCCGACCTCCGTCCCGGCAGTGCCGGGGTGCTGGTGCTGGTGCTTTTCTTCAGCCTCATCTACCGTTTTGTCCCCACAGCGCCGACCAGGCTCTGGACAGGTTTGCCATGAAGCGCTTCTATGAGGACAAGGTGGTGCCAGTGGGACAGCCATCCCAGAAAAGGTGGGTCCTGGTGTGCGTTTTGCCCCTGTGGCCAGGGTGGTTGGGTGCAGGGGGACCAAGGCGGGTGCTCCGTTGTGGGTCCTGCCCCTGAGCTGCCTGTCCTCCTCTAGGTACATCCATTACTTCAGCGGTCTCCTGTCTGGCAGCATCAAGATGAACAACAAGCCCCTCTTCCTCCACCACGTCATCATGCACGGCATCCCCAACTTCGAGTCGAAAGGCGGTAGGTGCGCCCCCCGCCTCTCCCCCTCCCCACCCCTCCCCACCCCACACTGCCTGGCCAGGCTTGCTGTCCATGGGGGATATTTTCCACAATGTCCTTGGCAATTTGAATCTGCCTTTCCCTCTCAGGGACTGTTCCCTCTCTGTGACTGTTCACGGTAGGAGGGTGCTACCCTTTTCCCACAGAGGTGCCCTCAGAGGGTGCCACCCCACCCCCCCCCGGCTCCTGGGGCTGGACACTAACTGGAGCTGTGGGGTGACAAGGCTTTTCTGGTCGCTTTTTGGAGGATGACACCAGATTGGTGTTGGGATTTGGAATGTAGCACCACACCTGGTTCCGGTACCCAGAAGCAGTCTCTCTCTCAGAGACCACCGTCCCCATCATCCCACCTTCATCCCCAAGCCAGTGCTTGCCCCAGGTCCTACAGGACCCAAACTGGGCTATAGGGGCTTTCGCCCTTTCCCACCCCATCCGGAGCATCCCTTTCTGCCCATCCCAGATGTTGCCCATGGCTGGTGTGGGCCAGCCGGGGCGGGGAGCGACTGTTTGCCTTGGCTCCCTCCCTGTTTGGATTTCTCCCCCATGACTAATCCCTGCCACGGCCCCTCCGCCCTGCCGGCTAACAGCAGCGTGCCTTCTCTCTCCGCCTTGATGTCTTCCAGGTTGTCGGCCGTTTCTGAAAATCTACCAGGCCATGCAGCCCGTCTACACCTCGGGGATCTAGTAACTATCTCCTCGCCGTGGGGCTTCCCTCCTCCCCAGCATGGGGGGCTTGGCAAGTGGGGGGAGATGGAGAGGGTCAAGGCCAAGTCCCCAGCAGTCCAGTGCCCTGTGCTTAGTCTGTTTGGGGTCCAGGGAATGGAAAAAAAGGGGCTTCCTTTTCCTTGGAGGTGTTAACTGGCTATACTGGGCCATACTGGGCCTTTCTGCTGGGAGGGCTGTAGTGACTCTGCATATCAGCAGAGGGAGCCCGGGGCTGTGCAGAGCCTGGGGCTGGGTGTCCCTACAGGGAGTAGGGACAGGGATGGGGACACTTCCCTGGGAGATGGAGGCGTTTCTCCTCTCCCTGCCCAAAGTGCCGCTCTTCCTGCCCAGATTAGTCCTGAAAGCCCTCTTTTTTTCCCCCCCAAAAAGAGTTTCCCCCTGTTTTAACCTCCCCACAATTTACCCCAACACCATTTTCCGACGCTGCTCCTTGGAGCAGGTGCTGGCGAAGGCAAAGCAGGAGCCAGTTTCTTCAGCCACCCAGATGCTCTGCCGTGGCCACATCCCAGCCTGGGACCCCTGGCTCCTGGCCTTACTGGAGGGAGCACAGCCTCTCACCTCGGGGTTATTCCCATCTAACCCCCCTGAACGAGGATCTCCCTTCCCTGCAGCCGGGCATCCCCGTTAGCTGAGATTTACTGCCATCCCAGCCTCGCCTTTCAGCTTTTAATAGACTGTTTATGGGACGCCGGTAATAAACTCCAGGTTTATCTTGCCTGTGAAATCCAACTCCCTTCTTCCCTCGTCCCCCGCTGCCGACGCCACCTCCCGGAGGCAGCCCCTCGTCGCCCTGGCGAGGGGAGGGCTTCCGACCGGGAAACTGCGGCAAGGAGGGGAGCCTTCCCCGAGAGCTCTCCCTCCGTGTCCTGGGTCTGATAGCCCAGCCTCAGCACTCAGACCCAGGTCAAACCCAGGATTTTTAGCAACCTCATTGAGCTGTGCCTCAGTTTCCCCTTCCTGTCCTTTTCCCCCTGGGAACGGGTACCCCTTGGGGTGGGGGATGGGACCCTCCTCTGTCACCGAGAGGGCCAGCTCTGTGCTTTGCACCTTTCCTGGCTGGGTTTTGGGTGGAAGGGGCTGGTTGAGGTGACACTAGGAGCTCTGGGGGGGCTCTGCACCACAGCTCACATCTTCCCGCTGTCCCTCTCTGCAGCAACGTCCAAGGAGACAGCCAGACAGGCATCTGCATCACCATTGAGCCCGGCTTGCTCCTCAAGGGTGATATCTTGGTAAGGAGCCTTGGCTTAGCCCCCCACACAGGGAGCAGCTGGGGGATGGGTGGTCCTCGTGCCTCAGGACACCCGGTTCCCCCTTGCCCAGCTCCAAGGGCTCATCCTGATGGCCCATCCCCACTCCTCTCCACAGCTGAAATGTTACCACAAGAAGTTTCGCAGCCCGACCCGTGACGTGATTTTCCGCGTGCAGTTCCACACGTGCGCCGTGCATGACCTTGATGTTGTCTTTGGCAAGGAGGACCTGGACGAGGCCTTCAGAGGTAACTGCCCCAGCACCTCCCCACTCCGAACTCCCTCCTCCACCCGCCCCTCTAATGCTGCTCCCGTCGCAGGGACATCTGGGCACCCACCCGAAATCTGCCCCTGATGAAGCAGGGCACCCTGCTCCAACTGCAGGGTTCTCAGGGACCAGTGGCAGTGTCATCCCCTTTATTGCCAAAATCGGTACCGAGGTGGAGGGGCTGCCTCAGGGTTGTTTTGGGGGGCTGAGATGTGCTGCCCTGTGCCAGGATATCCCCTACCAGCTCCTGGCCTTGAGCTGGCCTGTGGGCATGTTTGGGGTGGTTGTCCAGGTGCTGTTGAAGGGATGGATTGAGATGGTCCCTCTGCTCTGCTCTCTCCCTGCCAGATGACCGCTTCCCTGAGTATGGGAAGGTGGAGTTCGTGTTCTCCTATGGCCCTGAGAAGATCCAAGGTATGGCTGGCTCACTGCCACGGGGGTTTGGAGCTGGATGCTGGCTCCTTTCCTGCTCCCCAGCTCTATTCCCTGCTGGCTCCCTTGCAACCTCCCCCTGCCCCGTTTGCAGTCCCTGTGTCACCAGGGTGGGATGAGGGGTCCAGGCAGTGATGCTGATCTAGGACCACCCATGGGTGCCCTGTTGCCCTCACTCTCTTCCCCAGGAGACCGCTCTCTGCAGCACTTGCTGGCCTGGGAGAGAGGGAGGGGATGCTTGGGAACGGAGGACCCCCTGCCCAAAAAGTCCAGACCTAGGCACGCTCACTCTCAGTCCATCTGCCTGTCCCTAGGCAATCCCAAAAGCTCCAGCCAGCCTTGTACACCTTGTTTGTGGGTCATGATGTAGATCCCATGCCCATCCATATCTCTCGGTGCCCCTGTTCCTACATGACTCTCCTGCCTCACCCTATGATTCCTGCCCGCCTTCTCTCCATCTCCTCCCCCTGTCCCAGCCGTCCTGGCTCCATCATCACCCTGACTGACCGTCCTGCATCTTCCCAGGCATGGAGCACCTGGAGAATGGGCCCAGCGTTTCTGTGGACTACAACACGTCTGACCCGCTCATTCGGTGGGACTCCTACGAGAACTTCAACATCCAGCGCGAGGACAGTACAGAGGGCACCTGGGCTGAGCCGCCCCTGCCCGGCAAGCACCTGGAGAAAGGTTAGGGCTCACGGGGCAGTCGGTGGCGAAAGTGTCCCCATGGGAATCCCTCCCACCTCAGGGAAGGGGATGCTGGTGGGCAGCAGAGCTGGGGGCAGGCAGCCGCTGCTGGGAGGATCGTGGCCATGGGGTGGGAGAAGAAGATCTTGTGCACTTCCTCTCTTGCCACAGTGCCAGGGAGCTCAGGCTCTTTTTTCAGTGCTTTTGCTCTCAAAGCCCTGTTTGCACGGAGCAGGGTCCGACTCCAGTTTATGCCCCAGAGCTTTGGGAAACCCAAACCCTGAGTCTGTCAGGAATGGTACCTAACAGGGGGACCTTTAGGTCTCCCAGCTCCTTTCTCACGGTGCAAGCGTGGCGGGATGTAGCTGTGCCTCAGTTTCCCCTGGGGGATGAGGATGCCTCACTGGCCCTGGAGAGTCTGCACCATCACTTGGAGCTGGAAAAAGCCCCTTGAGCACCCATTTGGATGCAGCAAGTGGGCTGCCCTCGCCTGCTTGGCAGGAACAGACAGTACTTGTATGTTGAAGGGTGGTGGGCCGCTGTCCCGGCGGCGAGGCCACCTGTGGCCGAGCAGATGCCTGAGCTTTCCTGGCCCTGTCCGACAGGCGTCCCAGGAGCGGGGACAGCTGCGGACCCTGATGTCCCTGAAGGTCACCGGCTGCTCCGAGTGGGAGCTGTGGGCGGCCGGGCTCACTGGGTAGGGTAGGGGCTCTGGGTGCCTGGGGTGGGTGAGGGGGTCTCTGCCCATGGTGGGGATATGGGGCCAGAGCTGGGGTGGCTGCGCGGAGCTGGCAGAGACACCTGCCTTGGCACAGGGAAGTAAACAGGCAACTCATGACGTGTGGGCTCAGCTATGCGGCAGGGAGGGGAGGGGATGTGTGTCCCCACTGCGAGCTCAGACCATGGCTGTACCCCTGCCCTGAGCTGGCAGGACTGGCTGGCAGCCCTGAGACCCAAGTGCCTTGGTGCATGTGTGTTTGCCTCAGGCCCCTGGGGCAGAGCTGCTGCACTCCCAGCCCCTCACAGGGCTGCAGAGGTACCCCAGGGCTTCTCTCTGCCCCCTCCTGGGGGTCTTGGTGGGTGTCAGGGCTGCGGAAGTCCCTCCATGCGCCAACTGGGCTGTCCTCCCTGTGGGGAGGGTGGCGATGGGGAATAAGGGCACTTTGGATCTGCAAATGCTGCCCCAGTTTGGGGATGAGCCAGGACTGCCGGAGGGCGAAGCCACAGGCAGGAGACTGCCCTCTGACCCGTGCCAGCGCAGGCAGCTGCGAGACAGCCCATCTGTAGGGGGTCTCCCCCCGGTCACCCCACGGGTCACCTTGAACAGTGGCAGGGAGAGCCAGTGTGGGCTCGGGGGGCTCCCATCTTCCTCCCTCTCTGTCAGGACTTTCCCTCTTCTCCAACCTGTCCCAGACTGGGATGGGGACCCCGGTGCCCAGCTGTGCGAGGGGGGTCCCTGTTTATGGTTGTTCTCGCCTTATTTGGTCAGGGAATTGCACGCCACATTTTTGGCACCACCAGGCGCGAGCGAGTGGCAGCCGGGGGTGGAGGGGGGGGGGAGGCTGGCACCAGTACCCACGCCAGGCTGGGATCAGCCGCTGCTCCTCGTCCCTGCCACTGCCTGTCCCCGCTGCTTGGCGAAGGCTCCCTGCAGACCGGCACCGCAGCCCAGGCCGACGGGATCGGGATCGCCTGCCAAACGGTGGGTCCCCCCCGCACCGCGTCTCTGTTGGCCACAGCCACTCTCAGTGAAGGTGGATGCCCTTTCTCCGGCAGCTTTGTCTCAGTGTGGGGCACCCATATGGGCTGGGGGGGTGCCTGACAGGGTGGGATGATCCTATGGGACCCCAAAGCTGAAGGGGCAGGTGGATGGCTGGGGATGGTGCCTGTCGTGGTGTTCCCCTTGCCTCCGCTGTGCTTATCTGCGGGGACTTGGGGAAGGGGAAACTGAATTGCAGCAGGATTGCTGGCTGACAAAGCTCCCCCAGGGCAGGGGACATGAGAGGGGGATCTGAACCCCAACATCTTGCTCTCTGGCCAGCTGGGTCCAGCAGGCAGGGGCTGCTCTGTGTACCACTCCCACGGCACAGGCTGGCCCCGTCAGCGAGCTCACCCTCCCGCCTTACCCAGGCAGAGTCCCTGCTGTCCGCCGGGCTTGGGCTGCCCCATGGTCCTTAGTGAGAGTGGGGTGCGCTGGGATACCCCCACAGCCCTGTGCCACTGCCTGTCATCCGTCCCTGTGTGGCATGGGGGAGGCAAGCGGCTCTGCCTGCCTGCCTTCCTCCTCCTCAAAGGGGCTTTGGGGTCAGTGCTGGCTGCGTGGCGGGTTCCTGCTGCAGTCCCCATAGCCATCAGTTGGCTGAGAGGGTGTTTGGAGGCTGAAGGGTGGTCATAGGGTGCTTCTTCCTTTGGCTATTTTTGGGATTCAGAAGTCCTTTATCCAGGGTGGATGAAGGACGCTTTGCCAGCACCATGGTGGCTCTCCTCGGGGGGCCAGGCTGGCTCCAGGGAGGCAGGAGGAGACCCGAGGCTGGATGCAGCGCTGCTGGGTTTGCAGCTGATTTGAGTATTGGCACAGGGAAATTTTTGGGGTACTGCAGAGGCAGGTGGGCAAATCTGGTTGGGGAACATCTATGGCCTGGTTTGGTTTTGCTGAGAAAACCAGTGCTGATGGAGAACAGGGTGCTGGGGCTGGCACGGAGCCGGTGGAGGGGTTGTCCCCAGGATGTGTGACTATAGTGGGGGGACACCAGGCTCTGCCATCCTGGGGCAGTGTGAGACAATGCAGAAGGGCCAGGCGCATGTCCCTGACCCAGCAGCTCCCTGTAAAGACCAGCCCTTGGACCCACCCTGGCTGGTTCTGCCGCACCCAGCATCCACCCCCCACCCCCTCCTCCCACCTCTGTACCATCCCTGTCCCCACCGTGGGCTGGCCCTGCCCACCCCCCCTTTTTACCGGGGCTGGAAGGGGGGTGGCCAGGGCCTGGCCAAATCCAACATCTGCAGGAGACTTGCTAAATCCCCACCTGAGTCATGGTTCTGGCGCGGGGCTCCCCTGCAGCTCAGCTCTGCACTCAGGACAGGGCTGGCCGGGGTGGGGAGCAGGATGAGCATCCCACCCCTCTGGGGATGGGAGGTCACAGCAGAGCCTGAACCCCACGTGGCAAAGGTTGGGGGGTCCCAGGGGCCGCCAAATCGAGCTGGATGCTGATCCTGCACCTTTCTGTGGGGCAGCAAGCCCCTAGATGGGGTCGCTGTCATCTGTTGGTCCCCCAGGAGGGTGAGCATCTTGTGGGGTACATCTTCCCTGGTGGGGTCAAATCCTGCCCCACTTATCTGGAGCTGAGGCTGCCCAGGAGGGCAAGCCAGGCTGTGCAGACGCGGAGAGCCAAATGGACCAGGCCAGAGCTGTTAAATCCATCGCCAGAGCTGCCGGCGGGCTGCTGCTCTCCCCCCGCGGCTGGATCCGTCCTCTGGCTGGGCTCGGCGGGGAGGGGAGCCGCTGGCTCTCCTCTCGCCTTTGCCAGCTGACTAAAGCTGAAGGAATCTGCTTCCCCCTCCCCATCCCGCCCCTCTCTGCTGCTCTCTGCTCCGGCCGCAGCAAGGTAAGGGCTTGGCGGGGCGGGTGTTTTGGGGGGCAGCAGGGACCTGGCTGGCCTGCATGGGGATCCACGGGGAGTGTCTCCCCCTTGCTTCTGGTTATTCCCCATGGGAGAAATGCTAGAGCATCTACGGGCTTGGCTAGACATTTCGGCTGGAGCGTGGCTGTTCCCAGGGCAGGGTCTATCCTCTGACCTGGTATTTGGGGTTGTGATGTGGGGGGGTGATGGGGTTTGGTCCCACTGGGACTGGGAACCAGGCAGGGCTGGGATGCAGGGAGAGAGGGACAGGCTGGTGGAAGCTCAGCCCCTTCTCTTCCCCCTTTAAACCTTCCTTGAAGTCAAAGGCTGCTGGAGTGCCTGTGCGTGGGGCTGGGGCTGTCCCAGGGCAAAAAATAAAAAGGCAGAGAAGCAAGCAAACCTTGGTTTGGGAGGTTTTGGGAGGATGCTGACTTGGCGTGTGCCACTATCTGGGAGCAAACAGGGCTGTGAGTCAGGGGGCTGTCTGGAAACGCTGCTCTCATCCCCTGCCGTCATCCACGGGGGTGTGGGAAATGCATGATTTGGGGGATTAGAGTGGAGGAAGCCTTGCAATTTGCTGAGTGTGTTGGATCAATGAAGGAGTGGAAGCTTGAGCACGGGTTCAAGCAGGGGCCCAGACATGGGGGGGGCTTGCCGTTACCTGGACCAGCAAATTGTCAGCACCATCCCAGCACGGGTTTTGCCTGGGATGGAGTAGCGTGGTTGCAGGCAGCCCTGGGGTGGACGGGATCCGTGCCGTGCCTCCTGCCATGGGACAGGGTGGCACGTGCCATCCCGAAACCAGTGCTGGCGTGTCCATGCCGTGCCATGGTGCTGGTGGGGCAGGGAAGGGGGGTTGTGAGAACAGGTCGGGTTTGGTGCTGGCAGGGTCGGTGGCTCAGCCACGGCGGGTTTCCACTCCTCTTTGGCTGCGTATTTATTTAAGATGGAGAAAGTCGAGTGTCCAGCAAGACATTTGGGTTTGCAGACCCGGCTGGGTTACAGCATCACAGGTGGCCTGAAAAGACATCCCCAACCCGAATGTGTCACTGCTTTTTGGGGACAGGTGTGACGTGCCCACGGGACCCGGGCAGGGCTGGGGGTCTCCAGCCTGGGGGGGTGTCACCCAGCGGGGTGATGCTCAGCACCCGGAGCGGGGTGGATAGGCTGTCCAGCGGGGTCCGTCCGTCTGTCTGTCGTGCCTAGGAAACAGTTAACGCGGCGCAGCCCTGCCTGTGGAGGAAGTAGTTAATATTCATAGCTAGGAACTGTCTGTCCGGCTGTCCTCCCTCCGTGGTGGCTCTCGGCCTCCCCGCACGTCGCTGGGGTTAACCCGGGCTGGGGCTTCGGCTTGGTTGGCCCCAGCCGCCTTCCCTGTGCCTCTCCCCTTCCCCTCCCGCTCGTCCCTGTGTGGTCCGGGGAGCACGACCGCACCTCCTCGCCTCCAGCCCATCTCCTGCCTCTGCCGCCTTCGTCTCCTCCATCCTCCCCTCCGGCACCCCGTGTCCTGGGGGCACCCCGTGTCCCGGGGGTACCCCGTACCTGAGCGCCTCCGGCCCCCCGCTGCTGTCGGGGTGCCCCTCTCGCTGGCCCCGCGGGACACGGCGCTGGGGAGGGAATAGCTCCCTCTGCGAGAGGGAAAGCAAAGCCAAAGGGACAAACGCCAACCAAAGCCAGCTCCGGGCTGTCAGCTCCTGTCCTGGACGGACACGCGGAGCCGGCCGCAGACGCCGTTCGAGCTGCCGCCGCACCAGGTTCCCCTGGAAGGCTTTGGTGCTGGAAGGGGCGAAGGAAAGGGATTTTGCTGCCCGCTCCTTCTCTTCGCCTGGGATCTTTTCTTCCCCATCCCCTTTGGTAAGTCCTGACTTTGCTTTTCTTTGAGCTGGATGGGATGGGGGAAAGGGCTGCTGGTGGGTGGGGAATTCATGGCCATGGTGACCCACGGCTCAGGGGTTGGGGTTACTTCTTGCCATCATATCTGGGTACGGGATGAAACCTGAGCTGGGGGGCTGAGCTCTTCCCCATGGGACTCAGCCCGCATACTTCATCCTACAAAGGGTCCTGGGACCCCAGGATCTTCCCTGCTGGCTGATGCTCCAGAGATGCCCTGGGACCAGGGTTCTGGGTGGTGGGGAGTGGAGGCAGCAGGTGGGATGCTGCTGGGGGCAGGACCAGGGGAGACACAGTGGTGCCCCATCCTTATTCTCTGCACCGGTGCAGAGCCCCAGCCAGGATTTGTGCTGGTGCATGATGCTGTATGGTGCACCCCACTGGGCGTGAGGTGGATGGCTGGGATTTTGGGGATGCAAGCTGACCCCCCACCCCTTCCCATTGTCACACGTGCCCTGGACCAGTTTTTCTCCCAGGCATAGCTGCAGGGTGCTGGGGAGGGAGAGGGCAGAGTGCTGCCCTGCCAGGGCAGCGAGCCCGGCAGTGGGGGTAGGACCAGGCTGGGGTCAGCGCTTCCTCCAGCCGCCTCTCTACAGCCGGAGCAGATAGAGCCGGAGCAGAGCTGTGTCGGGGGCTGAGCCCTGGGCAAACCCAACCCATGCTGGGATGGCACAGCCTGCCAGACTGGAGCTGCCCTGACCTTCAGGGATGAAATCTGACCTTGCTGGGAGCTGCAAACACTTAGCAAACAGGGGCCTGGGAGCCTGCTGCTTTGGGAATGGCTGCTTTAGCTAAGGCAGCCTGTCCCCCCTTCCCTTGATCTTTTTTGGGGGATTTTATCCAACTTCTCAGGTGACAAGCAATAGACAGTCATATAAGTGATAGCGTGGCGCAGGGGTGGTGGAGGGGGCCTGGGAGTGTTGGGAAATAGCAGGATTTGGCTCTTGGCATCAGAGCCCAAGGGGTGTGTGGGGACGAGGACAGGGTGGGCAGTCAGGTGTCAGGCAGAGCAGCTGTGGGACGAGGACTCGGCTGATGGCGGAGGTGTCACAGTCCCTTCCTTGCTTGCTACCGTGGTACCACTCTTGGGGTGGGGGCCACCAGATCCCCCATGTCCCTGCCTGGCCAGAGGGTCCGGGGAAGGTGAGACAGGGCGCTTGGGGCTTTCTGGCTCTGCTGTGAACCACGTCGTGCCCCATCCTGACCCTGCTTCGAGACATTTCTCCCAGCCGTGGGGTGGTGCCCAGCCCACAGTCTAATTAAAGCCTTTCCCATCTATTTTCTCCCTTGGCACCACGTGCTTTCATTTATATTTATTTATTCCCCTTTCCTTTCTATTCCTCTGCCCTATTTATCCCAGCCCCCACCCTGGCTCTTGCCCTGTTTCCCGGGACTGGCCAGCACCCATCGCTGCCATCAGACAGGAGGGCTGGGCCTTTCCCCCAGCTCCAGGCGATGTCTTAGCTTCTCCGGCATTGGCGCTGCCCCTGGACATGCTGCTTTTTCCTTTCTTCTTCCATGGGAAAGGATTCCCTGCCTCTCTCCCCCTTTTCCCCCGTACGGGAAGTATTGCGGAGTCAAACGCTGCCGATTCCTGGCTGCACCGGCTGGATGAAGGAGCTCTGAGTCTCAAGGAGAAATTGTGGACCCCCATCCTCATCCTTTCCCGCACCAAGTACCCAGAGAGGAGCTTGCTGTGCGGTTCTGGGGCATCTTCAAGCCAATGGGGGGCTTTGGGGCTTGGCTGCCTCCTTGGGATGCTGCTTGCAGGGATTTGGGAGTGGAAAATCAGCAGCTAGGAGGGGGCCCTGACTTGGTAGGACTCGTGCTGGGTGTTATTGCCCCTCTCTGCTTTATGGCGAGGGGATTTGGTGGTGCAGGAGCTACCCGGGGCACGGATGTGGTGGTGTGGGACTGGTTAAGCCACCCCGGCTCAGGGCTGGCTTTCGGAAGTGTTTTGCTCGCAGATAGGAGCGCTCTGATTTCACACTATCGAGTTAGGGCCGTCTTCCGTCCCTGAGTCAGCCGCCTGGCCCCCCGCCAGGGAAGAGTCATTTTTTCCTCCAAAAGAAAGTGTTTAACACTGCTCGCGGGCCCTTCCAGGAAACCTCAGTGGGGAGCTGGAAAAGCAGGAGTCTGCAGCCTAGCCAGTGCTCTGCACGGTCCGGTGGGGGGGACACACAGCTTGGGGGCTGTCCCCATTGCTTTCTTGGTGGCCAGGGTCCCTCTGTGCCCCCAAAATCTGGCTGCCCCGTTTGGAAAGATTTAAAGGGCACAGCTGGTTGTGGTGTTGGGACTGCCAGGGGTGGTGGGAGCTGGGGGGGCTCTGAGCTGGGGTGCAGGGTTGCTGGTGGTGATGCTGCCGTGCCCTGGATGCACCCTGGCCTTTCGGGGCTGTTGAGTGGAGCTGGCTGCTTGCACCAGCCTGGAATCACAGTGCTGGGGTGCTCAGTGTCTCCCCAGAGAGGAGATGCTGCATGTTTGGGGTTGGGCAGAGGCGCTGCCTGTGTGGGAGCTTTGGGGCAGCATCCGGCTGCAAGGATGGGTCTGGGGCAGCTCCACCCGGCCTGAGAGAGGGAAGGGGAAGGACAGAAAGGGTGGGAGCCTGTCTGTAGCCAGGGAAGAAAATGTCAAGGATGGGCGGCTGGCTGGATCCGTGCATCATCTGGGAGGAGAGTGGGCAGGGAGAGGGAAGGTGGGTCTGTGGTTCATCTGTCCTTCACCCGTGGGCTGAGTACATCCATCCAGCTGGAGACATGCAGAGCTATGAGGCCAGATCCTGAGATCCTGACTGCCTCCGCCCATCCTCCTATGGCCAGTGGTGCATCTCCCCCACCCTCCCTGTTCGCCTCCCCGGTGCCGCGTGGCCCTTTGGGGCCAGCTGAGCCTTGCGGAGCGGCGATAGCTGACTGTGTGGGCAGCCCCAGCCCTCGCCAGCCATGGAGGGGAATTGCCAGGAACAGTGTCTGGAACTGGGAAGGGGGGGGGGATATTTGGTGAAACCCAGTGGAGCAGGCAGTGCTTGCAGGGCAGGGCAGGACGGCATGCGGAGTGGGGGCCATAGGGGCATGGGGATTGGGGGGGTCTGGCTCCAGTGTCTCTGCATGGTGGCACCCGTGGGATTGCGGAGGGTGCCGAGGAGACGGCGATGCTGGTCATTAAGCGTTCCGGCGGCACGGAAGAGATCGAAACCACCGGCTAATGGGACCCATTAGCTCCGTGCAGAGAGCCAGCAATTGATCTGGGGTCTCGTGTTCATTTCTCCCCTTGCAGAGGTTGGGCACACGCAAGGGCCCCTGGATGGGAGCCTCTACGCTAAAGTGAAGAAGAAAGACTCCCTCCACGGCAGCACCGGCGCCGTCAATGCCGCTCGCCTCCCGCTCTCGGCAGCACCCAACCACGTTGAGCACACGCTCTCGGTGAGCAGTGACTCGGGCAACTCCACCGCCTCCACCAAGACCGACCGGACCGATGAACCGGGGGTGCCCGGGGCGCCCAGTGGCCAGGCGGTGCTGAGCCCCGAGGAGAAGCGGGAGTTGGATCGTCTCCTCGTTGGCTTCGGCTTGGAAAGCGCGCCGCCCATGCACAACCACGTGCCCGGCCCCATACCGGCGCGCCTGCCCGCCATGCCAGGCCGCCACGTGGTGCCGGCTCAGGTGCACGTCAACGGGAATGCCGCAGCGCTGGTGGCGGAGCGGGAGACGGATATCTTGGATGACGAGCTGCCCAACCAGGATGGGCACAGCGTGGGAAGCCTGGGCACGCTCTCCTCCTTGGATGGCACCACCACCGCTAGCGAGGCTGGCTACCAGGAGGCACCCCGGGTGGGCAGCCTCTCCTCCCTGCCCAACGGCCCCTCAAGCTGCAACGGGGCTGAGAAGCTGCTGAAGGAGGGGCTGTATGATGGTGAGCCGCTCTCCAACGGTGGCTACTCCTACAACAACCAGAACGCCCTGATGGGCCACCACCTCCGTGACCCACTGCCTTCCTTGCGGCCTTCAGCATCCACTCAGGACCACCTGGCTGGCTACCCGCAGCGCCCACCGGGCTCCCACGCACCGGGCTGGCTCCAGCCCCAGCCGCTGCCCAGCTCCCAGCCCTACCTGTATGGCTATGACCCCCCCGGCACCTACCGCTCCCGGTCCTTCCCGGCGGTGGACACAGCCAAGTACGACACGACTCCGGCGCTGCCCCAAGCCCCGACTCGCAGCACCAGCAGCCGGGAGGCCGTGCAGAGGGGCTTGAATTCCTGGCAGCAGCAAGGAGGGAGCCGGCCGCCTTCCCGGCTGCAGGAGGGTGGCATGGAAAGCCACAGCCCCAGCATCTCCAGCTGCAGCCCCCAGCCCAGCCCGCTGCAGCCAGTGCCCCCACACAGCCACAGCATGCCTGAATTCCCCCGGGCGCCTTCCCGCCGGGAGATCGAGCAGTCCATTGAAGCCCTCGATGTCCTCATGCTGGACCTCGCACCCACCGTCCACAAGTCACAGAGCGTGCCCGCCACCTCCCGCCAGGACAAGCCGGCAGGACCCCTGCTCTCCTCCCTCTCCGCCCAGCCCATCGCTGGTCTCTATGCCCGGCCGGCTCCACAGGTGGCCCAGCCAAGGTCCTTCGGCACCTCCGTGAGCCCTGTGGTCTCCGAGCCTGGGGGCAAAGCCTCTTCTCCCAGGGAGCCGGACTATGGGGTGCACGAGTACCGGGAAACCTATTTGCCCTACAGCTACCAGCAGGCACCGGTGCCGGAGCCGAGGAGCTACAGCCAGGCCCCAGCTGGAGCACCGATGGGTATCCTCCCGCTCAGCACCTCCTACAGCCCCGTGGGGTCTCAGCAGCTCCTCATCTCCTCCCCGCCTTCCCCCACCGTCCCAGCACAAACCCAGATGCCCTCCAAGGGACCGGAGAGCTATGAAGACCTGTCGAGGTCGGCAGAAGAGCCCTTGAATCTGGAGGGCCTGGTGGCCCACAGGGTGGCAGGTAGGATGCTTTGATTCCTTGGGGGGGGGCGGGGGGGACCGCATGTCCCAAGAAACTGGAGCCCGCGGCAGTGGTGTGCATGGTGGAGCCGGGGATGGGAGATGCGGCGACTCCTCGTCCGTGCCGGATCCGGGCTTGGGACTGAGCCACCCGCCGTGGGGGCATGCCGGGCAAGGGGGCAGCCTGTGCCACTCTCCTTTGCCGAGAACCCCCCTTGCAGCTCGCCGTCTGCAGCAGCATCGCCCAGAGGTGGGGAGAAGGGGTGGCTGAGGGGGTCGGGCCCCCCCATCCTCACCGCTTTGGGGTATGGGGCTGGTCTGTCCCCTGCAGCAGGCCTGCTTCCTGCGTCCCGGGGGGATTTCTCCCTTTCGGGGAGAATATGGCCCAATTTGGGAAGATGTTTTCAGCTCTGGCTGAGGGTGTCCTGCCTGGACCCCGCCTTGGACATGATGCTCTCCTTGCCTGGAGCGTGCTCTGGTGTAAGATCCCAGGAGAGCATTTGCCTTGTATTTAACATAGCTGGGCTCCTCCCTGATTTCAGTCCTTGCTTTCCCTGCAGTGTGCTGGGCTTGGTGCTCGGACCTTCTCCCCAGTGCTTGGACCTCCTCCCCAGGCAGCCGGGGTGCTGCCGGAGCCGGGGGGCCAGGGTGCAGGCTGGCAGCAGCCTTTCTGCCCTGGTGGCCCAGCCAGCTTGGCCCTGGGTGGTTTGAAGCTCGACCTGGCCTTGGGGCAATGATCAGGGGCTGGGAAGGCATTTCCCAGCCCTGTCAGAGGCGTTTGGTGCAATGCTTGGCTGGGTGCAGCACCAAGCATCAGTGCCGTGGCTAGATGAAGGCTTTTGCTCCGTGCCACAGAGGGGAAACCGTGTCTTCTGACTCCCTGCCCTCCCATGGCTCTGGCTCTGACTCTGGGGCTTTGGGGACACAGAGGGTCCCAGCCTCGCAGGAAGGAGGTGCCGTGGCCCTGCGGCAGCTCAGTGCCCTCCCTCCCTACTGCTTCGGCTGCAGTTGTTGAATTGTGGAGCAACATTTGGGAAGGGTTCGGGGCTGCGGCCAGGCTGGGGGCCAGCTCGTGATGCTGGGGCTTGGCAGCTCCATCCCTTCCAGCTCTGCGCTCAGGCCAGAAACTCACCCGGCATTAGAGAGAGGGGGAAAAGGCTTGGCTGGAAAAATCCAACAGCACCAACCTCCCAGGCGTGGGGGCTGAGTCACTGCGGCACTGGGGCGGGGGGCAGGAGGGGTGCCAGTGGCAGGGAGGGGTGGGCGGTGGAGGTGTTGAGGGCAGTTTGCATCCATCCAAACCCAACCTCAGTGATCCAGGCCAGATCCACAGAGAGACTCAGGGCTTGTGCAGAGGGTTTAAACAAACCCAAGGACACATGGATGCCCAAACCATGTTGTATGTCCGGACTGAATATTAGAAGGAGCAGATCCTCCCCCCAACACCATGGGCGGGGAGAAAATGGGGTGAAAAGAGGAGAGCCTTTGGGAGAGGAGGAGCAGTATTTGCAGTGGGTGGGAAATGGATGTTTGATAGTGTCTACCAAAAAATCCATCCCCTGCAACCCGGGGGTCAGGTCCTCAAGGCTGGGTTAGGGTCACTCTCATCTCGAGCAGCCGCTGGGCTTCCCAGGAAAGAGAGGCATCCCAGGGATGTTCCCCAGCCCACGGCCACCTGTCTCTGCTGGAGCTGGGCCGTCTGTGCCGAGGCGGGGACAGCGCGGGCAGGCAGCCTGACCTCCGGCGGGAACAAGGTGTCCTGAAGCTGGCGCCGGGAGGGGACGGCTGATGGGGACAGTGGGGCATGGACGGGTTTGTTTACATTCCCTGCTGCTATAAATTGCCTGCGTGTCCCGGCACAGCGATGAGGAGCATCTCACACCTCCTCCATGCCCTGCAGGGGAGCACTCCTGTTCCCGCTTCCTGCTGGTGATGGAGGGGACAGCGCTGGTGTCCCCAGTGCCTCCCTGCAGAGAGGAGCTGGTCCTGCCATCCTTCAAGTCCCCATCACCTCCCAGTGAGGCATCTGGGGCCATCTCTTCTTGTCCCAGCCCTGGGCATCCCATGATGGAGGGGACCTGCACGGTGCCATCCCCAAGGGGACAGTGATGGGCATTTATGGCACTGCACAAGGCCACGTGTGGCTGGGAGCCACCACTGATTTCCCATGTGGGTTTAAGCAATGCCTGGAGCCAGGCAATTTAGGTGATAGGAAAGCAGCTCCAAGGTGGGTCTGAGCTTCCTTGGACCCCAGTCTCATCTGTTGGAGCCCATTTAATATTTTCTCTTGTTTTCTCTCTCTGTCTCCCTATTGTATCTCGTGACATTTGTCTTGTCTTGCCCCTTCCTCTCCCCATGGGGGACTGTGTCTGTCCCATGTGACCTCCTACCCTCCTTGCACCCCCCATCCTGGTACGCTGGCAGAGTACAACGCCAAGCTCAGGGACCTCAACAAGAGCACCAAAGCCCCCCGTCCTCCTCTGAACCAGCAACGGTCCTTCTCCTTCTCCGGTTCGTTCATTCTACCTCCCTCCTTCCTAGTCCTCCTTCCTTCCCCATCCTTCCTTCTCCTTCCATCCCTCTCCTCCCTCCTTCCTTCTCATCCTTCCCTCTTCTTCCCTTCTCTCTTCTCACTCCTTCCCACTCATCTCTCCTTCCTCCCCTATCCCTGCATGCCGAGTGCTCTGTGTGTTGCACGGATGTGGGATGGAGGGAAGCTTGGGAGACCCTCCCCATGCAGGCTTGATCCCCTTTCTCAGCATGGCAATGCTTAGGGCATCCCTTGACCTCCTCCAGTGACGGGGAAGCCCCTGGCCCTGGGTGCAGACTCCCCTGCCCACACTTGGTTTTGCATTTCATCCAAGCCTGGCACTGCTCTCTGGTGGAGTTTCATTGCTGGGCCAGATCTGGACCCTTGCTCCAGCCCCTCTGAGCTTTGCCCTGGCTGTGGCTTATGCCTTGGGGAGGCAAGGGCTGGGGTGCAGCTCCACAGACCCCAGGTTCAGCCAGTTCCCAGCCTGGCAGGGTCTCACCTGCCTCCATCCTGGGGTCCCCATGGGTCGGTCTGCAGCCAGGGGATATGGGCTGTGGAGGCTGGATTTTAGGCAATGTGACTTTTGCTCTGGGCGATGGGTGCTGGGGACCCGCTTGGTTTGCACCCACTTGTCCCGGGGTGAGCAGGAGGAGAGGGATGGAGAGGGGCTGGGGGCAAAGAGTGGGCTGGGGAGTCACCAGCTTTCTGGGTGACCTCTGTCTCTCTGCTGGCACTTTGGGTTTCCCCCCAGGAGGACCAAAGAGGTTTGAACCTTCCCAGTCCTCGATGCAGAGTAAGGTATCTTGTCGTGCCTGTTTGTGGTGATCAGGCTTGGAGGCGGGGGTCTGTGCCCGGTGGGACAGGGTGAGTTGGGCTCTGGCAGATAGCAGTACGGGGCAACGTCTGCTGCTGTTCCTCATGCAGGCAGGGAGTGAGTTTGCATCTCTTTTCCCTGGGTGCAGTGTGTCCTGGTCTGGCTTTAACTGCAGGGTGCCGCATCCCGAGGGCCATGGGAGGCTGCTTTGCCCTCTCCTCTCTACTGTGGGGGTATTGCCCAGCTCTTGCCTGACAGTAGCTCCAGCATCTCTTCCCCAAAAAGCAGCTGCCTCCTGATTTGGCCTAGAAACCTGACTCCCCAGCCATAAAACCACCTAGGTTTAAATCCCTCCTGTTTCCTCCTCCCCTGGCTGTTGTGCTCCTGCCCTTCCTCAGCCCTAGAGCTGTGCTGAGTCAAAGGGCAGGACCTTGCTGGGGGAGGGTTGTTGCCAGGTTAGGGAGTTAAATGGGCAGCAGAAGGGGTGGCAGTGCCAGAGGTGGTGGGGGTGATGGTGGGGAGCAGGGTGCAGGCTGCTGTTCCCCCTTTGTGATGGGAAACCCACCCCCCGCCCCAAGGCTGGCAGGGCATCCTTGGGGGGCTGGTGGTGGTACCGTGGCTAAGGGAGGCTGTATGTCTGCTGAGGGAAAGCGAGTGAGGGAAAGGAGAGTTTGTTTTTCAAGTGTACTTTCCAGCCCATAAATCACCCAGGGGGTCGAGAGAGCCGTGCTTAAAGCCTGGGTTTCCTCCAGGCTTTGCTCCGGGCGGCCCGTGAAGTTTCCCACTCTCCGCTCCCGAACAATGAGTCCCTTTTTTCCCCTCTCCTCCCTCCCCTCCCTGCGGCCTCGGCCGCTTTCCATGTCTGGGGAATGGAGCAGCCAAAGCCCGGTGAGCTCCTGGGTGTCCCGATGGGCCAGATCCAGCACCCTGTGGCTGGTTGACATGCAGTCCTGGGGATGAAGCTGGGGGTCCCACGCTGCAGATGTGTGATGTGCACTGACAGCTGGGCTTGGGTGAGCTGCTCTTTGTGCCTCCCAAATGGAAAATGCAAAGCAAGACAGGCATACATGACTCGGAGCCAGTCACTACCTCTCTGCAGTGCTCAGTCACTGCAGCTCACTTTGGGATGGGCCAAGGGGTGCTCCTGGTGATGCTCTTGCAGCATGCAGGATACCCCACAGTGCACAAAGTGGAAGGACAAAAAGAAAATGCGAGAGTTTGCTTTATTTTTCCCCAACATTTTGTTTCTCCCTGTGCTCACAACTCAGGGCTTCATTCCCTTAAAAGTGAAGAGCAGGGCAAAAGATATAGGGTGGCCCTATACGATGCTGCCCATGCCTGCAGGGCAGCTTCCCAGGGACCCACTCCATCCCCTGTCCCCTCCACGGGCCTTTTTAATGGCCATCCCCCACGCCGGCGAGCACCTGCAGAAGGGATCGGGAGTTGTGTTTCAAAGCCGCTCTTAGTGGAATTTTCCAGGCCGCCTCCGCGGCTGGAGCCAGCCCCGTTGGCTCACGTCCCCCGCCTCGCAGCCCGGCCGCCTCTCCCCCCCGAGCCGCGATTTTATTGTTGTTGCCATTCACTGGGCTGATTATTTAGAAATGCACCCAGGCCACCTCCCGCGCTCCCAGCCCTTTCTCCGCTCCCAGCCCTTTCCCCGGGGCCAGGAAAGCTCCGGTGAGGGTGCCGGAGTGGTGAAGAGGGGAGGTCAGCGGGTGTGAGGCGTGGGTCCCGCACGGAGCCCCGGGGAGCGAGGGGAAGCAGCTGATGACTGGTTTTCCTCCGCCAGCCCGTGGGAAAGGAGTTGGTGTTTGAAAAGTGCATTTCCTGGAGCGTGATGCTGGCCTCTTTTTTTTTCTTTTCTTTTTTTTTTTACTTTTCTCATTTTTTTTTTTCCTTTTTCTCTTTTTATTTTTCCCCCAATGTGCTGGCCAGGGGGCGCATGAGTGCTCCCTGGCTCCATGGAAAAGGTGGAGGGGATGGTGCTGTCACCTCTGCTAGTGGGACTGAGACCAGGGGTCACCCCACTGTTGTGTGGGTCCCAGGGAGGAGTGGGAGTGCTGCGGGGCTCTGAGCTGCACCCATGATGCTCTGCACGCTTCCGCTGCACTGAACCCACCACCATCATCCCTAATTAACCCCTTCGTCAGGCGAGACAGAGTGAAGAGTGTGTTTGGGCTCCACTGGGTGCTGGGAGAGTTGGGGTCACACCCCTCATCCCAGCCCCCCCCCCCCCCCCCCCGCCCTGTGCTGGCTTTGTCCCCATTCCTGGGCTTTATCCCACCCCACGGGGATCACCAGTGGGATCTACCAGACCCTGACAGCCCGGAAAAACCCATTCTCCCGCAGTAACTTGCTTGCTCTCTTCTTTCCCCAAGGCTATGGGCACCAGTGGCTCATGGCACTGGGATCTGGGAAGAAGGTTCAGGGGGAGGTGGAGAGGAGATGCTGATCTCCCCTTTTAGGAAGGCTTCATGCTGGGGGTAGGAGATCAGCAGTGGTTTGTCGGGGTTCCCTGCACCATCCGTCTGTTGGGGTCCTTCCTCCCAACCCGGTGCTCCGTCTGCCTTTTTCCACTGCTGTGGTAGAAGCCGCATCCAGCTATGTGAGCAGGGAAGCAGCTGAACGCAGCTGCCGTGGTGCTGAGGGATTCAGCCCTTTCGCACTGTGACACTGTCGGGAGGTCCTGGTGCTCCCCAGCTCTGCAGGGCTGGGCTGCTCGCAGGATGCTCATGCCCCTCGCACCCACTGCTGGGGGTTGTTGTCCCTGAGCCCAAGTCTCATGGTGCTTGGGAGGGCTAGTGCAGCAATCCAGCCACTAGCCACAACCCTGCCTTGCTTTATTGCTTGGCCCCAGGCCACCATTGTAGGATATGTCTGCTCCAGTTCAAAACTGGCCGTGCTGGTCTGGGGGTTAGATGCAGGTGAGTGCTGAAGCTGCCATCTCCGCTGGGCAGAGCCTCTCTGTGGCACACAGCCCTGGAGAGACCTCTCAGATTGGCCCCGGAGCATCTCCTGCTGGTCCCCATCTTGGCCAGCGGCTCCTCAACCATCTCCCACCCTGCGCTTGCCCCCTCAGGGGTGCAGTCCCGGGAGAAGCCCCCGGAGCAGAGTGCCGTCCCTGCCCGCAAGCGGACCCCCAGTGACAGCCACTATGAGAAGAGCTCACCGGAGCCCAGCTCACCGCGCAGCCCCACCGTCCTCTCGCCTGAGGTGGTCAGCACCATCGCGGCCAACCCTGGAGGGAGGCCCAAAGAGGTGCATTGGGGTGGAGGGTGTGCTGGAGTGGGGGAGTGGCTGATGAGGCAGATGCCTCCGGGGAGGGAGAAGGCTTGGAGGGGGGTATGGGACTTTTAGCATCCACAGCATCCCAGAGGGTTGGGGTCAATGATGCTTTTTGTGGTGGTGGTGGTTGTTAGCAGGGAGGAGGTGAAAACCTTCCCTTTGCCCCCTCTGCTCCCTCCTCGGGGTGTCCTGGAGGTTTGTGCCCATCATAGGGGACTGACCCTTTCTCCTGCTCTCCCCAGCCTCACCTCCACAGCTACAAGGAAGCCTTTGAAGAGATAGAGGGTGCCTCCCCTACCAGCCCACCCTCCAGCGGCGGTGAGATTTCTCCCCCCACCCCAGCCTTCCCTGTCTCGCCACAAACCCCTTACTCCAACCCCTGTAAGTGCCGCGGCTCCGGGAGGCAGAGGGGCTCAGTGGGTGGCTCTCGGCAAGCCAGAAATTTGGAGCCCGGTCAGACAGCTCCGGGCTCCAGACACCCACCACCACATTAATCACTCCTCTCCATCCTCCTCTCTCCTCTGGATCCCACCACTCCATGCTGCCATCAGCATCCCTCTGCCAATAGCATCCCATGCTCGGCACCCTCCTGTTGGCTTTTTCCCACCCTCCATTCATTGGGGCGTTTCTTGGATGGGATCCCAAGGCAGGGTAAGGAGAGAGGCAGGGTCTGAGACAGCATCCTTTCACCCCATCCTGGTCCTGCACCTCCCCATCTTTCCTACCGGCATGGCAAGAAGGGCAGTGAGGCTGCAGTAGCAGGCGAGTGGTGGGGAGGCAGGAGGGACTGAAGACCGGGAGGGGGCTCGGGGCAGACCCTCGCACGCTGTGCCACTTCTCGCTCGCTGTTTCTAGGGCAGGAGGGGAAAAGGCTGGGAGATGCCAGCCCTTTGCATGCAGTTTGTCTCCGCTCCTCCGGTGCAGCATGCCTCCTTTCTGACTAACCCTGACTGCGCAGTTGCAGTGGGTTTGTGTGGACCTGGTTTATGTGATCGGCTCGAACAGTGAACCCCGATGAGCAGCCTCATGTCAGCACAGCATGAGTCAGGCTGGATCAGTGCAACGGAGCAGCCTGTCAACTGGGAAACCCATCAAAACAGACAGCAGCCCCCCCCGCCCTCCCCCAAAACACTTTTGTAGCCTGGATGCTGAGGGATGCCCTAGGGCTGGGCATGCTCAGGCTGGGCACGCTCAGGCTGGGCACAGCCACCTCTGATGCCACATCCTGGTCCCAGTGGGGCTGCCTGCCCCCCATAGCTCAGCCCATGGTGCTCAAGGCTGTTTCCTTCTGCTCTCTTGCTGTTCCTCCCCTGCAACACACTGGCGTTTGAGCCCCATCTCATGGGAAGCAGTGACCGGAGTGTGGGAGCATCCCTGGGGCATTTGGCAGCTCGGAAATAGCCCTGTTGTTCCAGGGGACCTGGAGAGCTTGGTCCCAGGGCAGCAGCTCCTTGGCAGTGGGACAGTAGCTCCTTTTGGGGGATGAGTCACTTGCAGAGGTGACGGGGACATGGCCTGGAGGCAGTGCTTCTTATCCAATGCCAGCTGGGGAGGCCTGGGAAGTTTGAAGCTGCAGCTTGCAGGCTTTGCTAAAATTCCCACCGGGGGGATGCAGGAGCGATTCCCCTCCATGGGGAGATGGTGGTCCTGGGGGAATTCCCAGCCCCGGAGGACCCTGCTGCTCATTAGCCAACAGAGGCGTGAGCTGACATCGTGGCTTGCACCCAACCAGATTTGGGGAAATCAGACATCTGCCAGGGAAGGCGATGCCCTCTCAGTTTCCCAGGGGCTCGGCTGCTCCAGCCCCAGGCTGCTGGGGGCACCTGGCCTCCAGGTGGGGGTCTGGCTTTCCTCTGGAGCTCCCACCACCCGCTGCCTCCCAGCCTCGCCGTGGGCCCTGTGCTCATGCCACCAGTTGGGGATGTTCAAACGCTGGTGGAAGGATGTGCCCTCCAGTCCCTCTTGCTGGAGATGAGACCCCAGGGAGATGCAGCATCAGGGAGATGGGTCAGGGGGCAGGAGGAGAGAGGAGGTGCAGTCAGCTCAGGGACGTCCACCCTGCCCCATGAAACCCTGCCACCCCACACTGCCAGTGCATCCATGCCATAGCCATACATACATATGGAGTTCCTCCTGCTATGTACATATAGGCCCAGAGGTACAGACCTCATGTGTGCATTGCCACCCCTCGGGGAACATGCTCACGCCCCCGTCGAGCTGGTCTGGAGGGTGGGGGTTTTTTGGCAGTCCCGCTGCACTTTTCACGGGGGTGATGAGCTGCTGTGGGACAGCCTGGTCCCAGCTTGGCCAGATGTGGGGATCAGCAGAGTGGGGTTAAGGTTTAGAAGAGCTGGGTTGGGGGGATGGCTGCTCACACAGGAGCAATGAAGGAGGCTTCATGCCTATGGTGGGACCATTCCCTTATGGGGATGGTGCTGGGAGATGGGGTCTGGGCCTGTCCTGGTGGGATTTGCCCCCTTTCTCCATCCTGCTAGCCCTGTGATGGGGCAGGCTGCTTGTTCCCGGGCACCTCCTGCCCTGTGCCCTCTCCCAGATGGAGAGAGGGATCGGTGCCCTTCCCCGGGGTGTTGCTTCATATGAGGGCATCTCCTCTTCCCGGCAGCCCCCAATTGCAGCCAGTGGGTGGGATGGGTCATGGGGGCTCTGAACCCCTGGGCAGCTCCAGCCTTTCTGAATCTTCACCTCCCACACCTCCACTAATGCTCTTGTGTCCCCCATGCTGACAGTGCGTTCTCCCCCCGGCCTGGCCAAGACCCCGCTCTCAGCACTGGGGCTGAAACCCCACAACCCGGCCGAGATCCTGCTGCATCCGGTGGGAGGTGAGTGCAGGCATGGGGGCTGCTGGTGGTTTTTGGGGGCGGGGGGGGGGTGTGCATCTGTGAGGATACCCCTGGAAAGGTCCCCTGGCTGGAGAAGGCACTTCTGTCTCCCTTTTTGAGCCAGTTGGCCCTGGGGTCCTTGTCATCTCCTGTGGGAACTATGGGACTGTGTGAGGGTTGGGGGGATGTTGGTGCTGCCCTGGGGGGCTCAGCCCAGCAGGGTCTTCAGTGGTGAAGGCTGGAAAACCCCAAGGTCTTGCCTCCTGCACAGCCCCATATTCTTCCCTCCTCACCTCCTCCATCCCTTCTCCCTCCCAGCACAGCTGGAGGGGGTTTGCTCTCTGGGAGCCAAGCTGGAACAGTATCCAGAGCCCTCTCCATCCTGGAGAGTAGTCCCTGGGTGCAAAGCCTTAGCTATCCTGGGGACGTGTCCCAGAGCAGCCTGCTGAGCCAGACCTCGCTGCTCCCCAGTACCTAGGTCCCCTTCCTGGGCCATTTTAGGGCTGAGAGTAACTTCCCCAAAACCCAGCTGAGCCTGGGGGGCACAGCTTGGCTGAGGCCACCCAGTGAGGCCCTTCTCGCTCTGCCCTCAAGGTCAAGCTGATGCTTTTTTGGTGCTTGCCAGGCTTCTCAGAGCAGCCCTTCATGGTGGCTCCCTGCTGGGCGGTTCCCTCTGCCCCGCCCAAAACCAGCCTCCTGGGTTTTGGACATCATCTCTGGGATGCCCAGGTGGACCCTGGGGGTGTCCGAGGCCAGGGGTCCAGTTTGGAGCACAGTGTCTGGGAGGTGTGGGGCTCTCCTTTGCGGTCTCTGCCCCTGCCTGAGCAAGACAAAGCTGCTTAACTCTGATTTCTCTTTCTTTCTGTCTCGCATCTCCCTTCTTCCTCCTCTTCCCGCTCCCATTGTTCCCCTGTCCCTCCATCTCAGAGCTAGAAGGGGAGGCGGGCGGTGACTCTGAAGAAGGTAAGAAAGGCTTTTCTTTTTCTGTCTCTCTCTTTCCTGCTCATACCCACTGTGCCAGCAGCCTTCCCTTGCACTGGTCCCCAGGGATGTAGGAGCCTGAGTCTTGCCTGTCCTGCTCCCTTTTGAGGAGGGGACCATCATGCCTTGTGTCGTGGTTGGATTCCCCGATGTCCAAATTGGACCTGGAGGTCTGTCACGTTGGGTGGTCATCATCCATGGGGGTTGAGACCTCTTCGTTGGTGCGTGGCATCCTCGCCAGTGGCATGCCAGGGATGCTGACACGCTGTGTTTGGATGAGCCTGGTGGGGGGCTGGGAGCAGCAGCCCCGGTTTTGGGCTCCTGCCCGCTCCTTCTGGCTTTACCGCTGCCGTTTGGAGTGAAAATAAACCAAAGTGCAGCACAAAAGGTCAGCAGGCGCAGAGGCCACCAGCATGCTGCCGGCTCAGCCGGCTGGATAGCGGCGCAGTGCCGGCAGCCGGTGCGCATCCTCTGCTGGCAGGGAGGCTGCCCAAATTCCTCCCACCTCGCCCATCCCTGGACTGTGCCTCTCTGGGGATGCTGAGGATGGGGCTGAGCTGGGATGTCAGCTCAGGATTGGCTGTGCTGATGGAGGAGGTACTGTGGGCTCTGGGGTGGCATGTCTCCTGGGGGGACAGAGGCTTTGGGAGCTGCTGTGATTCCCCGGAGTGCTGCCTGCTATCTGATGGTAGTTGGGTGGTTTTGCTCTCTTCTTTAATGAAACTTCGGGCCCTCGGGGCGGGGATGGGGAACTGTGTGTTCAAGATGGGTTTTGGGGAGGGCATGTGTCTTCTTGGTGAGTTTGCGACACTTCCCGCGGCCCCGGGAGCCATCAGCGTTTCTCCCTGGGAGTTCCTCAAAATGCACATAACCCAAACCTGAACATTGTGTAATATTGGAGAAAGTGTTTCCTTGAAGAAAATGTTCTCCTTCCAGAACTGATTTTTCAGCAATGGCTTCTTGGGTACATTAAAGGAAGAAAACCTGGGATAAAATCAGGCTTTTCACTCCTAAGTAACCCCCCAGCTTTACCATTTCTGTCCAACTTTAAGCCTCCAAAGACCCAAACATCACCTCTCCTCTCCTTCCCACCAAACCCTCAGGAGCTCAAGCTGCGCTGTTTCTCTGTTCCTGTGGCACTCCAGCTGCTTGCA
Organism: Harpia harpyja; assembly: GCF_026419915.1. Taxonomy (NCBI): domain Eukaryota; kingdom Metazoa; phylum Chordata; class Aves; order Accipitriformes; family Accipitridae; genus Harpia; species Harpia harpyja. The sequence continues at coordinate 39,912,204 of NC_068946.1, forward strand.
TGATGGTTGACCCAGAGCAAGGATGTCCGATGACCCTGCGCTGGCTGGGCTGAGTGGCCAGCAGCAGCCTCTTGCCCTACTTCATCCTCTCTGATAGCATGATGGTTTTTGGGGGTTGAATCTGCAGTCCTGAGAAGGGACCGGTGTTTTGGCTTGACAAAACTTTGGCTTAGCACCCTCAGCACCCAGCTGCACACCCCACGAGGATCCCTGCCCCTCCGGGCTCTGCTCAGCAGATCCCAGCCCGCATGGCCAGGCTGCGCCTGGGGCCAGGGGATGCTCTGGCAGCACAGGAGCTCGGGGCTTGGCTGCCACCTCTGAGGAGGCTTTAAAACAGCCTAGCGCAGTCACAGCATTGGGAGATTTCTGGCCGGAGCGCAGCCCTGCTCGGATTCAGGATTCCCAAACGACTGCCCACCTCCCTGGTGACTCACAGCCTCTCTATTCTCCCACTGTCTTCCCATCTCTGGAGCCTCTTCCAAGAAAACACCAAGAGGCAAGGTTGGATTTTTCAGCCTAAAAAAATCCTGCCTGAAAATTCCTAGATTTTTTTTCTTTCTTCTTTATTCCCGATATTGAACCAAATGACTCGAACATGTGCCCATGGTCACACACCTCGCTGTGGCACACATATGCCATCCCCCCTCCTGGAGGCCCCTCGGCTCCTGCCTCTCTTCAGCCCCCACCTTTGCAGGAGGGGCTGGCATTTTTGCAGCCCTTTGGTCTTAACCTCTTGCAGGCTGACTCATATGTACTGTCTGGATAATTTTAGTCTGGGGTGGGGAGCTGGGGGGGAAAAGTGAGTAGCTGTGAAATTAATTTAATTACCTAAGCAGCGATGAGTTTCTCGCAGCTGCCCTGGGCGTCCTCCTGGGCAGTGCCTCATCCCTGTCACTCAGACTCACATGTCCTGCCTCAGATGCTGGTACCCGGTCTGTGTTGAGGTCCTCGGTTTTGGCTCTGATCTTTCCTGGGGTGGTTGAGCAGGGCTGGGCAGGGAGATCAGTCCAAGGGACGGACTCCTCCTCCCCTGTCTGCAAGCAGATGGGGCACAGAGATGCTGTGGGGGAAGGAGGGGGACCCATGACAGTCTTTTTCCTTGCAACCCGCTGGTCCGGCATGGAACATGGGGCTGTGCATTGGTGTTGCTGGCTGTGAGCGAGCCAGCTTGCTGGCAGGCTTAGCCAGAGCCCAGCTGTTATGACTAATAATAATAATAATGTTTGTCATGCTAATTACTACTGTGGAGGTGCCTCGGGCATGGCCAGCCTGGAGCCAGGGACCTGCAAGGATGCCCGGCCCATAGAGTTTGACGCCAGTGGGTCTCACTTAGGGCGTTGTGCCCCAGCATGGAGGCAGTCAGTGGCATGTGCCAGCCGAGGTGTGACATGGCTGGGGGGGGATGGGTCTGAAGCTGCAGCCCCTTCCTCCAGTGTGGCTTTTGGGGGGGGCCTGGGGGCTGCGGGGGCTATCATAAGGATGGGGACCAGCCTGGATGGAGCAGGAGGCCGGGGGGGAAGGGAGGAGGGAGGGCTGGGTCTGGTGGCTGCTGTGGCTGGTGACGGCCAGCCCAGCCCACTGCTCCTGGCACGGGACAGCTCGGCGGCTCCAAAGGAAAATTGCTTTTCTTGGTCGTGCTCGTGGGCTCTGGTTTCAAGGCGGGTTGGGAGTGAGAATGTTGGATGCTGCAGTGGAAATAGCTGGAGCTGCTCTCTGGTCTGCTGCTGGAGATGGCTGGCAGAGGTGGGCTGTTCAGGGCAGGGACTGCAGGGCATCGTCATCAGTCCCGTGTGAGTCATCGCAGGCTGGGCAGAGTCACCAGCTCTATTTTTAGGGGCTGGAGATGAGCAGGGAGCACAACGTGTGCTGTGTGGCATCCTGGACAGAGAGGGACGCTGACTCAGAGCAGGGTGGAGGGGCTGTGGCATGGGAAGGGACCGTGGTCCGTGTGCTCTGGTCCCCTCAGGGAAAGGGGTGGGCACAACCCTCCTCTCTGTGCCCTGGCTGGGGTCTTCAGCATCCCTGGGAGCAACCTAAAGACCCAGATGAGCCAGACGTGTTTTTTCACAGACCCTGGGGGAAGAGGGACAGGGGAAATGTGCAGCTGGAGGAGCTCAGCTCAAGCACCTTCAGTGGCTGAAATGGGAATGCTGGGACAGGCATGGCCCCCTTTCATGCGAGCTGTGGGCTCATCCGTTTCCCCTTCTCTTTTGCTGCAGAGCCCAGGAGCTACGTCGAGTCGGTGGCCCGCACGGCCACGATGGGCAAGGGAGGGAGCCTGCCCACCACCCAGCCTGGAGGCCCGGAGGTGCCTGCCAGGAACGGCACCTTCACCAACTCCTTCACTGTCCCCAGCCCCATCTCCACCAGCAGCCCCATTCACAGCGTGGATGGGTAAGGCAGTGGGTGCAGGTCCTGGGGGCTGGTGGGGCTGGGGCCGAACCCAAACCCTGCCTGGTGCACAGGCTTGCTCCCACATTGAAATTGCCTTTGCAAGGACCCCTGTCTCCCCATGCAGGATTTGGGGGTTCACGGCCAACCACACGGCTCACTGCCCTGAGGACACAAAGCTGGGTCACTGGTGGTCACCTGGCGGTCACTGGTGATCATTTGGTGGTCACTGGACCTCAGCAGCATCTTGCTAGGAACCCGGCCCCTGGGGCGGGAGGAGGGATGGGGTCTGTGCTAACCCCTAGCCCTGGGTTAGGCTGAGCATGGGTCCCCTGTTGTGTGATGGAGCCATACTCCCTGTCCCCTCTCCACCCTGCCCATGAGGTGTCCTGCACCAGCCCAGCCTGGCAAGACTTGCAGGAAGAAACGAATCGGGCGTTTTGCTGGGAGAGGAGCTGAAAAAGGCTGTGTCTCCCAGAAAGTCATATTTTGAGAGGAAACTGGGATGCATGGTGGAACTAAAGCTGCCTCTAGTTGCTTTCATGCAGCTAGCAGGACCTGTCCCACTGTTGCTTCTGAACAACCAAGCAGCTTGCTGCCACTATGCCTCAGTTTCCCTGTGCACCACTCACAGGAGGGTGCCAGCCAGCAGCAGGAATGAGCAGTGGAGCTGAATCCTCCTTTTCCTCATCTCTCCTCAGGGCCTCCCTCCGCAGCTACCCATCGGAGGGCAGCCCCCATGGCACGGTTACGCCTCCCCACACCTCGGCCGAGCCTGTTTACCGGTCGCCTGTTGGCTCGCAGATGCCCTCTGCTCACAGCAGCTACCAAAATTCGTCTCCATCTTCCTTTACAATGGTCCAAGGCGGGGTCCCGGGCTCGGCGTATGCCAGCCCTGACTACCCCGATGGCCGAGCCAGCCTCCAGCCGGACCCCCAAGCTCGGCCGCAGCCACAGGTCAATGTGGTGGGGGTCCACGTCCTGCCAGGGAGCCCCCGCACCCTGCACCGGACAGTGGCTACCAACACGCCGCCCAGCCCCGGTTTTGGGCGAAGAGCTGTCAACCCCAGCATAAGTGGCGCTCCCGGCAGCCCAGGGCTAGGCAGGCATGCTGTGACGGCCCACGGCAACTTGGTGGCCACACCGGGGAGCCCCAGCCTGGCCAGGCATCAAGCCGTGGCGGCCGTCCCCCCCAGCAGCCCCCTGTATGGCTACCCCAGCCCGGAGGAGAGGCGCCCGACGCTGTCTCGGCAGAGCAGCTCCTCCGGCTACCAGCCTCCTTCCACGCCGTCCTTCCCCGTCTCACCGGCGTACTACCCTGGCACAAGCACGCCGCACTCCTCCTCTCCGGACTCGGCCGCCTACCGCCAGGACAGCCCCACGCCGCAGCCTGCGCTGCCCGAGAAGCGTCGGATGTCGGCCGGGGACCGCTCCAACAGCCTCCCCAACTATGCCACCATCAATGGCAAGGCATCCTCGCCCCTCTCCAGCGGCATGTCCAGTCCCAGCGGTGGGAGCGCCGTTGCCTTCTCCCACACCCTGCCAGACTTCTCCAAGTTCTCCATGCCAGGTAAGTGATGCCCTTGGAGGTCCCCGTGTCCCCCTGCCCTGCCCAGGGCTCTCCCCTTCTCCTCCTCAATGGCTGGCGGTCAAAGGGTTGCAGCTGTGTCCTGATTTACTCCTCCTGTCCATCCGCAAACCAGCGGCACCGCTGGGGCTCGGGCCATTTCCTGCGCTTTCTGGCAAATCCAAACAGGAAAAGCACCGACCCGGCATCGCTGGCGTAAACAGCGCCCAGAATTGTGTACGGGGAGATCAAAGTGCCCGGAGGCGGCTTTTCTCTGCCGTGGGGATGCGCTGACCTCCCGGCCCTGTTCCCGGCAGGCTTTACCCCACCGGGATGCTGCTGCAGCACTGCCTCCTCGTTTCAAATGGTGTGCTGTGCCCCGGGTGCCGCTGCGCCTGGAACGCCTTCGCGCCTTTGCCAGCTCCTGTTACGGGACACCTCAGTGACGTCAAGATTAGGCCGATAGGACCTGGGGAATAAAGCCACGGGGCAGCAGTGGCTCCGGCTGCCGGGCCGGTTTCGCTGCTGAGTGGGCAGCCCTTTGTGGGCACACTGGCGCCTGCCCTGGCCCTGTGACTTGCTGTGGCTGGGGACCTTTCCCAGTGGGGAAGCATGAGCAATTAAAACCTGTAACAATTAGTGAGCAGGCTGGGCAGGGGAGCGAGCCCCCCGCCTCTTTGAAAGCGACCAGATTGCAGAGGGCTGATAACATGTCTCTAGCAGAGATGCTATCCCACCCTCCGGGTTGTTTGCTCGGTTGTTTTTGGAAAGCAGGTGGTTGGAAACGTTGCCTGAGCAAAGTGTCAGCTTCATGGCCAGAGGACCGGCTCCCATCAGGGCTGTGCCACTGATGGGCACTGAGAAAGGCAGGGTTGGGCTGGGGCTACTTTTCCCAGAGTAGGTTGACCTGTCCAGTTCCTCTGCACAGAGCAAGGATAAGGGAAGGAATTTATTTTTATGATGGACAAGCCAAATCTTGAACATTAGAGAGCAGTGAAGTCAGAGGATCTCCCCACTACCCTGTGGACATATCTCTTTCCTCCGACAGCTTTCATTTCACCCGGCCAGCTCCCTTTTAAACAATGAATTCCCATTTTGTCTCTGGCTGTGTGGCAAAGAGGTTCATCTCATGCACAGCCCTCTGAGGGCCCTTGTGCTTGGATTTAGCTTTGATGCCCGGCAGCCTCATAAGCTCCAGGTGATGATCAACCTGCCAGGGTATGGAGGATTGGCTTAAGGTTAAAGCAGTGTGCTGGGGCTGAAAGAAGGTGGAGGTATTAATGCTTTAGCTGGATTTGCTAAAAACTCATGTGGAGTTTTAGATACAGCATCTTTTAACTTTTTTCTTGTCTTTTCTTCCCTTCCTTGCAGATATCAGCCCCGAGACTCGTGCCAACGTCAAGTTTGTGCAGGACACTTCCAAGTACTGGTACAAACCGGAGATCTCCAGAGAGCAGGGTGGGTAGATGGCACAGGGCAAAGGATGTGGCTGAGTGAGCCATGGTTGGGAGTTGGGGTGTATCTGGGATCACAGGGATTAGCAAGGATTTCCCTTAGGGGCTGGGTTAGGAGTGAAGGTGGATTGTGGATACTCAGACCATTGCAGAGCGGGGTTGAAGCCCAGCTCAGCTCAGCTGCAGGCTTGTATGATGTGGTCTCCCCAAGCCTTCCCCTTGGTAGAAGAGCACCAGTCCCCACAGCATGCAGTGGATCTATGCAGTTTGGGGTGCAGAGCACTCAGGTCTTGAGTTGAGAGAGCTCAGAGGAGTCTTGGAGACACAGCTAAACTAAGAGGGGAGAACAAGTAGGGGGCAAGGTGTCTTCAGGGGCAAGGTCCCAGCATTTGGTCCCTGGTCTCTGCCTGCTCTCCAGTGCTTGGTTGCTCTAGAGCTGGGCTGGGTGGGAATGCTCTGAGATGCCCACACCAGGGCAGCGGAGGCAGGGGGGAGATGAGTCCCTGCCTGGCTGCAGACCCACTTGAGACCCCCATCCAAATGTGCCGGGGGGATGGTAACATTGTGGTGCCTGGCTGCGAGGCTGTGGAGCCCTGTCCCGACCCACACCTGCTGGTTTTGGATGGCACGTTGGCTCTTGCCATGCTGGCTCTGAGGTCTGCCATTCTCTCCTGCAGCCATTGCACTGCTGAAGGACAGGGAGCCAGGGGCTTTCATCATCCGAGACAGCCACTCCTTCCGGGGAGCCTACGGCCTTGCCATGAAAGTAGCTTCTCCGCCTCCCACGGTCATGCAGCAGAACAAGAAAGGTATTGTGTGCCCTTCTCCATCCCACGCTGAGATGCTTTCCATCGTTTGGCCGGGGCGAGCGGGCAGCCGGGTCTGCTGAACTAGTCATGCCCTTGGGTATGTGCTGATGTGGCAGGATCCCTCCCTCCCAGCCCTCTCGTCCCAGGGCACCGGGAAGCACCAGACACCCTCTGCCCTGAGCTGTGGAGGGCTCAGGGGTATCTGCATCTTGGCTTTGGCATGGTGAAATGGGCACAGCCTCCCCAGCCCACTGACACCATGGGGGAACCTGGCTTCAGGTCGACCCTGTGTGAAGGGCCGGATTTGAGGAGGTGTGTGGAGTGGCAGGGACCCCTCCCTCGAGCTGGAGCATTGGTTTCCCTGTGGGACTGCAGAGTAGAAGGAGGAAGAGGGTGACTCTGGTGTGAGAACATCCCATCTTCTTCCCAGGAGACATCACCAACGAGCTGGTGAGGCACTTCCTCATTGAGACCAGCCCGCGGGGTGTGAAACTAAAAGGATGCCCCAACGAGCCAAATTTTGGTGAGTGCTCCCAGTGTGCTTCCCACATGCGGGGTTGGGTTGGGAGAGCCTTGCCTTTGCTGGACTATCAAAGCAGAGCTGTCAGGTATCTGGGACAGCCCCTGCCTCTGTTACTGCCTCTTGTCCCTGCGTAACCGAGTCCTGTGGGCGTTTGGAGCCTCTGGGGTCATGCACACTCATGAGTGCACATGAATATTCCTATATGCACAGGTATGTACCTTTCTGCACACGTGTGTAAGACAAATGATGCTGCTGGACAGGGTGGAGGGCAGGGGTTCCCCTTGTTCCATTTATCCCATGGCTAATGCGCTTGGACATGCTGCATGAGGACCTCTGCCCCATTTGTTGTTCCTAGGGTGGCCCTGGCACCTCTGTCCCCTCCCTGAGCCCTCCGTGGGCATGGTGGTTTCAGTGAGAGGAATTGCCACATGTGACGTTAGGACTACAGTGAAGAAACCCACCAAAAAGCCTGTTCCCATCCTCCCAGAGCAACAATGACCTAACAGCGGGGAAACCCATGTCCCCAGCCCTGTGCTGACCATCTCCCCTCTCTCCCCAGGCTGTCTCTCAGCTCTGGTGTACCAGCACTCCATCATGCCCTTGGCCCTGCCCTGCAAGCTGGTCATTCCTGACCGAGGTAAGAGGCAGGACCAGAAAGGATTGCATCCGTCCCCACAGCCTGTGGGGACGTGTTAGGTTTCCAAGTAGGGAGCAGCAGTAACCATCCCATGTCTTCTAGATCCCATGGAGGAAAAGAAAGACACTGTGTCAGCCACCAGCTCGGCCACGGACCTCCTCAAACAGGGTGCGGGTGAGTAGAGAGGGGCTGTTGCAGGGTGAATGTTGCTCAGAGCAGTGGTTGATCCCATGCCTGCTGTCTCCCTTTCTAGCATGCAACGTCCTCTTCATCAATTCGGTGGAGATGGAGTCACTGACGGGCCCCCAGGCCATCGCAAAGGCTGTCGCCGAGACGCTGGTGGCTGACCCCACACCCACTGCTACCATTGTCCACTTCAAAGTCTCTGCACAAGGCATCACCTTAACCGACAACCAGAGGAAGTAAGAGCCCTCATGGCCACAGTCCTGGGTCCCCCAGCCAACGGGGCTGTGATCCAGGGAGGGTGTTGATGAAGGATGTCCCTGGTGTGGCGTGAACCTGGCCATGGGCAGGGCTGGGCTTTGTCCTTGACTCCTGGAGCATCATGGGGGAGACCTATGGGAGTGTTCCCTGTGCTGGTGGGGCTGGGCTGTGGTGGGGGAGAGGTGGGGGCTCCCTGGCCCTGACACTCCCTGCTTTGTGTTTCAGATTGTTCTTCCGACGACACTACCCCCTCAACACTGTCACCTTCTGTGACCTGGACCCCCAGGAACGAAAGTGAGTGCCCTAACCTGGGGGGAGCACATGTCCCCTGCCCCTTTCCCTCCCCCAGGCTCCTGGGCTGCTTGGAGCAGGGTCTGCTTGCTCTGTCCTCCTTGCTCCTGAGGAGGGCAGGGAGGGAAGGTCCCCTTGGATACTTTGGGGCAACACCAGTTTCTCCTGGTGACTTCCTGGTGTCTCCAAACATCTTTGTGCTAGGAGAAAGGTGCATCGGGTTTTTTCCATAGAGCCAAGCCTGTGCAAAGCCAGGCTGGCCCTCCAGCATTGGTGTGGTGGCCCCCTTTACGACCCTGTCTCTCTGTGGGGTGCAGGAGGCACCATCCCTCACACCTCCTCTTCTCCTTGCAGGTGGACTAAAACTGATGGCAGCGGCCCAGCCAAGTAAGTACTTTCTGTGCTTCCCAGCTGATTCCTCCCAGCCGCTGTCAGGGTGACTTCTGCTTGTGTTTGAGCATTGCCTGGGAGATGCCCCATGCAGGGCAGCCTCTTGACCATGTGTGAGATGGGCTCAGCTCCTCGCTGCAGGAACGTTTCACTCAGGCATGAGACTGTGGTCTTGGAGACTCAGGAAGCATCTTTCAGCCCCAAATTCCTGGTCAGAGCAGGCACAGCCCTTGCTGAACTGGCCTTACTGGAAACTCTCCCAGCGGAGTCAGTGGGAGCCAGCTCATGGAGCAGAACTGGGGGTTATGCTGATGGCACGTGAGCCACCAGCCGGCTCTTCTCTTTCCTCCTGTCCTCCCTGTCCTGATCCACGGGAGCACAGAGACACTGCCTGAGCCCATCTCCAGGGGCCAATTCCCACTAATTTTAGCCATTGTGTTAGTGAAGGGGTTTTTATTAGGATGCCCAGCTGCTGGGATATTTCCCCTCCCCAATTAGAAATGCCACGGCCTGGGCCTGTCTCACATTCTGTTCCCCCGTATTTATAACTTGAGTTTGCACATTATAATTAAAAAAAAAAGGGACATTTTATTCATCAGGAGAGAGACAGACAGAAATAACCACATGGTCTCACCCAGCTCCCTGTGTCCCCACATGGCCTTCCTCTCATACAGGGTCTACCCCAATGGCCAGCCCATCACCTCTGGGGTCTCAAGGGTCATGACCCAAACGAAGGCAATGCTGTGATCATCTGGAAGGTCCCTTCTGGGGGACGGTCTAGGGGAGGGTGGCAGGCATGGTCAGAGCCAAGGGGGTTTGGCCAAGAGATGATGGAAACGCAGTGCTGGCCTTCAAAGAAACTGCAGCAATGGGAAGAGTAGATGGGTCTTCAGGCAGGTTGGTTTGGGATGTCTCCCTCTGTGTTGTGCGAGGTGGCTGTTAAGGAGGGGAAGGTGGACAAGACCATGCTGGAAGAGGAGGGTGGTGTTCCTTGGGTGAGCAACGCTGGCAAACCTCACTGAGCCTCTTGCCTTCTCCCCACCCAGGCTCTTCGGCTTCGTGGCCAGGAAGCAAGGGAGCACCACAGACAACATCTGCCACCTCTTTGCCGAGCTGGACCCAGACCAGCCAGCTGCAGCCATCGTCAACTTTGTCTCCAGGGTCATGCTTGGCTCTGGCCAGAAAAGATGAGCTGGCGCTTGTGGGTGATTCTTGAATTTTGGAGAAGGACTTGGAGCTGATCCGAGAAGGAGTGTGAGGAAGTGCATTGTGGGAGAGGGAAGTGAATCGGGGGGGGAAAAGGGTTGGAATTTTGGAGGAAAACAGCAAACAACAAAAAAACCCCAACAAAACCCTTAAAAACTCAACACAAGCCAAACACACACAGAAAGGAACCAAAAGCACGCACCTACATAAAAGAGCTACAAAGTCACGCCAGACAGGATGCATGTCCCATCGCAGGGAAGGTGACCAAAGTGAAGGCGGCAGTGAGAGGCGTATTCCCAGCTTTCAACATCACGGTCCAGAGCGGTGATGTCCACTCAGGACCGAATGCGGGACCATGACTGGTGTTTTCCATCTGGAAAAAAAAGAGACAACGGGCAAACCCCATGGAAGAAGCCCCATCCCAGCAGCTCCATTGGCAAACATCTGCTGTGTGTTTGAAACCACCCGTAGGAAGTATCGACGTAGGCTGGGTCTGTGGGACACCGGAGGAGATGCCCTCAGAAACCTTCCTTTGCCTGGCTGCAGTGGAGGTTCCTCACTGGCCCCCACGTCCTGAAACCTGCTGGCCACCTGGCAACTTTCTGGGGGCACAGGGGAGTTTGGTCCTGACCCTTCCCATCCCTGGGGAGCTCGGTCATGGGCTGACCTCTGTTGCTGACGTAGAGCCCAGCACCGGTCACAGGTGAGCCGCTGTGAGTCCACCTGGAGAGGGGGGGTGACGGCATTTCCCCACCTCCCTGGTGGTTCTTGTGCTCCCCAGCCTGCAAGGAGGTGTGGGGGGGCTCCTGCCGCCCCATGCCTGGGGAAGGCAGATGCTCCCCAGGAGCCTCCCCGGAGAATGCAGAAAGTCGCCTCCTCTCCCGTCTTCCCCTTTTCCCTCCCGTCACCAGTCCTCTTTGGCAGTTTTCTCCTGCAGCCTGTCACATGTTCTCCTAACACAAAAAAACAAACCAGAAAGAAAAACATTGTAATAATAATAATTATTATAATAATAGCGGATGCTAGCACAGGTGGGTTCCCTGTGCGAAGCAGTGGACCCGTGGCTACCCCTATCTCGCTCTTCGGAGACGCGCAAGCGGTTTTTGAATTGCATGGACGTTCAAGTTGCACGAAAGGCGAATGACTACAAGTAACTCAGGCGCTTTTTTCTCCTTTTATTTTGGAGGCCACGTTAAAAAAAAGAAAAAGAAGGAAGAAAATTAAAGAAAAAAGAAAATAAAAAAGGAAAGGACCTGCAGTCGCTGGGCAACTTTGGCTCAGTGGGGAGGTAACAGGTCCGCTGAGAGCCACCCTGCTCAGCATGCGCCTGCCCCCAAAACCAGCTGGCTGGAGGCTCATGCCCCCGAATGCACTGTAGTTTTTCAGTGTCTTCAGTGCCGTCAGCTTTTCCCTTTGCTTTGGGAGGTGAGCAGGGCCAGCCGGGGGGGTGAGAGGGGTGAAGGGCCCCTGTGCTGCTGCGGAGGGTGGATTGTGGTCGGGGGGCAGCAGGCAGAGGTCCCAGCCCGGCGGTGCTGGGGAGGGTGCAGAGGATGCTTCAGTCACATGTGCAGGTTTGGAGCAGGAGGAACGGTCTGGCTGGAGCCATGGGGTCATTGCTGAGCCCTCTGCTGCAAACATCCCCCCCCGAGAGCTTTTTGGGAGAAGTTTTCAGTGCAAAGTGGCCCAGTTAGTCTATTGGGGGTGAAAATTAGAAACATAGCACTGCAGCCCCCCTGGAGAGCTTGTCTCCCTTGGACTGCCCTTGCCTTGATAGCTATAATATATATATGAGCTACACTGACGAAATACTGTAAGCTAACGAAATTTTAAGGAGGAAAAAAAGGTTAAATTTACACTCGGAAAATATTTATTTTTGCCATATTGCTTTCTGTGCACCATATCTCCCCCATTATATCCGCCCCCTCCCCCCCCTTCCCCTGCCCCAGGGAAACACCTGCACGTTAAAAGAAAATCCGGAGCAAGGAAAAATATGGATGGGGGAAGAGGCACGGGGGCCCCCCCGTGTCGGGGCGGTGTGCGTGTGACCGGTGTGCGTGTGCGTGTGTGCGTGTGCGTGGGGGAGCGAGCGACGTGGGTGCCCGGAGGGGGCTGGCACGGCCGGAGGCTGTACTGATGTACTGAAGCGAGTGTGAAAGGATGCGTAGCGAGGAGTTGGTTGCGAGATGGCGGCAAGACTGGGGGCTCCGGGGGGGATTTCCCCCTCCCCGGCTCCCTGGCTGCACGGATGCGGAGACCTTTTCATTTTTGATGTTTCCAAAAAGTGATTCCCTCCTTCTGCGAAATTCAAGCGAGATGAGAGATGATCTCACACGTAATCTCCTCACCCTGCCGTTCACCGGTTAGAGAAAACACTGTGTTTATAGATAGATAAAGATATATTTTTGAAAGCCTCTATTTTTCAGACTTGGTTTTCTCACTGCTAAGAAAAGAGATGATAATAATGTAATTTTATTTTAATCTGCTGCCTCAGAAACCGGTGCTTGAAACTCCCATTCCTTTTTTTCTCCCCGTACAAACAAAGCAGATCTAAGCACCCCAGAGATGTCGAGTAGAAGCCAACCCCAGCAGATACCTGCCGATAGCATCACGCCTGCTTCAGGCCCTGAGCTGCTCATGGCTTCCCCACTAACCCACTAGCTGAAGATGTAGACCATATCCAAATCTCTAACACTAACAAAATCGTCTGATGATTATGTTATTTTTTAACACATAGCTAATCACCTTCAAATGATGTAGCTGGGTGTTTGTCAGCTCCCTTTAAAGGCACTTTTTTTTTTTCCTTTTATCTCCTTTTTTAAGTTACATTTTTTAGGTGTAACTACCCTATCTGTCCCCAGGAGAGACCGTCAGCCAGTGCTGAGGATCGCCCAGGTCCCAGGGCTGGGGGGGACCTAGTGTTGATATTTTTTCCTTACAAAAGGGACAGAAAAAGACTCTGTATTTTTTTCTTTGGTTTTTAAATGCAGTCATGGTATTTGAGATTCAAGCTTGTGCCAGTTAAGCCCAGCATATGTTTCGTTGTAATCACACTGCCGTTGTCAGCAGCCGGATGGTATCTCTCTCTCGCTCACGCACACACACACAAACACATCCCTCCTTCCTGCACAAAGAACTGCATATATTCTTGCCAAAGATATCCTTAAAAACGCACTTTTGCCCACATATATATATATATATATTTTTTTTTTTTGCGTGTGTAAATTTATTGTACGTGCCCTATTTGTGTCAGTCTGTTTTTCAGAGAAGCCCTTTCCCACCCGTCCTCCCTTTGCTGTCAAAGTTGCTGTCTGTTGGAAAATCCTACCCAGGGGGGTTGTTTGCTGCCTGTCCCAAACGGTAGCGCCTGCAATGTGTGAAATGTGGGGTTCCCGTTCAGCGGGGCTGGCTCTGGCTCTGCCCTGCTCCGGGAGCTATTCTGGGGGATGATCCATGTCATCATCTGCTGATGGGATGCACCCATCTCATGGTCTTTGCCAGCCCCTCATTGCCAGTGGAGATGGGGGGCTCATGGGTTTAAGCAGATAAATTGAGCAAAGTTTGGGGTTGCTCTGGATGCAACATTTGCTGGCTGCCCCCTGGTCAAACCACACATGGAAAACAAACCAGGTAGGGAGAAAAACCCAACCCAGCCTCTGGGCATTGATTTTCCAGAGAGCTCAACCGCCTGAACCGAAGTGCAGAGTAAATCCCCACCCAGCAGGTCGGGCAGGTAAAGAAACCAGTTGCCCCAAAAACCCCAGACAGCAGCATCAACAAAAGGCAACCCTTCCCGTTGGAGCAGGCAGGAGGATCAGACAGCAAAGGAGCCCGCAGGGGCTTGTTTCATTTCGTTCGTTTGTTTTGCAAATTACGAGGTTGGTTTGGGGTTACTAATTTTTTTTTCTTTTCCTTAAAAAGGAAAAAAAAAGAAAAGAAAGGAAGCAACCTGACATTTCTGTTGGCGGATCCTGTGCCGCTGTGTTATGCGTGGGGTTTTTTTTGTTGTTGTTGTTGTTGTCTTGTTACTTTGGGAATGTTACAGATTTATTTGCTAATCAGTGTTAATGAACAGTTTCAAACTTTTAGACTCCCCCATTTCTCTGTATTTATATAGATGGAAAAAAAATACGTTATGTTTTGTATCTTTGTGCCCATAAAGTTGTCGCGTGTGTAAGGATGACTTTGGTCGCACCATGTCCGTGTGTGAATGTGACTCCGCTGTTGTCTTCCCATTGTACAGATGTCGGATTCTTTGCAGTTCATTGTATGGCTTTATAAAGTGGTAAAAACAAAAAAAATCAGTTATATAAAATATACTGTTGCTTGGAATGCCAGCTTGGTGTCTGGATCGCTGGAAATGTATCTTGAAATTTAAGGGAGCGCAGGAATAAATGCTCTGTTCTTTTTGCACAGGGAAAAAAAACCCCAAACCTAAAACCCGTCGGGTGCTGTGTTTTCTCCGGGCTGTCGTTCCCCCTGTTCCTCGATGGCAGATTGGGGCCCCTGGACAGACGCTGGGCGGTGGGTGTGGGAAGAAGGAGGGGTTGTGCTGCTGCTTGTCAGCCTCCAGCCGCAGCTTGTGTTCACCAGATGCTCGCTAACCAGGCAGCCCCCAAACTTCCGACATGGCTCCAGCTCCAGCCTGGGCTTTTGTTTACCAGGAGGGATCTCTCCGGCTTGCCCCGCAGGCACTGGGTGCTCTTCAAATCCCGCTGCTTTCTCCCAGGTTGCCTTTAGGTGCTGTCTGTCCAGCCTCGGACATCCCCTTTGAGTCCATCTCCCGCAGGGGAGTGGGATGGTATGATGCTGGTATGGGGTCTTTTGCCTTTGCTGAGGTGGTGGTTTGGGCTCTGCTCCCATTAAATCCCACTCCCTGCCACTTTTGGAGCCATCCTGCTCCCCTGTGCCTGGCAAAACTTTCCCCAAAGTCTCAGGCCTGGCTTTTCCAGTGTTCGCAGAGCAATTCCCAGCATCCGTCAGAGCCCTCAGCCCCCGGCTCTCTGGCTCTGCTCCTTCCCCTCCTCGCTGAGTTGGTGGCCAAGACCAGGCCCCCGGGATGGATTGAGTTTAATTATACAAGAAATATCAGCCAGAGCAGCGGCAGTTTCTCTGGCGCCAGCGCTGCTGCAGCTCAGAGGCTCCGAGCTTCTCCTGGGAGCCAGCAGCACTAAAAATACCTCCTGCCTTTCTCTAAAATAGCTGCAGGGCGAGGGGCGGATTGAGGGGGCTGCTTGCGTGGGGACCCCATGCTGTGGGGCTTGTTCTGGGAGGCAAAGGCAAGGGGCGTAAAAATGAACGGGGTGGAGATGGGATGGTTTCTGGCCCCCCAGAAATAGCTGTGGGGCTGTGGGTGGGCACCCAAGCGACGTGCCCCCGAGCCAGGCTGCACCACGGGACCTTGGGAGGGACCTGGCGTCTGTCAGCCTTGGCCTCAGCTGTCCCCCATCTACCTGCCGGCAAGACAGGACTTGCAGCCTCCTTTCCCTATCTGACACAGCGGCGATGGTATTTTCTTGCCAGCTTCTCTTGGTTTTGTTTCTTCCTTGATTCCTGCTGGAATGGACCCCCCAGGAGCCAGCACCAGCCGCCTGCCCGTTCCTGGTGCTCCTGCCCGGCTGGGATGGCCGCTGCTGGTGTCCCCCGGGCAGGAAGGAGAGGTGGCCAGTGCCTGGCGAGGTAGCACGGATAGACTATTTGTTGCAAGCCATAAACTGCCGTATGTCCCGTCCCCCCCCCCCCCCCCCCGCCCCTTTTCTGCACTTAATTCCCCATTTCCTTTCCAAAATTCCTCGGGAGCTTCTGGTTTGTGTTTTTCCTCGACATGTTCTTATCTGCCACCCACTTCCCCTCGCTGGCTCTCACAGCGCAGGCTTTTCAGGGTCTCCCTCTTTGCAGCTTGCTGCTGTCTCTGGGCCAGGCTGGTGGCCCTGGTCTGACCATCAGGAGAGGCAGGTCCCACCAGCACCATGCCAGGAAACCTTGCCCCCATTGCATCTCCCCGTCCCTATTGAGTCCCCACCTTCAGGTTCCCAAACCAGCATTTTTTTCTAGTTTGAGCCCCTGCTCTGGAGACTCTGGGCCACCCAGAGTCTTGTGGGGCTATGAAAGGCAGCAAAGTTTCTCACTCCTCTCTGCCTCCTGCTCCAGAAGGAATAGGGTGGGCATGCTGTCGGACAGTCAGGAAACCCTGGATTGGGGCACCAAGCCTTCACTGAGGGCAATTATTCCTAGCTGACTCCCTTGCAAATGTGGTCAAACTCAGAGCAAGCTTTATTTAACAGAATTTAAAGCCCAGGCCCTGGGACCCATGGGCTTATTGGGTTGTGGGGTGCTGTTGGCAGATAAAAGCTAGCTGGAAAGCCTGAGTCCAGCGGGGAGCTCCAGCAAGGAGGAGTGCTCCTGGGAAGAAACCCTGGAGGTGGGTCTGTTGCCCCCCCCATCATTTTCTGTTGACTAAGCTAGAAACAACCCACAGATCTGGAGCAAAACTGGGGTCACGGTGGTGGGGATGGGGCAGCTTCTTCTTCCTTTGCTTTTACTCTTTCCCAGGCTTCTCAGCAGTGCTGGGCCCCCCTCAGAAATGTGCCCAAAGGACAGAAAGCGTGACACAACCTGGCTTTTCCCAAGCATCATGTCTGGGCAAAGGCCAGGAGAACATCCAGCCTACCCAGGGTGGGAAGGGTGGAGCAGACCTGATGCGGGCAAAAGCCACCCTGGGGCTGGGGTGACCTGTGCTCACATCTGCACCCTATTCAACAGTGTCCCTGTCCCCTGTCCTGCTGCAACCACCAATGTCAACCCACCCCCAGCCATGTCCTCACTTCTGGTCGGAACCTGCCTTCACCCTGTCACCACACAAGGGAGGGACTCGTCCAGGTGGAGCTGGGCCTGACCAATGCCATAATGGTGCCTGCCAAACACCAGTGTCCCCTTTCCCAGACCAATTCAGGCTCTGTAGTGTTGTGGGCAGGATAGACTGGGACCTGAAGTGAAAAACAGTCTCTGGGTGTTGAAGTCACTCAAACATGCTAGAAGGTTTGATCGATGCTCCTTGCCAGGGAGGTGGGTGTGCTGGGCAGAGTGCTGCCTGCCACACACGCACGCACCCCTGTGCAACACACCACATACAGATGAACGTGGGCACACACACGAGCTCACCTGGGGGGGCTGCGCATGTGGGAATGGCAGTGCCTCCCTGCAGGCTGCAAACCCTGCTGTGGTGTCCAGGATGCTGCTGCTGACTTACTGCATCCCTGAGCTGCTTGGCCACTGCATGTGATGGTGACACCCCGACCCATTAGTGGAGGGGCAAGGGCCCCTTGCCCAAGTGCCTGGGGCTCCTATCGACACACAGACGGGGGCTGAGCAGCACCGAACCAGGAGCTTAAGAGATAAAAGAGAGGGGTCAGCCAGCTTCTGTCACGCCAGCAGCCCACTTGGAGCTCTCTCTGTTGCCTGAGCCAGACCCTCAGCCTTTCCGTGGGAGGGGACTAAGGCAGTTGTAGGGGACACAATGTGTGAGTGCCGCCATCCAACCCACCAGGCCCTGAGGAAGTCCATCATAGGGCTGGTGGTGAGAAAAGCTATCCCAGAAATGGCTCTAAGGTCTTCATTATCATCCCAGGGGGACATTACTGCTTGGAGAGGGGCATCAACATGCAGCCTGTGGTGCAGGAGTTACCGACTCTCCATGGCCATGGTGGTCAGGAAAAGGCAACAGAAAGAGATTTGGGTTAAATATTGAACAAAGATGGACAACGTGACACTCTGGAACAGTTTGCCTGGGAAGGGAGTGGAGTCAAAACCTTGGAGGTGTTTGAGGGCAGGGAGGAGAGGGGCTGGGCTGGTCCCTCTTCAGAGCAGAGTGATCTGTAGGAGGTCTGGTCTGTCCCTCAGAGAAGGACGATGGGTAGGACTGGGCCGTCCTTCTGCCTTGTGAGGTTCTGGCTCCATCTACAGGGATGTGTCTCCAAGTGATGGAGGCCTTGGAGTGACGCACTCCCAAAGCAGGCTGGGCAGGAGGTGATGTCTCCTCGCCTGCAGCCAGCTTCTCCTGTGGGTCCTCTCCTGCAGCACACCTCTGAGTTGTGCTCCTGCTGCTCTGCGGTGGATGGACAAGCTCAGATGCAGTTTGGTTTGTACATCCCTGAGATAAAGGAGCGGGGTGGCTGCAGGACTGGGGTGCAGTAGGGGCACCCTGAGCTGGGTGCAGAGCACTCCCAGTCCTACACTTGCATGCTCTGCACAGCCTCTGCGAGACCCTACCTGTCTTTCACATGAGCACAGCCCAAAGATGCCCTGTGCTGGCCTTCAATGCCAGTGACTCTTTCCACCCCCATGGCAGTACCATGCAGCCTTGGCTCCCATGGGACCATGTAGTCCAAGCAAATCAGGCAGGCAGCCTAATTCAAAAGCTCAGGCAAGTAAAAGCAGCATTAACCAGGTCTCTTCTCCCTGGTCAGTTGGTGCTCACCATGTCACTGTCCTTCCTTGGATGCCTCTTATGCCAGCAGTTTTAGGCAGGCATGAAGTAGTGACAAGTAAGAGTCCAGACTGTGCCAGCATGCTACAGCCAGGTGAAAGGAAGCAATGTGAGTTAGAGAAGGGATGTGAAGCACCTTATTCACAATCTCTTTGCCCCAGCCCAGGGCAAGGAGGTTATTCTAACATGCTCAGTGGTTCTTCATTTCCCACCTCATTCATGCTCTGCCTTGTGTCTGCCTGAAACTCTGATGGCCTCCAGCTGGCTGTACCCACGTGTCCTTCTGGTGGGATAATCTGAGTGGAACTGTCCTCTGCCTCCTCATGTCTTGATGGTCTCAGGGTGATTCACACTCTCCAACCTCTTGCCTGCTACCCCAAATTTGCACTGTCCCATTGCTTGCATCGCTCATCCCTACATGGGGCTCAGGCAGTGCCTGGCAGAAACAAGCATGCAGTTCATCTCCAGTCAAAACCAAACCTTCCCCACATGTCATCTCGGGCTCAGGGCATCAATATGTCTTGATGGCAACTGGTCCCAGCAGAAATTCCCGGTCGATGGCAGGGAAGACAGTGTTTGGCCCTGAAATGGGGCTTATCCTTTTGGACTCCAGGCTCCCTCCTCTCCACGTCTCTGCCTGCCAGACTGATGGCACAGAGGAATGTGTCTCTGTCCTGGTGGCACTGCGACAGCTGTGTGGTCTTAGCATGTGGCATCATTCTGGTGGTGGTGATAGGGGTCCTGCTCTGAGCTTTCCTGCCTAAGTCAGGACAACATACATGTGCAGTTTGTAATGGTGCCAGACAGCTGGGAGAGTCCTCTGAGAGGGCAGGTGTGAGACACGTACAAGTATGCTCACATGCGTGTGTATTCACAACAGGACAGAAATACCCTTCTAATCTCTTTTCTTTCATCCCTCCTAACCCCAAGCTCCAGTGCTAGACGCTATGTACCTTCCCCCTCTCTCCTCAAAAAAAAAGGAAAAAGAATGAGAGAAAGAAAGGAAAAGCACAGGGGAGGAATGAAATATTTGCAAGCTCATTGTTTTAAGCCTCCAACAACTGGATAAAACAAGCCACCAGTGAACAGCTTCTCGTGACTGCGCACAGCGCCCTTGCCAGAAGAGCTGGGCTCTAATGAAAACAGCATGTGGGAGGGGAGGTTGCGTTGAATCAAAGCAGAGTGCAGCAATGACCTCGGCTCTGGTGTAGCTGAGCTCCGCTGGGATGCACTGCAGTCACTCAAGAGGGCTGGGGAGGCGAGGAGAAGACCGGGTTATTGCTAAAGCACCTCATTGTCTTCGCTGTCTGTGGGGCAGCTTGTGTGAGAGCAATCTGTCTTAATAGGAGATGCTTAGCAAACACCTTTGGCTTTACTGAGATCTCAGTTTTTCCAGTGCTGCTGGGTATCTTTGCTGAGCCACCCTTGCCTGTTCCTCCATCTGGGAGAGCAGGGGGAAAACACTCACCTACCAGCCTCAGGGTAATCTCAAAAGGCTTCTGCTCATGTGGGCTCCCTCTCGGGGCTGGGATTTTGCAAGTGCACTAGGCTGAGAAGGGCAAAACCAAGGAGGAAAGCCTGGGTGGGGTGGGACAATACGTTTATGGTGACTCAGGATATAGTCTTCTCCCTTTCAGACAGCTTGGATTAAGCCAGTACCCCAGGACAGCATGAGGGGACTCTCTCTGGTCCCTCTAGGGTTTTATTGTGGTATTTGGATGACCTCTGGGAGATGACTCCATGATTTATGTGCATGGAGTTGTTTCCAGAATACCACAGCTTTTCTAGCCTTTGGCTCCTCATGAGCATTCAGGGTCCTTGGACACCTATGGCCATGATCACCTCAGCTGAAATCTCTTCTTCCACTTATACTAGAAAGTCAAGTTCATTCTCACCAGCTTTGCCTTGTGCTCCTTGGTTCCCCATGGATCTCTTGTGCTCATTTAGGGTGGGAGTGAAAAAGGGTGTCCCTGAGCACAATTTGTCCAACACTGCCTTCTGAGACCTTTTCATGCATGTCCCCATCCCTTGTTTCTGGCACTTCAGGAAAGACTCCTCTTGCTCCTCAGCTGGGGAGGTGGTACTCAGGGGCCACCAGGACC
Organism: Harpia harpyja; assembly: GCF_026419915.1. Taxonomy (NCBI): domain Eukaryota; kingdom Metazoa; phylum Chordata; class Aves; order Accipitriformes; family Accipitridae; genus Harpia; species Harpia harpyja. Next base: position 39,932,500 of record NC_068946.1, read on the forward strand.
CTCCTCAGCTGAGAGGAGGGGCTGTTTGTGGAGGCAGCGATCTCCCTGGGAGCACCGGAAAGGTTTGTAGGACATGCCTGGGATGCCTGGGACATGTGGAGCAGCCAAGCTGACATTTTGGCAGAGTGCTGCTCAGTAAGACGTGAGGAGAAGCAGGAACCCGTGCCAAGGTCCTATTTTAAAGCAGCCCCCCCCTTGAACTCTTTGATATGGATAGCACTGGAGATAGGGTTTCGCACATAGCTCACACTTCCACGTGAGAGAAACCTCAGCCTTGCTCAGGCAGACTGCTATCTGCCTCAGCTTGCTGGGTTGCAAGTGATGGCTGTCCTTCATTCCCAAGGGCCTCCAGCTCCAGCCTCAGCCCCACTCAGAAGGAGATCCTAAATACCTTCCAGCAAGCAGAAAACTCTTGGCTGTGAGCTTTCTCAGGGCTCTGGTGCCCATTCTTGGCTTTTCTCCTCTTCATACTGCTGGGAAATAGGGAGACACCCCCTCTTTAGATACTCCAGAAACTGCTGCATGAGGGAAAGTAAAATGACGATGCAGAGCATGGGGCATGAACCCGGGGACCCTAACCACAGTCCACCTGGCCTCACAAGCCCCCTCCGAATTCAGCACCCTGCTGTCCCCTCTCTGCTCTCTCCCTCAACCTCATTTTGACCAAACATCCTCTCAGAGCCACCAGCCCTTGGGGAACATCTCTGGTGGAGATGCTGAAGGGTTTGGTAACGCAAGTCCCAAGGTAATGCTGGTAGTATGAGCTCTTGTGACTGCTTCCCTCTGCGCCCCCCCCCTCCCCCCCCCGCCAGATGGTCTCCCACCCTTTCCCTCCCTTTTTGGTTTCTCCAGTCATGTGGGACCTTTTATTATCCAGGGGAGAAAGCCATGCACACGTAAGATGCTAGCACTGTAGGCTCACACCACTAGAGGTCGGCCGGTCCCTACCGATGGGACCGCTGAAAGCAGGAGAGGGGAGCAGCAGGCCAAAGATGACTTCAAACAGCTTGGCTGATGGAGCCGTGTGTGTGTGTATGTATGTGACAGACACTTCCTCTGGTATTGACATTTCTCCCGGCCCCGGGCCAGCTTTCCAGGCTTGGTGCTGCTCCTCTTATAGATCGGTGTATTTGACACACTAGAAAAAATTCAGGTCTTTAAGGGCAGGGGAGTGCTGGAATAGCCGAAGTGCCAGCTTTTCCTGGAAAAAAAAAAAAAAAAAAAAAAGATTTAAGCAGGCAGCTGGTGCACACAGAGCTCTGGCAGCCTCAGAGGCAGCCCCAGCCTTCGGAAAGGTGAAGAGAGTCACCCTCAGCCTCATGGAGAGGGATCTCAGCACTGGTTGCACTCCCCCATTGCTCAGGGACCTGCAGAAACTCAGGACTTGGTCATGCCCTGAGGACCTTTCATTGAAAGTAAAACCCTTATAACCACTAGGTCTGGGTCCCATTGCCTATCAGTGCAATTAGGATTAGGCATTCATAGCAGGGGAACAGCCAGGGGCTTTAATGTAGATCCAGCTCCTCCTTTGCTCAGTTCTGTCCATCTATAGAGCAAGGGAAGAGGCTGGCCTGGTGTACCTGGAAAAGGCAGGTTGCAATTAAACGGCATGTATTATTTGGAGTCCTTCTTCAGTTCAGCAAAGCTGTGAACAGCAGGCGACAGGTTTGTTGTGAATGTTGCATTCACTGGATAATGAAGGACAGGAGCTTTGGTACATCACCTATTGCCCCTGAAACCACCTTTCGTGCAGTCCTCCTGCCTGGCTGGCTCATGTGGCCCCAGCTCTTCTTGTTGGTGCTTTATCCAAATAACATGAGACAGGCCCAACACAGCTGCATTGCTCCGTGAGAGCCAGAGATTAAAGTACACCGAGGCAGAAAACACCAGCAATACTGCAAATGGCTTCTTGAGCCAGGACCCAGCCACCTTCCAAGCTTTTGGAGATGCGATAGGTGGCCCAGACCCATGCTGCTTTGCTTACGATCTTTCTCACCAGTTTTTAAAATTCAAGGACTCTCTCCCCTTTCTAGAATATTTTACCCCCAAATGTCTGCACAGGGGCTTTCCTGTACTGTCTGCCCACAGCTAGACTCAGCTTAAGAGAAGTCTGGTTTTACTTTTATTTCCTCACAGGTTGCGTGTTTGCTTGCATGTCTGAGGTTGTATCTCTTACAGTCATCGGTTTTTCAGTTGCCTTGCAGGATGCTACACACCCGCAGTGTTGATGAACCACGGTTCCATGTAGAGCCCATGGGATGATTTTTCACCAGATTTTCAGGTCTCAGGGAATTGTTGGAAGGGGGATGTAGTTCCCTCATTTACCTGTCTAAGTTTTAGGTCACTGCAGGAGTGAACCGCTCAGAGGATGTGCCTCAGTCCCCTGGGTAGCAGCCAGAACTGATTCCATCCAGATGCTCTCTAAATGGCTTTCAGATGTCTCTCCTTTAGGAGAATGGCTTGGTACCTAACACCCAGTTTGATGCGTGGCTCAGACAGGCTGCTCCCCAGCCAGTGCTTCGAAGAACTCGGTGATCCAGCAGCTTCCTCAAGTCGCCAGGCATTCAGTCCTGCCAAACCTTCTCCGAGGAGATGGTGATGACAGAGTTCACTTTATGGAAGGGGAGAAGCAAGCCTACCTCCAAGCGTTGTCCCTGCCAGCTACGGGAAAGTGGGTGAAAGAAACTGCAAAGTGCTGGAAAATCAGATCTCTGCACTGGTCATGACCGTCCCAGCAGCGGAGGGAACCTCGCTGGATGGAAGTCAGCCTTCTGCTGCTGGACTCAGCTCTTAACTTCAAAAGGGGCTGAGCCTTAGCTGGTTTGAACTCAGTATCTCAGTTCTTCCATTTGTTACCTAAAGCAGGCCAATTTTTCTAATTTTTGGAAACTCATTCCATGTAATCATAACTCTACGGTACAAGAAAAAATACTTTAAATAAATACCGGCGTGTTTTGTGACACAAAAACCAGATACAGTGTATGGAAAATATAACCGTCTTCCATCTGGAAATGGCTTGGAATTATCTACTTTTTCTTGTAACTCATTTTCTACATGTCTCTGCTTCGAGGGTGATTTACTGCAAACATCTCTCTGTTCCCTTTGCTGTATTGATTCATAAGAAATCCTTTTGCAATGAAATCATATTTTCCATGCACCAAAAAAAAGTCAGATAGAAGATGAAGAATATTATTGTAACAGGAAAATGGTTAGGACAAAGAAAGCTTATAATTTTGTAAACAGAGGTTGGGAGGAGGCTTTTGGGATTGAGTTTCTGGGCAGCGAGTCAGAGGGTTTTTCTTTTCTTATTTTGAAGACTCTACTGGCAATGTCTACAACTCAGAAAGAAATAAATATAAACAATTCTCCCCTCCAACATGGCTTTGATAGCTCAACTAGTAGAATTGAGAATTTGATGAAGGATGTGCCGAGGAACCTTGGCTGTCTTGGAGAAGTGTTATAAACTTAGAGGTCTTATCCCACCACACCCAGTTTGCCAGAGAGGACTTAGCTAGATGCTGTCTTCTACTGCTGAATGTTTAAATGATCAAAGCCAAAGGATTTCATGCCACAGATGCGATGGTGTCACCCATCCTGGGGGGGCAAAGAGGAGGCGAGGAGAGCACTTTCCAACTAAAATGAAAGTTTTTGAGTTAAAATCCATTGGAAAAAAAAGGCAACAATCTCTTTCCCCTCCCATTAGTCATAGTGAGTAACTGGGAGAAGGGGGTGATGGTTGTGGAAAGGAATGACATTTGGCTAAGAAAAACAGTTTATGGTATTTGCAAACACTTAGCAAAGCAGGTGATTACTGTTGTTTTGCTTGCTTAAACCATGCTTCACTTTTGGATAACCCAACATTTTTTTGTGGAACAATCAGAAAAAATGTGCAGGAAATTGTGAAATTTTTTTCTGCTATTTTTGTCCATTTCTACAATTGTCAGTGATGACCAATTTGGTTTCTAAACATTGCAACTCTGCTGGGATAGCTTATTGGGAAGGCATGTGTGGAATGGCTCCTCCTGAGGGAACCATTCTGCATTGTCTGTGAATCCTCAGCTTCAACGTGTTTTGGCAACAACAACTGGGGGGGAGAGAGAGAAACTAGCAAGCAACTTCTGGGCAGCTCCACACAGCTCACCTGGAATTGATTTTCAAGGCACCCATCTTCATGTGATGTAAATCAGCACAGCTCCATGGTCTTTGCTTGGTTGGGTATTTTCAAAAAGTCTTGTATCTGGGCAGGCAAAAGGTTTGCATGTTATAGACGGTCTTTCTGTCCCAATGTCCTGCCTGTGCCCGCTGATGCTGTGTCCTCCAGGAGGGTTGGAGATGCTTATGAGTTCTGAGCATTTATTTCAGATTTCTACAGCAGTGGGGGAGACAGGTATTTGGCTGGGAGACTTTATTTGTGTGCAGAAAAATTCTGCTTGGGCAGAACCAGGGAAATTCCTTTCTGGGGCACATGGCCCTTCTAGGTTCAGTGGCAGTGACACATTTGGAGCTGCTGATCTGGGGATCTGGGGCCTTGTAAGCTCTGGCTCTGGTTTCACAGCTTTTGTGAGCTGCCTTGGAAAAGCCTCCAACCTTGTCGTCCAGGTTCACCACCTCCTTTCCCAGCTGTAAAAATAACCCAGGGTGGGACGGAGAGCTACACCCTCTCCCCTTCTGTGGACCTCAGCAGATGTCGTGATGGATGGTGAAAGCCAGCTCTGTGGAGGTGTCAATGGAATTTGGCTGCAGAAGGAACTTGGTTTATTCTGTCATTCATCAGGGCTGTGATTGCTGCCTGACAACTGGCAAAATCAGTTCATTTCGTTCAACCAACAGTAAAACTCTAGATCTTTCCTCGAGCCCTGTTTGGAGGTCTTTCCAACTGTCTGCTTGCCCCTGTTCTGTAGCTGGCTCCAGCTGCCCAGGGATGGTCAGCAAGTGAGATTTCAAACTGGTGATGAGGTTTAGCTCTGACCTTGGCAGATACAGGGGCAATTAACCTTAGATCAGTTCGGCAAAGTTGACAAATCAAATTATTCCTTCTCTTCTGCCTCCTTCCCTGCAGACGACATTCGTTGCTGTCAATTGTGATCCAGAAGGATGTGGGTGTTTCAGGACTGACTGGAGAAAGATTTGGACCAACGGAAGTAAAATTCCCACATCCATGCTTTCTCAGACTATATGTCTCTGCTGTTACCTGCAGAGCAGTAATGGGGAAGAAAGCGTTCACCCCAGGCATTGAGACGGTAGTGATGTCTTGAAATCACTGGTCATCTGGAAACATGGGACAGAGTTCCCTACACATTTGGGTTGAATCTGAAAACAACTGTGCTTTCTCTGCAACTTTCTCTACTTTCTCCTGGTATTTTTCTGACCTTCCCAGATGTGTAGGCAGGAATGTGGAAGAGCATCTCGAGAGTGGGATACGGGGGACTGGTTCCATGTCATGGCATAATTCCTTGGAAGTCTCTCTGGGTTAATCTGGAATTTCTCTCTCTTTCATTTCCAGTGCAGGATCCATGCTCAGGAAGAGGACTGGTAGTCCTGAACTGTAGTAGGAGCAACAAGTTTCTTCTAGCATGGATCTCATCATTAGCTGCAGGATGAAACAGTACTTCCCAATGTTACTTGTCAGGACTCTTTGAGGCAGCTGTCAGATTCCTCTGCCCTGCTCATCCATCCCAAATCACAGCTGATACACCAGACTTTGGTTTGATGACACAGCTACAGTTGCAGTGGGCAGTCCAACGGAGAGCTCAGGGAAGCTGCCTAAGTCCTGTGCATTGAGAGTCTTCATGGCTTTCACCCTCCAGCTCCTTTTCTAGTTGTAGCTCCTGTCCCTGACATGACCAAGTTTCTGCATGCCACCTTAGTCCCAGACAGAGCAGCGAAGCAAAATGCAGTGTTGCAAGGCTGCTTCATTCCTCAGCTCATCCCAGCACCTCATTTCATCTTTCACTTTGTACATCCTTGGAAATGGTGGTATTTTGCTCTGTGAGGCCAGGCTGCCTAGCCTGCTTCCCAAAGCTTGTAGTCTCAAGATCCAAGTTGATGGTTATCCTTGGCCACTCTCCTGTCATCACTTGTGATCAACACCCGGGGCTTCTGAGAGAGAGATAAAAATACCATAATGCATATAATTGAGCAGCACCATAATATAGGTATAGGGAAATCCCATGATGCTGCATCCTGAGCCCAGGCTAGTGGTTTGGAAAAGGTTTGTCAGCTTTGGATGGCTTTCAGGGTCTGTTCTGCTAACAAGATCCCTCTTCATGTCAGAAGATGTGTCTCTTGGTGGAAGTGACAGGCAGTGTGGGCTTGTGGTCAGAGCACTTCCTCGTAATTGCCTTGACTCTACCCATGACCCCATCTAGGCCTGAGCCACTCACTGAACTCTCTATTTCCTGAAGCATCTTCTCGACTCAGCTGCCTCCAGCTCCGAGAAATGGGGCTGCTCAAGCGATGTGGTTTCTTTGTCTGCATGGCAAGGGCTGACATGACTTGGCATTTGGCAATGCAGGAGAGATTTCAGTTGTCCTGTCCATTATGGACACGATGGTTAGGGTGGAGGAAGAAGAGTGCTCCTGTGCTAGCTGGGTAGTTCTACCAGACCTGCTTGTGCACGCTGGTTGTGAAGACTTGCCGAACTTTGCTTGCTCATCTGAAACAGTTCCCTTCAGTCCCCCCACTCCTGCTCTCCCCCTGCTTCCCATTCCACCATGTGCCTGTCTGTCTCACTGTCTGCACAGATGTTTCTAGGCATCTGAGCGAGCAGCACGTTCCTGCCTGCAAAATGCAGCCCCACAGCTGTATTGCAAACAGCTGGTTGGGGGGTGGTGCCTGACTGGGGGATTTCTCTGTGTTGAACCACATTTCAAACATAGACCCCTCTCCTGACCTGGGGTAGGACTGAGCAGGGAAAGAAGGGTCAGATATGGGGGATTTGCACAGGTGATGGGTGGGAACCTCCAGGCCCAGGATGCGAAAATGCCTCGTCTCGTGGGACTGAAGACACCAACCTATATGGCACCAGACTGATGTTCTTGAGCTTCACCCAGCACAGGGTTGTGGCGAGCAACCATGAGAGGTTTTGCCAAGGTTTCAGTGGGAGCAGGATTTCACTGAGATTGAAAGTCCTCATTCTGCCACCACTGCTTTCTGTTTCCTCCCCCAAATACTTCTGTACCCCTTTCTCTTGAGCACAGTTCCTGCCCTTCAGCTTAGCCTGGGGTCATTGCAGTGTGTGTTGTGTCATTAAATATTAGCAAACTTGTTGAGATGTGTCAAACATCTTTTTGGAGAGCTCCATTAATTCAGGCCTGATTTTGACTGTAGACACAAACTCCTGGTCACCTGCAGAAAACATCACATGGAAGGAGGACTCCCTCACAGGAGGGCCTCCTGAACACTGAGATGTGTCCTCAACCCCCATCAAAGTCTTTGAGCATTGCATTAATACAGTGGCAAAGCTGACAATCTCTCTAGGGTCCTCAAGGGGTGAAGATTCAAGCTATTCATACCAAAGGAACTGGAATTTCTTGGACTCTTCATCTGATTGCATGGCCAAGCCCAAGTGTGAGCCCTTCAAAGGACAGGAGCTGAGCACAGTCCAGAGTACATTTATCCAGAGTACAGCAGGCTCCAGACAGGTTAAAGCACTGGGTGCTCTTTGGAGTCAAGTAGTGTAAAGTGCCTGCAAGGGGAATAAGCTTGGAGTGTTCAAATCACTGAAGAAAATCATGTCACCATCACTCACTTAGGCATTGCTGGAAGCCACACTATAAATTAAGGGAGGATCCCTAGATGTACATGGATGGGTGAAGGTGATGAGATCATGGGTAAAAGCAACCTTTTCAGGGCATGGCATGGTGTAAAGGAGAACTGGCAGTCAAGAGATGATAGAAAGATCAGTGTCAAAGGAGGGACAGATTGATGAGTGCAAAGAAAGCTGTGGATAAACGAAAGGAGAGTGAGGGGTGGGGAACAGCTTTGGGGAAGGGGAAGGATGGCTGGTGAAAGCAGTGGGATGGAGGAATGTGATGGTAGCAATTGTGTTCAGGGTAGAGGAGGAGTAGATGGAATCTGCACTCTTGTGGCCAATATGGGAAAATGGCAGCAACTGGGTTGGGAGACCTTCAATCTCCTCTAGGGATGCTTGAGATAGTAGAGGTGGCTTATCATGAGGACCTCTTTGCTTTCAGACCCCATTCCATCCCCACACAGGATGAAGTGGAACCTGCTGACCCCCAGCTGCAGAGAGGGGCACCCTAGCCAAGGAGCACACAGGAAGCTGGCAATGCCATGGCTAGGAAATGTCTCCCAGGAGCAGATGCCTTTAAAGAAAAAAAGCCCAACCAAAATCCTATGGGTTGGAGGAGGAAAGCAGAGAAGTCCCTTCAGCTGTTGAAATTGCCTTGTCAGCATCCGTGAGCAGTTAGCTAGCTTGCTGGCTCTGACAAAAATTGATGGGGACCATGTGGCAGTCAACACGGGAGAGGGTGGGAGGGTGCCAAGTTTTCCTACGTATGTGTGTGTGTATTTATTATCGCATCTCTTCTGCAGTTGCCTGTGTGACTTGTGCCAGCAAGCTGTGGAGATGTGGCCTTTCCCCGGAATGAGGAATGCGTCAAGGAAAGTGCGGTTGCATATACTTATGAACATATGGAGGCTCTGGAGTCACGCCACACGGTTTGCCACTAATTGAAATAGGCTGGCTAACCTCTTATTGTGGCCACCAGGAGCAACCCTGGGGAAGGGATGGCAGAGGGGGAGGGGAATGCAGTGCATGGGCACAGTACATCTTCCAGAGCATAACTGTGAGAAGAAAACACCTTCTCTTTCTTCTCCACCTCATCCAGGATGGAGAGAGGAAGCTGCAGGGGTACAGTGGGTCCGGAAGCAGAAAGGGAAAGCTGTGCCCAAAGGGTCAAACATGGATTGGAAGCTGCCCCAAAGTAAGGTCCTTTTGCACCTGGAATAGATCTCTGTTCCACCGAGCCCATGCCTGACAGCCTCCCTCAAAGGCGAAGTGCTGCATGGGAAATAAGAGATAGAAAGAGGTTCCCAGTGGGAGGGGAAGGGACAAGAAGAGGTCAAATAGGAGGCAACTTGCAGAAGAAACTTGGGTAGTTCCTTGTTGACGCGGAAGTCACGGACACTGCACACAATCAATGTGATCAAGCAGATGCCACTTTATTGCCCTAATAGCTCGGTTTATATACTCATTTTGGTTCCCGATCACGCATAAGCTGATTAAAGATTGGTTAGCATGTGCTGTCCACGCGCCTAAAGCAATAGTTTGATTGGATAAGACTTTCTGATCACGCGAATGATTCCCTCCGCCTGTACCCTGTTCTGTGTCCTTTCCGTCACGTAGGCCCAACTTTGTCCTGCTTTTTTTGTGCTTGCTCCATCAAAATTGTAGCAACAATTATCCTTAACAAAGCGTCCTTGAGGCCAGCTGCTTGCAAAGCATCCTTGAGGCCTGCTGCCTACAAAGCGTCTTTGAGGCCTGCTGCCTGCAAAGCGTCCTTGGTTCACAAGTTAATCAAGTCCATCGTGCCTGGATTGTTCACTATGTGTCCATTACTTTCCAAGTATCCCACAAATCCCTCTTTTTGTTTTTGAACAATCCAGACTTTAGCCATTGCATTCTGTACCATCCTTCCTATACAACTGAGTATACAAGGGATAATTAATAACAAGACAAATAATACTAACAAAACAACTCCCAACATTTTTAACAGATCTCTTATCCATCCCATAATTCCCCAATGGGTAAACAGACTGTCTAACCACCCCAAACCATCACTAACTTGCAGTTTTTTAACTTGGTCCTTCATCGTTTGTATAGCTTTATGGACTGATTCAGAGTGATCAGATAAATTCATTCAACACATTCCATCTAAATCTTCACAACCATGACCATGTGCTAGCAATAAAAAATCAATAGCAGCTCGATTCTGCAACGTTGCATGCCGTATGCTATCAACATCGCTAAGCAAACCATTTAAAGCTAGTGAAGTTAAATTACTCTGTTTGGCCAGCCAACAACCTAACTTTCACAGATTCGTTAAAGCACTTGCAACTCCTACTCCTGGGGCTAAAATGCTGGCTGCCGCAATTTCGCTAGATGACCAAAATTCTACCCGATCATTGCATTCTGGTTCAAATGCATGGTGATGAATTTCACGTTTTTGGTTTTTGTGCTTCCTTCTATGTTGCCAAATTTGGGTGTTATTGGGAAGTAGTACAGTCAACCGACCTAAACTGCACGGCCCACCTTGCAAACGAGAAGGTATACCAGGCCAGGCTCGGTCTCCACAAATCAAAAACACTCCTGGGGGTAATTGTATTGGTGTGTTGCTGGATTTCGAATGTTTAGGACTAGTATAATTACACCAACCACTTGCATTGTGATACGCCAGCAACGTTGCATTGACTATCTGTCCTTTTTTAATATGATTACTGCTATAGTTAAACATCACACAATAATCCATTTTTACAGAACCCAAAAGTTCTAATTCTTGTGGTTCCACTATCACGCCAGGTAACCATGGCATAATCTGGTCCCAGTTGTCAACCTTGCCAGTGCCCATGGTTACTCGTAGCGGAAGTCCCATTGGTGACGGCCATGCCTCATTGTCCAAAGACACTCCCACCAAGCATGTAGAAAATGGGTTGTCGGGGTTGGCCATAGCCAAACACAGGGTTGATTGATTGATTGGTAAGGTTAGCAATCATGAGCCATATATTTGTTCTGGGTAAAGAAGGAACCCAAAATGCTCCAATGCCTTGACAAAACGTTGAAACAATAAACCACCACTGTAGCATCTTTGACCTAAAATAAAACAAATGACAGATTGGACACAGTGATCATCCGACTTGCTTGATTCTGGAGACAAACAGCTGACGAAACTGGTGGTACACGATTGATCACCGTCCCTTCAGGTCTCTGTCAAAAACAAAAATTGAGGAAACCATGAATCAGATATCACTTTCCCTGTTTCCACAGTTTCACCCATCGGCTTGGCACCCATTTTGGTCCTTCATCTGTTAAAACACAAACATAACCACGACCGGTTAATTTCACTTCTACTGGACCTTTCCATTCTCCAGTTCGTAAATCCCGATATAGCACTTTAATTGCACCAGTTTCTTTCTGAATCCCTGATCGTAATGACATGTGATGAATCACAATAGGAGGGGAGTCTCTTCCTTCTGTCAAACGTAAATAGTTCAACACATACAGCGCTTTTGCAAGTCTCTCAGATGGTGGCAACAGTTCCTGAAAAGGAATGGCATGGGAGAAGAAGAGAGCCAGCAACACCTGGGCTGTTCTGTGGGCACAGCAAAAACCAGTCACAGAGACAGGTAACTTCTGCTGCTCCTGTACTGCTGCATTTCTGGGGTATTTCATGTATGGCCAAATGCTGACTGTCCTCCTTATGCCCATGCAATCTCTGAAGTGAGCTTGGAAGAATAAGGTCTACTTCTAGTATGGACCCAAAGGCATCCTGATGCATCACAGATAGGTTCCACAAGCTGGGTCTAGGCTGAGGGACTTCTACACTTGAGTACTGTAGAAGAAGAGTGCTTGGCTCTTCCTCCAGGTACCCTTCCTTCATATTCCAGTGCACCTAACCATGTCTTCATCTCTTCACTTCTTTTCTAAATTAGGCTCTCTGCTGCCTTCTCCTTCCCACAGATGCCCACACAACTCCTGAGTGCTCAGACACATCCAGGCTGAGGTGCTCCAGTGGCTGTTAAAAGGTCGCCTGCTTTGTTTCTTGCATGTATTGCAAGAGGCAGCATTTGAAGTCATGGGGGTTTTGCATGACCTGTCCTTGGCTATATGGGTGATGTGAAATCTTGGAGTGAAGACAGCCAGAGAGAAATACCTCTGGGTATGTTAACCCAGAGATCTCTGGATTGCCCTGGACCCAGCATCACACCCTGTTCAGCTTTTTCCCAATTACGGAGTGGATTACCCCCTTGGACAGCTATTACCATCTCCTGACTGTGGACTTCCCCTGAAACTGTCTTGCTCCTCAGCCCTCAGAGGTTCAGACTACATCTCTTGGCCATGTGGAGATTTGGGTATGCCAGAAGGCTGGCTGCCTTGGGGAAAAGTCTTCCAGCTTTTGGTGGTACGTCAATCACAGTGAAATACACAGCCTATGTCACCCCTACTTCTTCATAACTATGATAAGGGGTGAATTCCCACCAGCTTCTCTGCTATGTTTCTTTTCCCATCTCTAGTGTTCATTTCAGAAGAATTTATTCTGCCCTTCAGGAACAACTGTGGGAAAATCTTGATCATCTTGAGTGCCATCACGCGACATGTACAGGACAACCAGGTGATCAGGCCCAGTCAGCATGGGTTTATGAAAGGCAGGTCCTGCTTGACTAACCTGATCTCCTTCTATGAGAAGATGACCTGCTCAGTGGATGAGGGAAAGGCTGTGGGTGCTGTCTACCTAGGCTTTAGCAAAGCCTTTGACACTGTTTCCCACAGCATTCTCCCGGAGAAACTGGCTGCTTATGGCTTGGATTGGTGTACTCTTTGCTGGGTAAAAAACTGGCTGGATGGCCAGACCCAAAGAGCGGTGGTGAATGGAGTTAAATCCAGTTGGTGGTTGGCCACAAGTGGTGTTCCCCAGGGCTCAGTATTGGGGCCAGTTCTTTTAATATCTTTATTAACAATCTGGACGAGGGGACTGAGTACACCCTCAGTAAATTTGCAGATGACATCAAGTTGGGTGGCAGTGTTGATCTGCTTGCCGGTAGGAAGGCTCTACAGAGGGATCTGGACAGGCTGGAGTGATGGGCTGAGGCCGATTGCATGAGGTTCCACAAGGCCAAGTGCTGGGTCCTGCACTTGGGTCACAACAACCTCAAGCAGCAGTACAGGCTTGGGGAAGAGTGGCTGGAAAGCTGCCTGGAGGAAAAAGACCTGAGGGTGTTGGTTGACAGCTGGCTGAATATGAGCCAGCAGTGCACCCAGGTGGCCAAGAAGGCCAGCGGCATCCTGGCCTGTATCAGAAATAGTGTGGCCAGCAGGAGCAGGGAGGTGATTGCTCCCCTGTACTTGGCACTGGTGAGGCTGCACCTCGAGTACTGTGTTCAGTTTTGGGCCCCTCACTACAACAAAGACATTGAGGTGCTGGAGCGTGTCCAAAGAAGAGCAATGAAGCTGGTGAAAAGTCTAGAGCACAAGTCTTATGAGGAGCAGCTGAGGGAACTAGGGCTGTTTAGTCTGGAGAAAAGGAGGCTGAGGGGAGACCTTATCGCTCTCTACAACTACCTGAAAGGGGGTTGTAGCGAGGTGGGTGTCAGTCTCTTCTCCCAAGTAACAAGCAATAGGATGAGAGGAGACGGTCTAAAGTTGCACCAGGGGAGGTTTAGATGGGATATTAGGAAAAATTTCTTCACTGAAAGGGTTGTCAAGCATTGGAACAGGCTGCCCAGGGAAGTGGTGGAGTCACCATCCCTGGAGGTATTTAAAAGATGTGTAGATGTGGCACTTAAGGACATGGTTTAGTGGTAGACTTGGCAGTGCTAGGTTAACAGTTGGACTCGATCTGAAAGGTCTTTTCCAACCTATGATTCTATTCTATGATTCTGTGATTCTAAAAGATGGAGGGGAGGACTATCAGCATCCTTATGATTGTGTCAGATCCTTTGCTTCAAAGTGGGAGAGCTCTGATGAATACCTCAGGCCAGCTAAACCTGTTGGGCTTCAAGGCATCTCCAAACCCAAGTCCAGGATTTTTTTTTCTTTAGAAATGGAATAGAGAGAATCTAAAATTGAGACAAGTTCTGAATTACCTGTGAAGTGAGAACATAATGTGCAAGGAAGCAAAGAATGATGGTGTGGTCTTCTAGAAACAAAATTCACAGGAATATAGGGAACTTACATAGGGAATTCCTAGCAATAAAATGGGATGCCACTGTTATTAAGGGAAACTAGACTTTTAAAAATAAATTTTCAGCAAAAAAATGTTTACAAGATGATGTCAAGAATATACTGCTCTTGTATCATCAGTTTTTCTAATGGAGACGATCATAAAACGTACCCCATGTTGTTAATTGTTTGGGTGTAAAGGGAAACAATATGCTTTTTTATCTTATTTTTAGTTCTTGTAATGAGCTGAATGAGTATTTTCCTTGAGTTGCTCCAGGAATTTGCTTACTGAAAAAGAATAATGTCTGATTTTGATGTATAACATTGTTAGAATATTTTAATGAAAATTCAAAGGTTTTTCTAAAATATGTGCAGGCTGATCCATTCACCATCATACACTCAATATGTGCCCAAAATATCTCAGGGTATGTAATTGCTGATGGTGTGAATCTGTACTTTACAGTTCCTTAACTCCGTGTTTCTTGGGCTGCTGAGTCTTGGGTAGATCTCTAACTTTCTGCTTATGTATATCACCATACAAAGTCAGGTTTGACAGTGCCTTTGAATGGAAATGAGCATGTAAATATCATTACAAATATGTATGTTAGAAGGTAGCTGAAGAGTCCTACATGGCTATAACCATCCTAATTGAATCTCCATGTCCCAGAGATCTAAAAGATGAGAGACAGCAGCTGGACAATGGGAAGGGGGAGGTGATAGAGGATGGGTGACCAATAAATACGATAGGAGATGTGCAGTTCCCAGCTGGCTGGGGACAGTAACCACAACTTGCTGTCTGTTTGTAGCTAACCCTACACTACAGTTCATCACCCACAGCACACACTGCCAGAGTTTCTTTCATCATTGAAATCTTCAGATGATACAAAACAAAGGAAAGGAAAAAGAAAAAAAATTCTTCATCCCTTCCTCTCTCCACATATTTTTGCTAGGTCCAGAAGGAAATCAGGGAAGGAAAAGGCTTTCTGCACTTGACATAGCTGGGCAAGGAAGCCCAGGATAAAGTAGCAGAGGTGGCATTCCAGACATTAATACACGAGGAGTATCGGGTGTGTGATGAGAAGCAGCAGGTGGGAGGAGGAGATCAAGTCCTCTGCTGTATATGGCCACATGCTAACTCTGTTGGGTCTCCTCTTGCATCAGCCTCTGGAGGGAAAACTGGAGAAACCTGTCCTCCAAACCAATGATGTGATTGGTGGAAAGAGGGGTGCTAAGAAGGGGAGAGAGAGGATTGTCACTGTTTGAAAAACAAGGAAAGAGTTTTGTTTGGCATCAGTGCTCTGGCACCTCCCCAGCCATGTAGTGCCAGATGCTACCATGAGAGTTGTGCTTTAGTGTTCCCATGTTAGCACCAGGTACACTAATTAACACCATGCTGATCCCTTGGTCGCTGGGGTCTGCAGCTTTCACTCACCTTTGCGTGTTTCCTTCCTCACCACCCAGAGCACCATTTATACCAATGAGTGCGTGCCGGTGTGCATGCATGCACACGTGTGCTCGTGAGAGGGTGGCATGATGGTTCTGCGAATGATGGTCTGCAGCACCCATTTTGAGAGCACTTTTCAACCTTATTTAGATTGGTTTTTTTTTTTTAAACACTGCTTTTTGTTCCAAAGGAAATTGCACTGAATGTGTAAGTACATGTTTTTTAGGCAAATAGATTCCTTTACATTAGAGCTTGTGGGATGAAAAGCAAACAAAGTTCAAACACAAAAATGAGGTCAGTGTGCCCAAATCTGCATCATTCTCTTGGGGTTTAAGAATTATATGATATTTCCCTTGCTGCTTTCCAAACACGAGCTCCACAAATCTTACCTGCTTATGACCTTATATGTCCTGCATTGCAATATCTTCTGGGCAGGCTTGATCTATCTCTGTCCTGACCTGAACAGACAGATGCATTGCATGATAAAGGGGACAAGGGCACCCATTTATTCAGAACCTGAAGCCTAAAGATGTCCTAAATCATTGTATGAACAGCAAAACCAAGGCAGTTTTGTTTCTCATGTGACTTGAAGGTGAGCACCTCTGTGGATTCTCTGAAGCCTTGTAAAGGGTTGAGCTCATGCAGCAGTGGGTGTTTTTATTAGACCTATACTGCTTTTTTCTTCCACTTGGCCAATAATTTTCATGAAACTCAGAATGTTCCAGTTTTGGAGACTTATACTCTTCTGTTATATTTTCTTAAAACTGACCTGTGAGTTAAAAAGCTATTAGGAAGGACCCAGACAAATGTATTGGCAGACTAAAAGACACTGTGATCTCACATGCCTGGTTTCCTAAGTAAACCTGTCTAAAAGCCCCAAGGATCATTAGTACATCATCTGTTACTCCCATCAGCATTTTTTGAATGCAGTACTGTGATTTCTGCCAGAGCAGATGGGACCTGGCATCTCGTTAGAAAGATTTCTTTGTAGTGACCTGTGCAATATTCGTTTATCCCAAGGGAAACAGTGAACAGGAAAGGTAGCTCTATTTTCCACATGTCCAGCTACTTTAAATACAATAATATAGTCCGCTAAGGTGGCTTGCAGAGCCAGCCTACATGAAAACTCCTGCCTACTGCTGCAGCTTACCACAGCTCCTATGGATTTGTGATAGCTCAGCAGCCACAGGACATGTTTCTTTGACTGTTGTGATACCAGTAAGCCAGCCCTCTGGCTCTCTCTTGTGTCTGGAGATTTCCCCATTGGGCATATTTTGGAGCTCTGTGGATTTCTCTGTGGGAAAAGTCCCTGCAGAAGTATTTCAACAAGTGGCAAAGGTATGGCTGGCTGACAGGTGCCCCTCTAGGGAATTTGAACTGCCTTGGATGCAACTCTGAGAAAAACCATCTCTAACATCTCTCAGACATTAGGCTGCATTAACATCTCTCGATGTCTCTCCAAGCAGGGGGTTCACATGGCTCCAGCCTAAAGTAGGCAGCTTTCCACTGATCTCAATAGGAACCAGAGTAGCTCCTGTCACATAGAATGCACAGGAGGCCCAATGGTGGCAAAAAGTAAAAATGAAAATATTTCCCATGGCTTTTGCTGAGGTTTGAGTTGTGTTGTGGGCAAAGTTTGTTTCTGATTTTCTGATTGTTTTTGTCCCTGCCTGATGACCACATTACACAGCAAAGCCAAATCCTTAGCCCTCTGGCCTGACACTTCTCCTCTTCACCTCTTGTTTCTTCATACGCAGATCGCCTCAGTACCCAGCCAAAGCACACCCTGGTCCAAGCTTGCTCAGGAGGTGCTTTCTGCCAGAAACTTCCCCTGGGAGATTTAAGAAACAAACAAACAAACCAAGCAGCCCTCACAACATCCCAATGACAAGCAAACAAACAAACAAACAAGCACCCCCCCCCATGTTCCTGAAATGGCATCTGACCCTGCTGTCCAGAGCCCCTGGGCAGGAGGCGTATGTTTGCGATAAACACAGAGCACTTGTGTTAGGGTGAATACTTGGAGCAAACTGCAAATCACTGACTTTTTCCCAGAGGAGGTAAGAAGAAAACTCCAGCAGAACCTGTTTCATGGGTCCAGTCCCTCTAAACCAGAATGGGGTCAGGATGTTGTTCCTACAGTTGCCATTTCCTACTGGACCAGCGCCTGTTTCCTTCACCTCCTTCTTCCTTCTCTTTGAGCAAGCCAAAAGGCATTTCTCCAATGGTGTTGGCTCTCTCTTGGAAACCTGTCTCTCCACAACTTCAGGTGGGATTGACAGGCAGTGTGTCCTGGGGTCATGAGCTCATACGCCATGACTGTGGGCTACTTATGTGTTCCTCCTGGTCAGAATTGCCTGTGCTTTACACTGAAAGTGCTGAGCATCTGCCAAATGGCTCCTCCTCTGAACCTTGCTTCTTGGAAGAAGCCCCATCCTTGGACATGAAAAGATGGTTTGGACATTCAGAGTGGTCCTGTCTCCACTTCCTGAGCCCAAGGTCCATGGATGGAGGAGTCCCCGTTGGTTTGGTCCTGTGTATGCTGGATGGATGAATGAATGTATTACACCAGAAAAGTTTGGTCCCACATCTTCTGCATGGAGGAGTATGCTATCTGGATGCTGTGGGGAGGGTCAGACAAGGCAGACTCTAGTGACAAGTCAAGCAAGTGGTTGTCTAAGGCAGGGACTTGTTGTGCAAAGCAGAAACGCCAGACTGGCTGTGTCTGGAGAAAGAGTGAGGTTTCTGTTCTTGAGGCTTTTCTGCAGCTCATCTCTTCCCAGAAGGGCAGTCACTGCCCCTACCTTCCACCTCCCAAGGCAGAAAGAGCAACAGAGTCATCTCTCTGTGGTTTGCCCCCAGTTCTGCAACCTGTCTCTGCATGTCCTCACACAGCAGACGCAACCCAGTCCTTGGAGTAGCAACATGCAGCCATGCCTATGCTCCTGAAATGCTTGGAGCCATCTGTGGGTTCAGAGAAACCGGATGGAAGGACACAGTTTTTCTCACTGTTGTGCTTGAAGGCTAGGAAGGCACTGTGGGCAGGAATTCATTCTGGATCAAGTAAGCTGACTCTGTGGAGGATGCAGGCTGATGGAGAAGGGAGAGGAGAAAATGAAGAGTAAACCTCACCACCAGTGCTATTAAAGTTCAGTTTCCTGCAGTGGAAGATGCTCTTGGAGAACACGTCTTGTAAACCCTTCTCAGGTATGCCCAGTCATCCTCTTCACAGCCCAGTACATAGGGAGGTGCATACATTACACATCACTTTCTGAAGTCCAAAAGGGTTCTTCTTGCTCAGGGCAGGGGGAAAGGTGCCTGCTCTTTATGGAAGGGGTAGTGTAGTTACAATACATCTGTCTTGCCATGGTGAGGTAGGAGATGGTCACATCTGCTCAGGGTTTTGTCTATCCAAATGTTAGCCTGAGCTTGGAAGGGCAGGTTAACTTTACTGCAAGCTCTTTCAGAAAAGAAGAATTCAGGTTAATTCGCTTCTGTGGGAGCCAGCTCAAAGGAAGGCCACTTGCCTCTAAAGAGCATGTCTGTTACAGAGGTTTGAGGGGGGTCAGTGAAGCCACTACACAAATTAAAGCAGGTGGCCTTTACTGATGTAAGGCACGTAGGTGAAGCCACAGCTATGGATAGCATGCCTTGTGCATCCCCTTTGCTCTTGTGGTTGCAAAAGATAACGAGCTCTATTCCAGGTGGCAGCTGAAGTGCTGATGTCAACACAGAGATGTTACCCCTTAGTTTCAATTATTCTCCTTGCAGAAAGTAAGGCACCCATAGAGGGAAGCCAATTTCTTCTACCATATCTAGATGGGCTGTTGATGTTCTGGATGCGTATGAGCTCTGTGGCTGAGTGTCCTGGGGGTGTTTTGACCAGTTACATATATGTAAAAAAGGCACAGGCAGGGATCCTCTTGCAGGTCTAGCTGGAGCATTTGGAGATTATGCTGAGATGAAGGAAATGATTTTGTGATTTGTTCCAGTGCAGACTCAATGCTTTACTGAAATCACTCCTCCTCTCACAATACCCCTGTCTCCAACCTCCCTTAGCACAGAAGCTCTTCTGCCAGGTCCTTCAGTATACTGATAGGCATTAATTGCCCTAACTAGACTCACCTGGGGCCTCCACCCACACCCTGTGTCTGTGCCTCAGGAGCCCCATTTCAGCTCAGCCCAGGGTCTTCAGTCTTTCCTGAGCTGTGCTGTAGGCGTACCCATTTGTAGCCCTGCCTCTGATCCTGCCTCCTGGATGGACCTTGAACTTATGCTCCAGGTAACTTCTCTCCTGTATGTGTCCCTCTGATGTGGGTTGCAGCTTGTCTCCAGCTCTCTCTCTGGCACTTTCTCCTTTTAATCCTGACTGGGCTTTTTGCATGAACCTTGGATTGGTCAGTTGTTTGCCTCACTGGGGGTTGTTGTTGGACCTCATAATCAGCACGTGGTCCTGCTCCCAGGCATAGTCCAGAAGACAAGCTTCTCTGGAGGCAACTCTTGTCAGTGTACAACTTCCTTAGGTGGAAAGTCCTTCTGGTGTTTCTACAAAGCCCCTTCATCCTAAACTTTGCAATTAACAAAAACAAAGCCTAGTCCTGTTTTGTTTGGGTTTTTTTTTTGGTAGCGATGATCCCTTTTATTCGCTACACAGAAAGACTTTTCTGGGCACATTTGGAGGATTTCCTGTGTTAGAATGGGATTTCCTGTACTATTTTTGATAAAAATCTTGATGCTTCTGCATGTAGGTTTTGTATTGACAATGTGGTTATGTTATTCCACTGGGGCTGCCTTGGGACAAGGAATCCCTGGTGGACTAACTGCACTTGCTAGCTAGACGCCACATGCGAGTCCAACACCTCCAGGAAACGTTAGACTTATCAGGCCAGTGTTTACTGAGGATGGGTTCTTGCCTTCATGTTCCTCCCGTGATGCTGACAACCTCCATGCTTTTGCAGTGCAGGCAGTCTGGGAATGCAGCCTAGAGCATTGGTCTTGGGATCACACTGTTGTGAGTTGGGGTGAAAGAGCCTGGACTCCCTGGTCCAGCTGGGTTTGCTAACTTCGTGTGCTGTGTGCTGTGGGCACCGGGCAAGGCTGAAAGTGGGGATGAGGTAGAAAAATGAGTGGTTTATGTTGGGGGACAGACAAAGAAAGTGAGTGCTGCAACAGAAATACCACGCAGGGATGGGTAGAAGGCATGGGGATAAATAAAAGAATAAGGGTGTGCATGGACAGATGGGTAATGTGGGAAGAGCTGATCACTATCGCCTAGAAATCCTACACCAGCATAGACCCCCTATGCCTCCCCCAGACCATGACCCTTCCAGACTTTGAGTCTCAGCCGATGTTGCCCTTTTAGGGGCAGCCAGGAGATAAGCAGATGTGGAGTGCACAGTGGATTTTATAATAACACGGTGGTTATAGACAATTGCCTAATGAGGACCAGATGGTCAGTTTTATTTTAAGTTGCCCTTTAACAACATTCCCATCTAAGCTGTGTTTTTTAAGTAATAGGTTTTTAATGAGATGCCCATAAGATCTTAAAACACATCAGGTTTTAATCACACCAACCTATTTAAATGGCAGTGCATGTCTTTAGCACTCCTTCTACGTTTTTATGGTGTTTAATTCCTTCCCACCACCATTCCTCACTCCAAACCTCAAATGGGCTGTGTCAAAGGGACCGTTCCTCCCAGCACTGGATGCTGCCTCTGCTGAACTCATCTGTGCCATTCCAGACTGAGACCAAGGACAGACCTCCTTCCAGGAGAGAGGAGGCATCTTCTCCCTCCCCTCTCGGAGGTCAGGGTGCAGCTCTGCTTCACAAAATAAAAGCTCTGATTATAAATGCTGCTCTTGGATGGGGAAGGCAGGGAGCGGTATGATTTGTCTTGCAACGATACTGTTATGAAGCCAAGCACCATTTGCTTTGGAACAATGCCTCTAAATCCCCTGGGAAGCACCATGTGGCCATGCTGCAGAGGATGTCTGAGAGCTCAGACACACAGCGGACATTTTGATGGTTATAAGCCATGAGGAATCATTGAGAAAATATGCAAACCCCTCACTGTATTTTCACTTCAGGAGGGGCATGTAACTGCACAGGATGTCAGCAGATCATCCGCACTTCCTAGCTGGGGACGCTGAGGTGAGCTACCTGCCCAATGTGTGAGAACAGAGCAGAAACCCAAGTTTCTTGCTTCTCTATCCCCTATCTACCAAGTTAGGTCCTGGATAGCACAGGTAGCTTATCTCATCTCTGGGAGCTGTATTACAGTAACCCCATGTCCAGTTGCCCATTGGACAGACTGTCCTGGCTAGAGCATTGCTCACTCATCTGGGCAGGGAGAGGACAGATGGAGAGAGAATTGGGAAACACGGCTTGATGACAATCTTAGGTGAGCAGAGCTGGACCAGACCGCAGCTCCTCTGCTTCTCCTCTCGGTGTGAGGCCCATGGGTTCCTGCTGTTTGCCTTTATAATGTGTGTTAGCCCTCCAGCCAGCCAAGCCTTCCATGGCCTTCCCAGTAGAGACCAACGTGACTTGTGCTTCCCTTTGCTGGTGCTCAGCCCAATAATGAAAAACCACTCTGCTGTAAGAAACCAGTTTGCAGCCAGGCAGAGCAAAAAGCCTGCTGTCAGGACTGAAAATACTGT
Organism: Harpia harpyja; assembly: GCF_026419915.1. NCBI lineage: Eukaryota > Metazoa > Chordata > Aves > Accipitriformes > Accipitridae > Harpia > Harpia harpyja. The sequence goes on from NC_068946.1 coordinate 39,954,504, forward strand.
TTGGTGTTTTTTTTTTTTTTTTTTTTTCATCAGGCAGTCCTCATTTAATAACTTTGGGGTCCTTTCCTGCCTGTCCCACTCTTACAGACAGCAGCAAACATTGGACAAAGCAATGCATGACTTTCACCTCTCACCCATCTGGGGATTTCATTTTTCCTGTTGATGTCAGAGGCTCTGTGAAACTGCAGATGAGATCAAGCTCTGCTTTCCTTCCTGGAGTCCTGGTTGCCCTTTGGTGGAGCTTACACTGAGACTGTGACTGTGTTGGTTAAATGACATCATCATGTTTCAAAATGTTATTTGTTTTTTGTTTGTTTGTTTTTCCAGAGTATTTTGCATGTTTACCCAGTCACCTTCCAGCAGCTGCAAACCCAGACACTTTCCACTCATGGGTGGGTGGGGGAGGCATGCTGGTGAATGACACTGAGGTTTGGGGGGTGTTCACAGCCTTTTCTGTATTTGAAGTAGTTCACTCAAAGTCAGCTCCAGCAAAATACATCTTCCCCTTGCACCAGACTCAACCCTGTTTGCTTAGCAGATCTGTATTTAAGAACCCTTTTGGTTAGACACTGGGAGGCACCAAGAAGCCCATCTTGTGTAGGGCATAAAACAAAAGAAGCAGAGAAGAGGCTGTAAGGGATTATTTACTGAGGAGTTTAAGTCCAAATGTGACCTTGGTCATACTAACATGTGTAGCTCAGGTGGACACTGTCACTCACTTATCAAGTCCCAGGATAGAGCTTAAGTTATCAGGTGCTTTCCTGGAGAAACCTGGAGAAACCCAGGCTTTGCTGATTCAGCTCTGAGCAGTGGCCATGGTGGAGCATGAACAGCAATGGAAGATACAACAATCCAGGCAGGAAGAGCTGGGGTGTGAATCCAACCAGTAAAGGTCTGCTTAACACCAGCTTTGACTACCCTGGGTTGGCCTTGACAGCAGTACGTGTATATAAAAGGTTTCAGTGGTTTTGGGGGAAATACCAGCTTTTGCATTTTATCTGTTCTGAAAAAGGCCATGAGCACACTAAAACCATAGGTCTCTTGAGAGCTTTCCTAGCATCTCTCCTCACACCAAACTTACGGGCAAGACAATTCACCTGGTCCCTCACAGTAGAAAGGAAGGGAGTCTGGAGTCACTGATGCTGCTCAGTTTTAGCCTGTGTCCTGGTTTCAGCTGGGATAGAGTTAATTTTCTTCCTAGCAGCTCGTATAGTGCTGTGTTTTGGATTTAGGATGAGAATAATGTTGATAGCACACTGATGTTTTACTTGTTGCTGAAAAGTGCTTACACCAAGTCAAGGACTTTTCAGCTTCTCATACTGCCCTGCCAGCAAGGAGGCTGGGGGTGCACAAAAAGCTGGGAGGGGACACAGCTGGGACAGCTGACTCAAACTGGCCAAAGGATATTCCATACCATACGATGTCACGCTGAATAATAAAACTGGGGGGGAGGGGTTGACTGGGGAGTGGTGGCCTGCTGCTTGGTGACTGTCTGGGCATCAGTCAGCAGGTGGTGAGCGATTGCATTGTGCATCACTTGTTTTGTATATCCTTTTATCATTGTTATTGTTTTCCCTTCCTTTTCTGTCCTATTATACTGTCTTTATGTCAACCCAGGAGTTTCACCTTTTTTTCCGATTCTCTCCCCCATCCCACTGTGGGGGGAGTGAGCAAATGGCTGTGTGGTGTTTAGCTGCCTGCTGGGTTAAACTACAACAGTCTGGCAAGTAGGATAAGCACCCCAGATCTTCTCAGATAACCTCTGGAAGAATAGACTAGACAGCATTTCTGGCAGATCAGTCCTTGATGGCTAATGATTTTTGTCTTTCCAAGGCTCCCAGCTGAAGCCTCTGCCCTCAGCCTCAATTCCAGTGACATTTGTTTAAGGAAACAGGAAAGAAGCAAAGCTCCAAGCTCTGAATCTTCTCACAGATTTTTGGTGAAGCAGGAGCAAGAAATGGCCTTCCCCATCCTAGAGAGGCCAAGAGATGCCTGCAGTCCCAGGAAAGGGCTGATGGGATTCAGCCAGGTTGCAGAGTTTTCCTGGGGAAAAAGAAGAAAAAGGAAATGCTGGCAGTGATTGAAAATTGCTCTGCAGCTAGTATGGGGAGGTAAAGTAGCTGCAGACAGAGGTTTGTTCTTGAATCACACCATCAGCAAGATGGTGAGATGCTCCCTGTGGAGGCACCTTGGCATGCAGTGCTGCTCCTTGCTGGGAGGTGTGCTCAGCCCAGAGGGGCTGTTTGCCCCGGACTAAATATCAGTGCCTCCCTCTTCCTTCGTGGCCTCCCCTTTGGAGGTTTGCTGACTCCTGCAGCCTGGTCTTTGGTTAGCTAAGCAGCATCCGTGTGAAGTGGAAAGTGTGTGTGAGTGCACGGGCTGGGGCACAGAGCCACAGCTGGGCTTAGGGCCCTGAAGCTGTGTTGTCTGAGCTGGTAGTTGCTCTGTGGGCTCAGGGAGCTTTCCCTGGAGCCATAGCAGCCTTGCAGGGGAAACAATAGCAGTTTGAGGGAGCACTGCGTGTATGTGTTTGGCACAGAGCTAACAACCCCTTGTCCTCTTCTCGCCCACCCCCCCAATGATGGGGCATGTTTCCTGCAGACACATGGAGTCAGTAATTTGTGGTGAGCTCCACTGCCTGACAGCAGATGGAGGAGCCTCAGCACAGCTGGGAACGAGACAGACACACGAGAAAGCAGCAACTAGGGCGATGGAGTTTGGCTGGCAAAGAGGCAGAAGTGGGAAGACTTTGGGATGCCATCCCACTGTGGGTACCCCTTGCCAGGAAGCTGGCTTCTCTGAACTATGGAGAGCCGCTTTACACCCACAGCACCCACTCATGGGGTGGTGCCAAAAAAAGGGCTGGGTTGCTCAGCTTTGCACTCCCATGGTGGTGTGAGACAGAGCTGATTGGCTCAGCCCCTTCCCTGAAGCAAAGGCTTGTTCATCTAGCTTCTTGCTGCTGCGAGTCAGGATGGCAGCTTGAGAAACTTGCTCTGGGCTGGTGGTTCTGTTTGGACACATCAGTAATATTCCCAAGGCAAACAAGAGCGCCTGAAACAGTCTTGCAAAATGAGGGAGTCTGTAACAAATCTTAGTGCTGTTGCTGGGACATGAGGGTTGCAGCTGCAGGAGCAATAGGATTCAGAGGGCTCTGCTGGAAAAATGAGCCACGGAGGGGCTGGCAAGGAATCCTTTCTAACAGTACAGGACCTCTGGCCGAGTGGCTCCAAGTCCAGCCATGTCATAGATCCATGCGGCAGCTTGTGGTTTTCCCCTTCTGTGATGATGGAAACATTGCACCATCGTATCTTCCTTGTGGGAAGAGAGGGGAACCAGCCATCCGTCAGAGAGACTGAGACCACCAGACACAGCCCTGAGGTACAAGCACATTAAACCAGTCTGTGAGGGACATTACTATGAATTGTTTCCTAGGGGCCAGGTCAGAAATCTCAGTGGATAGTCTTTATTCCCCTTGCCCAGGGACTTGCACTAGAAACAAACCTCAGAGCCCAGCACCCGTTTTCAGCCTAAGCTTTGTAATGCCTTTCATTCTGCTCTGCTGGAGATGACTTCCCCTCAAAGAGTGAGGCCACCCAAATGCAGCCACCAGCTTCTGCCAGGGTCTCTGTAAGGAGGCATAGCTGGCTCTTCCTGTCCTCTGTGGGAAGGGACAACCCTAGCAGGGTAGTTGGGATGTTCAAGGTGAAGTTTTGCAGGCTGTGACTGCTTTGGCACTGAGTTCAAGTCCTGCCTGTGGCTGCTGGCAAAGTTCTGCTAGCTGTTTTCCTCCAGCAAAGCCTTCTTGTGTTCCCATGGGTGGCCCAGAGGCATCTCCAAACCCGACACTGTCTGGGCTCGGAGGAGTGCAGCACCTCAGATGCTGTGGGGAGCACAGTTTGGTTTGGGCTTTTTGCATATTAGCTCTCGCTACTCTTTGATCAAGGCTGTGACCCTTGGGCAGCCTGGCCTTAGAGCCTAAATGTAATAAGTGATGGTGCACCTGCATGTGGATTGGTATGGCTGAGTTCATCAATCATCCTACCATGCAGCGGGATCCCTAATACAGGCTGTATCCTCTCTCTGGATGCTTCTTTTCACAAATCTGGCAGTAGTTTCCTATCTTTGAGACCTCTTCCCTTTGAGCAAACTCAATGGAAAGGGCCTACTGTTTCCAGAGCTGCTAAGGGTGGGGAGAGAGATGGAGAGAGTGTGACACGCAGACAGTGAGATTGCACAAGTGTGTTCATTTAGGGAACCATGTTAAAAATAAAAGGCACTTTGTAAAATAGGAGGGACTGGAAAGTGGGGTTCGTAGGCAGCCTGGCAGCCATCTGGGTTCTTGATTGCTTGGTTTCAGAAATACAAAGCAAAGTTGTCAGCAAACAATAGACTATGAACCCTTGCCACCCACCCCTCTGTTTATCCTGAGAACAGGGTTGTGGAAACTTTCCCCTTCTGCTACTGTTTCAGTGGAAACACTTCGTCCCCTTCAACCTTCATCAGAAAGGATGCATTGTGCACGTAATTAAACCTCCACACAAAAGCTTTTTCCTTTCCTACCCAAAACTTTTCCACTGCAGCTTGACTTGACTGGAAGGAGCCTTTCTGCCCTGCCTCTATGTAGTCCTTGCGCTAAGTGACTTAAGGGCAGGTTGATTATCTTCCCATGCAGGGCTCTTTTTGCTGTTTCAGTATGCTCTGGTGCTACTGCTGCTTCCCATGCTCTGTCTCATCCTGCTTCCTTCTAAGAGATCACTTTGCTCTGTGTCAGAAGGGGACAGGGCAGGACGATGGGTACCTGAGTGCCTGCAGTCTCACAGCTGGCTCACTTTGGTTTCTCAGAAGGTGTAGGTTCCTGCTGAAACTTGTCCCATGGCTGAGGTTCTTCAAAGGACATGTAGAGTCTCATGTAGATGCTCTGATGGCTAATTAGGGTTGAACATATTTCCATTATAAGAGTAGGATTCAGTTCAAGATGAACATTCCCAAATGTCATTATCTAGATAAGACTCTGAGCCCCCATTACGGAAGCTGGCTGAAAGTAAACAGCTGGGTTAAAAATTACCTGTGGCAGAGCAAACATGCATGACACCAGTCATGTTTCTTAGGAAGTCAAGGTAACAAGAGATGGCAGACAAAGAAAACAGGTAAGTCCTGGTTATGGTCTGTGGCTGCATGGCACGAGGTGAGTGTCATTCTCTGATGAGATGCCTGTACAACCCTCCTGTGGGTGTGGAGGTGATGTGCTCTGTGTCCAAGCAGAGCAAAGCCATGGAGATTTTTGTTTACTCCATGTTCACAGGGACACATAGGATGCTCTTGTTCCCACCTCAATGATTGCACAAGTGGTTTGGCTGGTGCAGCTAGTCACGACAGCTGGGACTGTAATTGCATTGCATGCAGGACAGAGAGCAGACACCAGAAACTTTCATGAATGCGGTGGTTTGCAACATGGTGAAATGCAGATGTGCGTGTTCATCATGTCACCTGAGAGGGCTTGCAAATACACTGCAGCATGTCTGTATTCATAATTTCAAGTCTATCTGTGATTGTGGATCAGCTGATGCCTGTGTTATGTGACCACTGGGATGGAGTGTGCTTGGGAGATGCAGCTAACAAATATTCAGTGCATAAGGAGGACTGGAGTTTGCACTGACAAGCTTGGCAGGTTCTTGAGACAGGTTTTGACTATACATGTATAAACAGGAAGACATAAAATCTTTTGGCTCCAGAAGTGGACTGGGGAGGCTCTGGAGAGCTGGGTTGTGTTCTTGGTCTGGCTGTTTCTCCTGTCTTGTCAGAGGCACTTATTTTTAAAACATGCTTTGCCTCAGTTTCCCCTGGCCTACTCTCACAGTCAAATCACAACCATATTGACAGCCTCCCTCGCTGGTGGCGGTGATCAAGATAGCTGGTGGTGTGCTGGAAAGCATCTCTGTGGCATGCAAACCAGATGGCCTCTGTCTGTGTCCTTAGCTCAGGGTATATTTTAGATGGAAATGGGCAACACGTTATTCTCAGAGGGACTTCTGGACCTCTTCCAAGCATAGCTGAAAGCCATTCCCCAAGCCCTTGCAGAACATTGCACATGCCAAGGGCTAGCTGGCTGGCTCTCATTGCTCTTCAGATGCTCTGACTCTGTTCTTGGGCCTCGTCTGATCACATGTGCTTCCTCTGCCTTTGCTGGGATCCTATCCAGGACTAGACAACTGCAAGATCACAAGGAGGCTGATAGGAAACCTTGTCATGGGTCCGGAGGGTGCCAGCCTTAGTTTTGAACAAGATGGAGGAAGGCACAGCTGGGTCAGAATCTGTCCCCTCTGAGAGGTTCCCATGCTTGGAGCAAAGGTGAACAAGAGATCATTCATTTCGTTCAACCCAACACTCCTGCTGCAAGTTCAGCAGTGTGGCAGGATAAACATGGGGTCAGAAACATTTGGAGCCATACAAGGAAAGAGGAAAGTAATGAGATCTCAGGCATTAGCAGAGGGATCATCCTGGGAAAGGAATTAGCCCCTTCTCCGCTCCTTTCAGCCACACAAAATTGGCCAGGTGCATTGTGGCAGTTTATTGCTTTCCTCCGAGGCACTAAGTTTTGGCTGCCATCAGAGAAAGGATATCAGCACACTGGTTTGGGATGGAAATCTCCATTCCTGTGAGTGGAAGCGCCAATATTTCATTGAATAAGAATGTACTGGGGCCAGAAAAGCTTTTGCCTCGATGAATTTGCTTTTCCCAGGAAAGGTCAGTCTGAGGGGAACACCCGTTTCCACCCCATCATTTTCTACCTGCCTTGCTGCTGGTTGAGTAGTTGTGGAGCACAGGGGCAAGCAATCCCAAACCTCAGTCCTTGTCTGATCCTAGTTAGCCACCTTAGCTATGAAACTGATCCCCTTTGGCTCCTGGTGGGGGCTGTATAGACAGCTTTAAGCTCAATTGCCAAAGATCCCAATGCTCTATTGTAATGAGAAATGTCTGTGCTTATGTTGTGGGCTCAGGGTTCAGGCCTATGAGAAGTTCAGGACATAAGGGAAACCACTGACTGGGTTTCCAATTCCACTCTTCTCACTTTCTTTGGCTGTTTGACTTTCTTGGAGTTTGTTTGTTTGTTTTCTTCTGTTCTGTGAATCAAATTCAGACTTGGTGTGACTGTGTAGGAGCTGATAGAGTTCCTCCCCGGCAGAAAGTTTATTTCTTTAGTCTTATGTGAAGAAAGCAGTTCATGTGCCCCTAAATCAAGGCTGTGTATCTCTTTCTCATGTGTCTTAGTTCAGCCCTTAAAAAAAAAAAAAAAAAAAAGCTTTGCTGGGAAAATGCAAGATGAGTCAGATGAGTGCTGAGATGATTCCTTTTCACTGCAAAATTCATGGCTCTTGACTTTTCCTCCCAATTGCGTGTTCACCCCGTGAAGCTGCAGATTGAGTTGGTTTGCTCACTGAATAGTCATATTGCCTCAGTTAGAAAAGAGCAAACACTAGAAATCAGACTCTGCAGGTGGCTCATTTTCATCCCTGAACCTCTGCAGCCAGCTGACCCATTGAAGTAAGACAACATTAGAGAAAAGCACAGGTCGTACCTCTACAAAGCAAAGGGGCTCACTGTTTACTATCACTTCTTCTTTTAATTAAAGAACAAGGCCCAAACCCCTGTTTCAGTGGGACTGGAAATAAAAATGCCCCTTGAAAGTGATGGAAGTGTCATTCTGCACAGCCTTGGACCACCTCTCAGGAGGAGACAGCCTCCCAGCTGCTAAATCCAACTCTCAGCCCCTCTGTACTCTTTGTCTGTCCACACCCATGTCCTAGAAGGAATACAGTCTGGACTGTGTCATGCTAAGGTGCCATGAGAACATAACTAGGGAAGGACTTGGGACAGACAGATCGGCTGCAGTGTGAGGTTCCTGCCTAGAGCTGATTCGTGGCTCATTGGGGGCAGAAACCCTTTTGTGTTATAGGAAGGCTCGGTGCCTGACTGCAGCAAGGATCCAATGAATTATGCATCACTAATGACTGGAAATAAACAGGTTAAAAGTAAAAATGCCAGCACAGCCCTGACCGTGCCTCCCTCTGAGCTCAAAAGCTGGTGGAGTGCAATTTATATAGACTGTAGGAGAGCACAGCATCATGTCATACAGTCTTAGAGCAAAGGAAGGTAAAAAGAAAAAAAAAAAGTGGGTAATGGTGGAGAGCAGAGGGCTGAGGGAGAAGGGGAAGAGTAGGCATGAAAGAGAGTGAAAGCTGGGTTTGGAGGAAGAAGAGTTGGCTTGCCAGGTAAGGTTTTTGTTTTTTTTTTTTTCCCTCCAAGTGCTCCCCAGCTCTAATTTATACAATATAAATAATTAAAAGCTGTGCAGGCCCAGTGCTAATCCTTGTGGTATTCCACAAGCAACTTCCTTCCCGCTTAGAAAGGATCCCATTGAGAATTAGCCAACCGTTCTTGCTCTGCAGCCAATTTTCCGCTCCCGTCCACGAGTCAGCGAGTAGAGTCTGAACTCTCCTTTTCCTTGGTTCAGCCTTCCTCAAAATGCATGGCAGAAAAATCCTATTATGTGAAGTCCACTTCTTCTTTTCCTGGAGCTATCTGTGCTAAAATCTCACAGCAGACCTAGAGGGAAGAGGAGGAGGTCTTGTGGAAAAGCTGTGATTTCTGAAGCCAGATTCAACCACACCACATCCATTTGGTCACATAAATCAGTTCTACGGCAGTCCTGCCATACCACTGCAGCTGAAGTTTGGCAATCTAAATTGATATGGTATTGTGGTATTCTCCCAGCACAGGGCACTAATGGAGGACAGTTTAACCTGTTCAAATGCATTCTGTGGGAGGAGCAGTAATAGGATGGAGACCCTAGAATAAAGAAGAGGTTGTTCTTTCTTCCTTTCCCTGCACTATGGGATCTGCTTTGCTGTCAGCAGGAACATGGGCTTAGAAGGAATTACAGAGACATGGTAAAACTCAGTGGCGTGTATCCTGTGCATAAAATGGAAGAATTCTCTGGTGCTTCAGGCAAGACTGAATACTTCTGGACTGAAAAATATTGGGATGTAACTCTGAAAAAGGCTGTGTAGCTGCAATCCCTGCTCCTCAGCACTGAGGGACAGATCAGTTTTAGGTAATCTGGCCCAGAGAGGGACCCAAGGCTCTAAGGCCATCAGCCACGTGTTGCTGGAAAGGCACGGATCTAGTATAGATGCTGATGCTTTATAAGGGGAGGAGGGAGGAAATGAAAGTGTATTTGGGGAGATGGGTTGTAAAAGCTGAAGGAGGCTTTTTCAAGCAAGAAATTACCTCACTGTGAGCAAAGGTGGAAGATTATCATGCATTCAGAAATTCAGGATCCTTGCAGAACTACTATGCTCAGACTTCCTAAGAGGAAAGGAGTAAATTCCTAGTTGCTGAGTTAGAGGTTAGGACTCAAGAATTTGATATGAACTGGCTCAACTGCAAGAAGTGTTTTCAACAGCAAGTTTGAAAACCAAGTATCACTTCAACAGCCAGTTCTACATGACTGCACCGACCAGCATTGTGCTGCTTGTATTACCCTCTGCCCTTACTGATTTAATTACATTTCCAAAGCAGAATAGCCCAGGAGCTTGGTTTTCCATCTAGGCCGACAGGCTATTGTGTCCCAACAGGTACGAACAATGAAACATGTGCTACCTACAGACCCTGGATAAGACAGTGGTAGGCTCTGCATCAGGGCTCATCTGACCTCGGATGGATGGTCAGGCCACCACATCATCCCTGCAGATGTGGTAGGTATTTGGGAGAGGGGTTTGAATATTTGAATTTCTTGCCCAGTGTGAAGGATAAATGTGTGATTTAAAGGGGAACCATGGGTGTGTGTTTTGCAAAGTGACATCTGAGACTGTTGTTTGATGTCACCAACAACAGACCATGATCTGCTGGTCCAGCTTTGCCTTTGGCATTCCCTGCCCTTTAGATGTTTGGCAAAGCAAATATAAGGGGAAGGCAAGGTCTTCCAAGTGAGGATTCAGTAAGGACAGCAGTGAGGCAGCTGTGAATTGAAACGCACCAGTGTTTCTGCAGTGAGGACAATACAACTGCTCCCATAAAAATCCAGGAGGTATGCTGCTGCTGCATGCTCTGGCCAGCCGCCGCTAATGAATCATCCAGCTCCTGGATCACTCCCATGAAGGGGATGGAAAATGGATCCAGTCCAGGGAGATCTTGGGAGTTCATTGCAATGTGATAACCCTGTTTACTACTTTAAGAGCTCCAGAAATTCAGGAGGTGCTGGCAGAACATCTGCTTATTGCAGGATCTTGCCAGCCACTCTTTGGAGATACTAGCTCTGTGCTTCTTGTCCATTTGAGATGCCTTGGAAACAACACATTGTTACATCCTAAGGATGACTAAATGGGTCTAGGAGGAAGCAACTCTGCTTCGCTTCCCAATGGAAACTGAAAGCTCTGCTGAACTTTCAACAAGTTTTAGCTCAAGTAATTATCCCAGGGCAGACCAGCTGGGAGCCAGGGGTCATATGCCATTATGGTGTCCCCCCCCCCCCCCTTTTTTTTTTTCTTGCTGATCCACCCACAGAAACTCTGAAATTACTGGAGAAAACAAATCTGTGGAAGGTTCCTGATCAGACGTGAAAAATCTTCCCAAGCATGTGTAAGAAGCTGCTGGTGCACATTTTCTGCAGGAAACGGATATGGAGAGGAGGTGAATGGGGGTGAAAATAATCCTGGGGTTAACCAAAAGAAGATAATATAGATGCCCTGGGAATAAATGAAAACCTTGGTTGCACAGTTACTGTTTTACAGCTACTCAAGGGCAGGTGACCACCCCACCATGCTGGGCAGCTCCCTGCACAGATGTCTCTATACCCTGGGCTGGGGAAAATGCCTTTCAGGGGCCTTGGGTCTAGCTTCAGGTTCTCGCTTTGCGGCAGACATCCTGCAGGTCCTCCAGCTCCTCTTCTGACCCTGTATGGATACGAAAATGGGCTGGGGAATGGGCTTGAGCCCTGCAACCAAATGGTGCAGTATGTGTTTGTGCAGCTGAGCTCTTTTCTCTCCAGAGGAGAGGGGCCATATCCAGTCTTCCTCCTGGGAATACTGGTCTGTGGCTGACATTGTCTGGGTGGGTGTCAGTGCTGGGAGCTGTACCCAATGGGATTATCTGTGCAGTCTCTGACCTGCTCCAGCTGGGTCCAGCAATTGCAGGCACCACCACCTAGGAGCCTTGCTCTGGCCTTGTGCAGGGCTCACCAGCTGCCCGCACATTGCTGTTGTGGTGGAAACCTGTTTCTCAGTTCCCAGCCTTTCATTTGTGAATAAGAGTTGAGAGGTACAGGCAGGACCCTGACTGGGGGCCATCCTGAGGATGGTCTCATGAGCTGTGTTGCCTGCTGCAGCCATGCAGTGACCAGAGAGGGACATCAGCCTGCTCCCAGGGAGAGGCTGGTGCAGAATCAGAGCCGGGACTAAAAAGGGAGCTGCCTGGTTGCCCTCACCTTGCTCTTGACCATTGCTCATTCCCCGGGGATCATGGGGACAGGCTGTGCCCACAGAAGGAGGAGAGCTGCAAAAGAGGGGATGCCACTCTCCACCAATAATGCCTGTCCCCTTGCCCTACTGCCGACGGCCGAGGTCCTGCATGCTCCCAAGCTGCTGGAGATCTGGACTCCGGTCAGCCACAGCTGCAAAGCCAACCCGACGCCTGCGGGCAGTTTTTCTCTCTCAGGGAACTGCTGGCTGGAGGCAGGGGCCCTGCAAGCAAGTTTCACAAAACCCAGGGTGACACAGCCTGGTGTGTGCTCCTCCCTGCCCTGCCACCCGGGAATGGGATGCTGGAAGCTGTGGGACTCTGCGGCCATTTCAGGGAGCTAACGTATCATTTAAGGTCAGCCCCGGTGCCATTTGGAGAGGAGCTCGTATTTCCTTAACTGAAACAGCAAGTTCTGAATGTAATTACAGGATTAAAGGCATGTTCTGGGGCTGAACACATGATTTATAAGCAAAGGCTATACTTCCAGTCTGTTTACAAGGTGCTCTTGGCCCCCTGGTTAACCCTTTCTTTGCTGAGGACAAATGGTGATCGTGTTACTCCTGTTATGGTGCTCATGCATGGTAGAGAGATGGAGTAGAGGGGTGGTCCCCAGTGCGGACAGATCAGGGAGCTGTTGGATAATTTCATCCCACAGAAGGGGGAAGTGACTGTTCTGATTTTATCCCTTTACCTGTCATGACTTCTTAGCTAACTAAAAAGCCAAAGCTGTAACCCCAGCAGAAAGTTCCCAAACAGACCAAGTTTTAGCTGAGGGTTGTTTATCTAGTTGAAAATCTCTATGGCATTCCTCAGTTCTTCCCAGAGGCTTTCTGCATGGTGGTCCCTGAGCAGTAAGGTTGGAAAGGACAATTATGAAGACAAAGCCTGACATGTGTCAGATAAGCCAAACCCTGGAGAATTTTCTCTGATGATTCTTATGTTGAATCCACCAGTCTGAGGCAAAGCCAAAGCCTATCGTGCAGAAAGGGAGCCACAAACAACTGCAGGCCAACAATTCTAGGAAGCTAACTTTGTTGTTATGACTATGTCTCTTCACTGACTGCATAGGGATCCAAGGATCTCATAGCTCTGGAGCAAAAATGACCAGAATTTCTTGGTTTTTTTTGAGTGCGTAACATGCACAATGATTAAATGAGGTGTCGAGAGTAGGTCATCTGAATATGGTCCCAGTCTTGGTCTTCAAAGGATGGAAAATCTGCTGCAGTCGCAATGAATTTATTCCAAAAGTGAGGGTACGGTGTTCAAAATTTTCATTTTATATCCAGAAAGGTGTCAAATTTAATTTCCTGCTGTTGGCTCTAGGGATGACTGTCCCACTTTGCTGCTTACCATAGCATTTCTTTAAGTGCTCTGGTGCATTCAGAGCTACCCGCAGCCTACATCACTGCTACTTGAGATGGAGCTGCACTTGTTGAAGACCTATGGGTTACATTTTTCCAAGTACATACACAGACTAGAACTGACGTTGTTCTTTTTGTCTAGTTTGTAATTTGCTATTTCCAGGTGGTATGAGATACCAAAGCAACTCAAGTATTTTGCTGCAGGTCCAAGGCCGTGAGTTCAAATTTTCTTTCACACTTATGGCAAACTGTGAGTAAAAAAAGTAGCTTGTTGCTCTGACTGGGCAGGTCAGAAGTGGCGGGGATGATGTGTCTCGTGGAATTGGGCATGCATGGTGTGGAGTGCTCTATGGACATAGTCCTGGCCATAAAGGGATTATAAATTTAATAGGCAAAGAAGGTCTGAAAAGAAATATTATCTACAGTTTACAAGTGGAAATGGGATTTATTTACATTCCCCAAAATGGTTTGTGGCCCTGTGAGGAATAGACCTGCTAAACCTCAATCTTGCGTCACCAGAACCAGGTGACCTATGATCCAGGATTGCAGCACATGGTGTGCGCAGACAGATAATGAAACGTTCCTGCAGGAAGGTGCTGGCTAGATCAGGTAGGCTGGGCACCAGATGGCAAGCAAAGAACAGCTATGCCAGGTTTGTCCCAAAGCAATTGTCTCCTTTCTTCTTTCCCTCCCTTGAAGATGGACTTGCCAATTCTACATCACACTTCTGGAGCTGCCTCTAGCCTCAGGGTAGAAATATCCCTGCCCTTGCTGTGGCTTCCTCTGCAGTCTTTGGGTAATGGGGACAACGTGAGTTTTTGTGTAAGCAATAACCCAAGAAGCAAAAAGGAGAGGAGAGATGCAGGCCTGGGAATTCATGTGACCACTGGGCCAAATCGATGTCATGCTCCAAATGTGAGAATTTTTGTGTGGAATCAATGCCTGGAGCAGTTTATGGTCTACTTAATGTGTGTTATTTTCCTTGTGTCCTTACAAATGGAAAGGATTTATGGAGCTGGGAAGCCTTGACATTTTTATCCAAGATAAACAGCATTGTCAACACGAGAGAGGGTGCTGTATCTCATGTTCACTTTCTCTGTTTAGATTGTTTATGGTTGACTAACAGGCAACCCAAAAATTGGATGCAGACCCCAGTATCCAGTTCACAGGTGCACCTACCATCCTGGGGGTGTGTTTGTTATGGCAGCAATGCAGACCCAGGTTAGGTCTGGTAGGGTTTATTAGGAAAGTTGCAGCATTAAGCTGCATCTGCCTGGTCCCTGAACACCTGGCTGGGAGTACAAAAGTTTCTCAAGAATTTAGAAGTTGCCCATTCTTGGCTTAAGCTGTGGCATTGCTCAGCTATTTTTGTTGGCTTGGCAAGTCTCCAACCACCTAGCTACCCATCTATTTTGTTTCTATAGTACCAATGCCCCTAGTAACCTAGAGCACCAGGTTGCAAACTGGAAGACCTGGACTTCTAGGAAATGATGAAGCAGAGGAGATGAGAAACCCTATCATTTGTGTGCCAGGGCAATGTTGTCATTACCACAAGTTTACAGTGATGTGTCCATCTGGCTCAACCCCTTGGCTGCTAATAACCAGCTGAACAGTGATAGTTGGTTGCACGTGGAAGTGGGTTTTAACAGGACCACATGCATATATCTATGCATATATTATCTATGAAAAAAAAGGGAAGGCGAATTGGAAAAAAGGAAAAGCTGTTCTCCCAAAGATGGTGACTATGCAAAAGACATAGGGTTTATGGTGAATGTCCAGCTGAATACACATTCCTAGTGCAATGATGTGGTTAGAAAAGCTGACACAATCCTTTGAGTAACAGAGGCATGAAGAAACTCTGCTGGTATTACACCAGATAAAATGAATAGAGGGCTCTGCTTGCAAACTCAAGGTCAGGAGATCAGAAATACCTGGAAAGAGGCTTCCTGTGCAACATTCATTTGGACGTGGTGGCATATGCTTTTTCCTTGTTTGTTTTCTGTGAGGTCCCTGAGTGACTTGGTGCACAGTGGACATTGCTCACTGGTGTACCTTTGCTGCCCATCTCCCTTTGAGTTCAGCTGCAGAGTGAGCGCTTGGCATTGCAGTAACCCAGCACCTGAGTGGTTCCAATGGATTGTCAGGAATCAGAGAGAACACATGGTGACTGCTGGAGAAAATGCTTTTCAATGGACTTGCCCGGCTTGATGCTTTCCTGTGCAGGGTACCACGCATTTCAACTTCCAATTGCACCTCTTTTACTCCATGACATTGACAACATGATGGCAAGCAGGCCGATATGTTTCTTCTCTAAACATGTGAATGAAATGGGATGGCTGCATTTTTTAGTACTGCGGGAAGAATCTTTGTACAGGATGGAGGAACCTGGACTCCCTGGGTTTCTTATATCTGAGAAAGGAAGCTGACTACCTGGAAAGTGGAAGCAACTGCAGCTTTCCAGGCTTCCTTGGGCCCTGCCAGCAAGCATGGCACAGAGGTGCAGAGTGATTAGGTCTTGGGTAGTGGCAAGAGCCCTTTCTACACCATGGGGACAAGCCCCAGCATCCCTTCAGTCTTTCTGGCAGGGATGTTTTGGAAGCCTGCTCTGCCTGCAGGGTCCTGCTATGCTGGGGAGCTTGCAGGCCCTTGGGTGGGGCAGTTGCTGTGATTGCAGGAGTGGGAGAGGAATGATCCTGTGGCTCAGCTGCTAGTCTGGGTCTTGGGAGCTGTGGGTTTATTTCCTGTGTTTGCTGCTGGCTCCCAATGGACAAGGCTTGGAGTGGCACTTTCTTTAGCTCCATTCCCCAACTGCTCATTGCATGGTATCATGTTATTTTAAAACCCCAACCCAGCTGCAGTAAAATGCCAATTATTACATGACAGCCCACAGCTTTGCTTGTGTCTTCAGTGGGTAATTTGCAAGGGGACTTAGGCCCCAACCAAAACCCTGAAGACCCTGGCCCCCCAACACTGGAATCTGAATCCTGCAGCTTTCATGCAATTGAAAATGAGGTGCTGCAGTGGTTGAGTCAGCGATCTCTGATAATGCTTCTGTGGTGAAACTTCCCTCTTTGCCCAGAGTTTGCATAAAGCCTGCTCAGTACTTAACTCCCATTTAATGCCACAAAATATAGCTTGAGTTGGACTTGAAATGAAGCTTAGCCCCTGCTGGGATGGGGTATGCAACGTCTGGGCTGGTGAGGTGGGGTTCTCTCTAAGTGCAAGAGAGACAGACTGTTTGAGGGTTCTTCTTATTAATAATCATTGATCTGGAGAGGACACTGAGGAACCTGATTCATTCCTTTCCCCACTCCTCTCTCCTTTTGCCTGGTGCTATTTAAATCCCCAAATTAAGAGTAATATCCCATACCAGCAAGTTTACAGACTTGAGAGATACAATAGGTGGATATAGAGACGAACACAAAGGCATAAGGCCATGCGATGTCAAGGTTTCACGGTGATCTTTGTGAACATCTAGGTCTTGGAGAAATTTAGGGAAGGATTTGTCAGCGCTGCCGGTACAGCCACACCTGAATCACAACCCTTGGCCTTGGGCATGCTTTTGACAAAGGTGCATAGCCAAAGTGGGAGGACAGACAATCAAAAAATCTGGAAGTGAGCTGGAGAAACTGTGGAAGAATGAGAAGATCACCAAATTGCAGGACAGCTGGCTGGGGAGAGAAGTGGCAGAAAGCTGTGCTGCAAACAAAGGACATAACCTTATTCAGGAGGTGCTGATGGTCCAGAAGAAAAGAATACAGTTTAAGAAAGGGGTGGCATAGACATATGCCTTGATGGCACAGCCAAGCTTTGTCCAATACAAACTACCTGTTGTCTGTTGAGACAAGGATACTTTTGCACCATGGCAGTACCTGTAGACCCTAAATGGGAGCAGGGGCACTTTGTAGCTGACAATTGGACACCTCATGGCTCTGATATTCCAGCCTGTGAGATGTGGCCCCATCAAAGTGGGAGAAGGATGGGGGAGGGAGGAGGCTAGGCTTTCCCAAAAGACACCCAAAAACCTGGCCCTACCACACTGTGTCAAAAAGAAGCTGAGAGGTCTGAAGGTGAGTAAAGGAGTAACAAAGCCTTACCCCAATGGACAGAACGAGAAGGCAAGTCTCTGGCTATTACATTTTCTGCGGAAACTCTCTCTTTTTCAGGGAACCACCATCATTTGAACTATTTTAAGACCAGACTGGATTGAGCTCTAGGAAATATACAGTAAGAAGCTGCCCCAGGACTGGCAGGGAAAGATGCCAGCTGGTCAAAGCCTTTTTAGTAATGTCGCCGTTTCTATGAATGTTTATATTTCCTTGCCAGCCCTGTGGACAATTAAGAAAAGGCTTGGCTGAGATGTGGGCTATCATTATTGGTCTAGACGCTGGATTGGCTCCACATCATAAAAATCTTAAAGATGGAGAAAGCTGTATGAAGCAGTCGTTTGTAAACTGTAGACAGCATTCTGCAAATCCGTAAATATGACGGGTGAAATAAAAGAAGGAAACAACCCTTGCGCATCCATGGCCAATGGCTTCACCGAGTCGTCACATGTCAGTCACTGGGAGACCAGTCAGCAGCTCCACTCTCCCTCTCCATATACATGCTTCCACTGGAAAAAAAAAAAAAAAAAAGGACAGCAGTAGCTCAATTTGCTTGTCTGGCTTTGTTTTGAAAGCTTGTTGAGTCCCTCTGACTCCTGTTGCTGTCAAGTGATGCTTAACACTTCCAAAAAATTGCTAGCACAATTGCTGGAGCCTTGGCAAATGTCAGGACTGTTAGGTCTGACCACTGGAGAGGGAGTTGCATCTTACCTCCATGAGCCTAATGTCTAACTACACAAGGTGGAGGAAAAGTGGAAGGGTAGGCTGAAGGGAAGTGACTCATCGGAAGCCACTCAACCATGTCAAAGAACTGCTGGGGACCAGGAGACAGATCTGAGATAAATGGGAACCTGATCTTTTCTCCCCCCCTTGGCCTCCTCCTTGGCTTTGGGGAGAGAGTTGTGTTAGCACTCAATGGTGACATTCACAGTTCAGAGTCTTGTTTTTAATTTCTTATTTCCACTGCGCTGGTTAGTGAAACTTCCACCTGGAGAGAGGTCCAAAATTTGCCTGGGGTGAATGACGTCAGCCTGATCTCATCTCTGCTCATTTATTCACACTGGTTATCTCTGGCTTCAGTCTTAACTCATTCAGATAATTGCATATGCTCTCCTTCAGGATTTAGAAGTCCTGCCACCATGCTTGACAGCAACCTCCCTTGTGTTATGTCGTTATTATTCATACTAACAAGGATGGGGAGGAAATAAAGTAGGGCAGACTGAGGCTCATGATCTGCTTTCTTCCTGTCAGTCTCTCTCTAGGCCCTGTCCCAGCACCACTTCATCCCATGGAGAGTGCTTTTACTGTGCTGTTCACCTACCCACTCTTAAAACTCCACTTTGGTCCAGGAAATGGCCTTGGTGGATGACTCCATTAATGCTTGGATGATATATTTTAGGTATTTGTTTCATTACCCTGCAAATGGACTTTGAAGTCACTGGGTTATCTGAGAAAATATCTTGCCCTCTGCCTTACGATTTGTTTTGTCTTGTTCCCTCCAGTTCCTATCTATGTAGTAAAACCACTGGGGTAGAGATCCCCTTTATAGTACATTTGTGCTAGATAGAGATGTGTTGTGTCTGTATAGATACAAGCTCTGCCACAGTGGAAGTATGAACAGCCTTGCCCTGCTTCCCAGACCCATCAGGTGGTGGGATTTACTGATGGATTTCATACCTGTGTCTCATGCTCCTTTGGCAGGGAAGGGCTTTCGTAAAAGAAATAAGCAGACTAGAACTCTTCAGCTGGGAAACAAGGTGACTAAGGGAGGATTTTATAGATATCTGTAAAGGCAGGAAAAGTATGAAGGAAACATACAAGCAAGCAAACAAATATGAACCCAAAAAACTCCCCAAAGTTAACCAAAGGAGCTTCTTGCCACGGGAGACTATGAAGGCTGAAAGTTGGCATGGGTTCACAAACTAACTGGATAAATAAAGGGCTTTTGAGTACAAAGCTACTGTCTTTGATCATTGGAGGGTAGGAGAGTGCTCCAGGGAAGCACCACTGTGCACTTGCCTGGCCCTTATATTCTTCACTGGGCACCTGTTACAGCCTAATGTCAAAGAAACGATATTGGGCCCTTTGGGCTGATCAGACCTGGCTGTACTCACGTGCTAATGAAATCAGCACAGTCCTGACCACGCAGCGAGCGCTGAGGGTCTGGCTCAAAGCGTGGTCTGCAAGGTAGCTTTGAGCAAAGCAGGGAAATCAGATCTTGCTTGCTTAAAATCAAAACCAGGCTTAGAAAGCAATCCCAGAGCAGGAGCGCCGTTCTCCAGGAAAGTTTCCAAAACCAACTCCTGGCCTTGGAGAATAACATGGCAAAACACCAATAAATAAATAGATAGATAAAGAAGTAAATGCAAAACCTGTGTAGAAAGCTCCCTGAACAAATGGCAAAAATATTTCCATTTTTCAGGCCACCTGCTTGTCATCTATCACTTAGAAAAAATGAGTGTTCTTTGAATATTTATATGGGGAAAACAGACCCACCCTCCTGGGTTTGCATGGTGATTTATGCTGCGGCATTTTCAAGGTCATCCATTGCCTAAATCCCCTGTCTGTCTGAGGCCTGGGTCCTGCAAGGAACCCAATCCCCATGATCATCTAGATTAGAAGGGGTAGGGCCTGTTTCCATATGTGTCTTAGTGCTGGCATCTGAATTTCAAATGAATTTGCTGATTCTTCAGTCTGTACTCAGACACCAGCATTCTCCTTTGGCTGCTCCAATGAAGGTTTTTATATGAAGGGTTTTCAGCTGAGGGGCTTTCAGTGGCAATATTCTCAAAGACACATCTTGGAGTCGCATTTCAGGCTCTTACGGCTGGCTCATAAACTCTCCCTGCGGGTTGGAACTTGATACGATCAAGTTGTGCTCCTCTTCCACGAGGAAAGTGTACTATATTAAAGGAGTCTTGCCACTCTGGGGAATCAGGAATAAGATAAAGTCAATATTTGCATCCACTGGTGTTTTGCTTGCTTGTTTGTTTGTTTGTTTTTTGACCCCAAATTAAGAGTACATAGAGACGTGCAGTGCTTAGCATAGGAAAGCTTGGGATCAATTAATAGAGAATAGATTGTTTAGACTGGAAAGATTCATCACCTTTCAGGAATGAAGCAAGAAAGGCTGGATAAACTGATCTCCAGAGATGCTGATTTCCCTGTCTATAGAGCTTGGGCAGCCAGGTATAACATTGATCAGTTCTGCCCTGGCCGATGGTAGGTCTCCAGAGTCCTAGCATGATCAGGGACCTAGAACAGGTCTAATCGGTTTAAATCTCTCTCATCTTCAGCCTCTACTGGAACATCTAGACGTTCCTCCTCTAGCATGCACAGGGCGTTCACAGGCCAGGCTTTACCCTGGAGCTCTCAGCAAATGGGGAGAAGGGCATGGCCAAATTCAACTGCATACTTAAAAGCCACGGTTGCTTGTAGGAGTTGAGGTCAGCACACAGAGCGTTGCTGAAAGACCAAAGGGAAACCCTGTCTGCATTGGTTTCAGACAGCACTTAACCATCTTGATTAGGAAAACCCCAAATGCTGTACCAAAAGTCACCTTATTTTGTTTGCTCAAGTGGAAAATATGATGGAAGTATAATGAAGGGGATTCCCCGGGTTTTTTTTCTCCCTCTCTTTCTTCCCCTCATTAGGCAAAAATCTGCCTCCTCAGTACTTTTTCCGAGCACCCTAACTAGAGACAAAATATACCTATGGGCAACAGGACTCTCAACACAGGCTTTTGTGTTTTGCTTTGTGTGGGGAAAAAACCCACAACAACATGGCAGAGCTATTAACTCTTTTGGGACTGACTAATGCATCAGGTTGCAATGAGCTGCAAAGCAAGGGAACCTGCACACCAGGGAGCTGACCATGGACGGGGAGAACAGAGCAGCATGGTGGTCCCAAGAGCAGCTGAGGACTGGGTAGCTCTGGAAATTGCCCGCTACAGCTACAACTTCCTTTGTCTTCAGCATGGAGGTGGGGCCAGAGCAGACATGTGGCTACAGATGTATTCCTCCCAGGGCAATTGTTTGTAGATGAGTAGGAAGGATCCTCCTCTGAGATCTGCACATCAACTCTGCACCTCTGCATCCTCCAGTAGAAGGCACACCACAGGCATGGAGGAGTGACTGCATGCTTTCTGTATTATTGTGCTGTCTCTATTATTTTTCCTCCTTTATAAAATTCAGCTTTAGAAAAATTGGCTTATTTAGCCGAGTTCAGAATTCTGGGCCTTCCAGCTGAAGCTGGCAAAAATGAAGGAATTTATTTGTTCTCAGCACTGCTTGGCTTTAGCAGCAGAGCTGAAGCAAGTTGAGAGCACAGGAAGGGAAATACTGTTGTTGCTGGTTCTGTATGTGCTTGTGATGACCACATAAATGGACTTGACTTGGTCTCCCAGACTACAAGTCTACCTGCTGCCATGAAATTCCCCACATAAAACATGAAGCCACAATTGAATCCTGATTTATATCATCTGAAATGAATGCATGTCCTTGTCTACCAGGCTACCTGTGTCCTGGTGGAGGAACTTTTACCCCCTTCACTTTTGATGCACCATGGTCTCCCCATCAGATTGTCTGTTTCTTTCCTTGGTTCTGTCCTGGGCTGGATTCATTATAGCAACCTTCCACACTGCCTTCAAAGTTGCAGGTATGTCAAAAGAGAAAGGAACAATAATCAGGTGCAAACAAGAGTGTGCAAGGTGGGGTAAATTAGCACAGGTCGAATAGAGCTGGCAGAGACATCCCCATCCCCCTGTCACTTAAAGAAACACAGATTGCTGTTCTTACCATGTTGAAGAGCCAAGGAACTTACTCAAGATTTGGAATTACCATGGCCAGGGTCCTCTGGGAGCATGAGCTGTAGGCATCAGGCACTGCAAAATCAGTCTCCTCTCCCTACTCCAAGTTAGGAGGACATAGATTCTGTTGCTATTCCTCTGATATATACTTTACTCTGAGCCACCTGCAAATGAAGTAATGGCCTGTTACAGTTGAATTTAATCAAGAAAGCTGAGGTGGGAAAAGTTCACGATTGTGCTGCCTGCCTTGTAGGACTCTGAAACCCAACTGGAGTAGCAAGCCAACATATTAACTGCCTACCTCCTGGCTTTATCTCTTTGTCTTTATGTGTATGTGGAACAGAGAAGAAGCCAAATAAAATAATCCAAAAGCTTTCTCCACATGTTTTTTTTTTTTTTCACCTTTCTCCACCAAGGATACACCTAGAATGATTGTTCCTGGTTTCTGTAATATTGGATGGAAATCTGCATTGAGAATTCAGGTTGGGCTATAAATCATGCACGTATTTGGACCATAGATGCCTCTGGTATGGCATTATCTTTCATTATGAACACAACTATCAGGGAAAGAACACGAAGGTCAGTCCATATTTTCTTGTACACCAAACTATTCTCTTTGGCTTCCTTACCTTTTTGAACTTCAGCTTTTAAAATAGATGTTTACAGCAGAGTATTGGTCTGGCCAGGCCAACATGGAACTGAACATGGCCTAGAAAACCCACCTCAGAAGCAGGGTGAGTTACCTTATGCTGCGCTCTGCACTGGCACAGCCAACTGGCACTGAGCACTCCACCTCTGCACAACACTGCAGTCACTCTAGCAGTGTCGCTTTAAGAAGCTGGTGTCCATCCCTGCAGAGGAACATCAGCAAAGACTGGTTCCTCAGGGCACCACGCCAACCTCAGATTAGTGTGTAAAGTGCATGGCCCGAATTGTCCTCTGGCAGGTGCTGAATCTTTCCACTGACTGAAAGAGGTGCCTGAAGTTGGGTCATAACTGAGCACTGGTGTTAGAGGGAACAGCACACTCCTGGGAGCTGAAGTGCCTGTCCAGGTCTCGGTGGGGCTGTGAGCTCTCTCAAGGCACCCAGGATGCACTGGAAAATCTGATCGGGGGAAACAGGAGACCAGTTTCAGAAGGCTGGAAAAGATCAAGTCTTGAAATGTGCGAATATTGAGGTGGAGACCAGGACACCAAGCCCTTCTCGAGGACAGAAGGAAAGCAACCCATGAGATAGACCCTTCACACTGATGAGAGGATCCCTGGAGATGGCAAAGAGGCACAGTGTGGGATCAGCAGACAGGTGGATGTCTTCACCCCATAGCACTCCCATCACACAGCAGAGGGAGGAGCAGAGACTTCAGAGGCAGGTCCCCAGTGTGCCTCAGTGAACCTCGCTCTGCTGACTTCCCGGGCTCCCTGGTTTGTTTTCCCTCTAGTTTGGGACTTGGCCCAGATTGTGCTTGGACTGTGAATGCTTCCAGATGTTCTCAGCCCTCAGGGGAACAGAGGCACGCCAGGCTGTAATTGGTATGCAAGCAAGCCCCATGCAAGGGGCATAATAAAACATTACCTATCCCTTGGCCAGTGCCTCCTGCCTGGAGGCCTGCTGGTCGCCAGTGGCAAAGGGGAAGGAAAACATCACAGCCTGGTGGAACGGTTTCTTTTATTGCTGTGTCCCTGGGCAAAATGGCCAGTGTGCTAAGTGGCACCTGGATGGAAAGGAAGGAGAATGCAATAGGAAGAAGCAATGAGAATGCAGTCCAAGCCAAAAGCATTAAAAACCCGAAGGAAAACATTGCAGCCCTCACTGCTGCCAAGTTTATTTCAATATGTGGCAACCTGGTGAAGTACGTTCCTTTATAGGGGAGGAATTAGAGAGGACAAGACCTTAAATTCCTCCCATTTGCTCAAGAACTCCAGCAAACACCTCCTCCTTCTTCCCCCTCCTGCTGGTCCAATTTTAAGGAGATTTTAATTTGAGCCCAAAGTGCTGGAACATAGACAGGAAACAGCTTATAATTTGCAAAAGTGTATATGGTTTCATGGAAAAGCAACATATATACCGAAACCTATGCCTTTCAAATTCTTCCCAGCAGCCATGTCTTCTGGCCTCGGGACAATGAAGTCTCTGTGTTCAGGTCTGTTTTCGGTCAAAATGGTCCATGACTGCTCTTTTGTGACGAAACAGAATGCAAGAGCAAGCCGGACGGAGCACTCGGTGCCTTAATTACTTTGGGTCATGTGGCTGCCTCCACCGTGGCAAGTGGCAGAGCACATGCAACTGAGGAGCATCGTTTCTGCTAAGGGGAGACTTGGAAAAAAAAACACAGAAGGGAAATTCAGGCATCTCTCAGAAATCAGAGGCAAGGCTCCCATCAGCTTGGACAGGACCAGGACTTCAGGTTTTGTGCCGGGATGGATGTATGTGTGCTTACATTCAATGCGACAAGGTCGTTGAGAGTTAGAAATGCATTTGGCTTCGGCTGCTAAGAAAACTGGGAGTCCCAAAGGCTCTTCTGTCCAGCCTTTGCATTTGCCCTAGAATTTTTGCAGGCACAAAGACAGGCTAAGCAGACAATGGCTAGCTTGACTGGCAAGCACAAATGCGAGCTTTTGCACGTACAAAGGACTGTTTGTGCAAGCAAAAATGTCATGCAAAATGAGGAGCATGTGGCCATGACAGGAGAGTCTCCAGGCTGAAGGAATCATATCCAAATCCATCACCAGTTTGATTAAGGAAATGAGGGCAAAATTTTGAGGCATGTAAGTTGGCTTCGGAGTGAGAGAGAGGTCTCTTGCCTTGGGTGACCAGGAGACACATTAGCTCTTGGACAGTGGGGGCTGCAGGGAGCTGACAATGCTGCTGTTTGGATGGGGACATTTAAAAGAAACCATCCATACAGAAGTGAGACATATCATTTGAATATGGGCCACATTGCATCCTGCTCAGATACTCATGGCCCGATACTGTTGGCAAGCATTAGCCTGGAACCAGATTCTCAGACAGTATAGATGTGCAATTGTGCATGCAAAATGCATGTCTAATTGCTCAACTAATTGCTGTGAAGCTATCAGAATTGCATAAAATGGGGAACAGAGACTTTACTTACTCTTTGTCACTGCACTTGTAGTAGTGGCTCAACTATGCTAGATGTTCAGTTGTACCCAACGTTAGGCATCTCCGACAAGATCTGGTTGGCCCAAAGCATTGTGCTGTTGGTTGGGAGTGAGAAAGACTGGGCTGGTTTTCTGGGCTGTGATGTTCTTTGGTTTGCCAAAGGATGTTCCTGGAAACCCTTTCAAATCCCAGTTTCGAAACCAGTGCTTTAGAGTCCAAACTCAAAATGCTGGTCTTTGAAACACTATGTAACATAAAATGCCCTTGGACAAAAAACTTAACCTCCATGTTTTCCTCCCTTCTTTTGGAAATTGAGGGTAATTATGCCTAACTATTCTCGTCAATTAGGCACAGCCTAAACGTGGGTGGAATTTCATGTTTTTCCTTTGGAAGGGGTCTATTTCTCTTTAATTTACAATCCCCTCTTGTTGCAGCTGAGGCTCATGTGGCTACTGTTCAGCTACAGTCACCCATGATTTTAAGCTGCTCTCTGTGGCCCCAACAGCTGCCTTTGAGGCCACACAGGCAGCACCATAATCTCAGGCCTATTTGAAGGCATGTGCTGAAACTCAGATGGAGGATGCTTGGTGTTTGCAGATGACATTTTGTGGGTAAGCATTCAGACTGCTGTCTCACCTTGACCAGGGGATGGTGGTGTTGGGATTCTATGGCTTTCCTTGAAAGTCCTCCTCCACCTAACCGTGGGTAGAGCATCACCAATGCATAAGCCCCAATTTAGGAATTTAAAGCACGTATCTAGAAGAACTTGCCCTATGAAGTGTTGAGGGTCAGCTGCTGAGGATGCCTTTGACTTTAATGAGGCGGTACAGAGAGCTGTATCAGGAATATCGTAACTCCTTATGGGCCTTGAAAAAGACACTGGGACATATTGGCATTTCTCCAGCTAATTACCTGCAAGAAGAAAGGCTAGGGCTTGGCTCTTGAAATGCAAAATGAGGCATTATCCAAAAAGAACACAGAATTTAGATAAAAAGAAAAGTCGCATCCCTGTGTTTTGAGGGGCACTTTTTTCTGTTTGAATTTTCTGGGCTGCTACCTGTTGGGATAAGAGGCTTTGTCTGGGCTGGGCTGTGATCAGAGCACCTGCTTAAGGGGTAAGTTGCATAGAAAACTAACTACGGATGAGCAGCTAGCTGTGTGTGCAAGAGATGAGCAGGGCATCTATGAACCTGGCTCAAACAAGACAGCTCCAGTCTCTGCAGCACTGAAAAAGCTCAGGATGCTTTTCTTGTAGCACCCAAATGGTAGTGGCCTCCTGACTTTCCCAGTAGCACGAGGCATTGTGTCCCTCCAGAAAACCTGGTGCTTTTGTCTGAGCAAGGAGAAGACTGCCTCCAGCCTATCTTCTCTGTTCCTCCTGGCTTGATTTCTGCATTTCTGGGGACTGCTGTGGGAGAGAAGCAAGAGCACCTACAGGATGTGGGTGAAGTTCCTGGCCTCAAAAGGGTGTAGAGAAGTTGCCGTATTCTGCAGATGCACCCTGTATCACACCACTACCACAGGAGTCTCTTTTAAGTGCAACTGTGCTGCAGGGAGCGTGGTCCATCTTTCCAAGACCTGTCACAAAGGCAAAATGTGTGTGTAGAGGCGAGATGAAAAAGGAGTCACACGGACCTTTCAGCACATGCTGAGATCCAGAGGTTCTGCAGCTGGGAGAAAAGACAGATGCCAGCACTTTGGGCTTGCTGATATGCAGGAGGAAAAACAATGGGATCCAATGAATCTGGTCCATTTTCAAGTCAACCTATCCTTTCAGCTGGGAGGAAGCAAGAGTTGTTCATAGTTTTGGACATGAGACCAGCCAACTCATGAGTCGGGTCTGATTCCAGAATTTAGAAGCTTTGGAGTCCCTGGGTGCAGCTGTGTCATTTCTAGTTATTATAATATGGTTCAGATCTCCAAAGAAGCCAAATGGGCCCCAGCTCTCAGCAAAATTCAGCTTATATTTCTGCTGAAGAAAAGTCCAGGGACGATCAGTCTGTTTGCAAATATCTATTACAAAAGAGAAAAACTGGATCAAATCCTAGCTCTGGAAAGCCACAAAATGGGTTTCCTGGTTAATATTTCATTAGCCTGCCTGCCCCTCAGAAATAGATCTGAAATGATACAAAATTTCACAAGAAATAGCTCATTGACTTCTATGGGACTTTTGTACAAGTCACCAGGTGCAACAAGATGCTGGTGTTTGCTGACAAGGAACATGGCTTCTTTTTGATGCTCTAGTGACATGTAGCTGATCATGGAGAAGTTGGATGACTGAACAGGTATTCTTGAAAACAATGGCAAAATGGCTTTGGTCCTTTCATAGCGAGGAGCTGGAGCTTGAGTTTTGGAAAATGCCATTTTACCTCTTTTTGTTGTTGGAAAATGGAAAAACATACCAATTCTGTACCTTTAATACAAGCAGGATACAAAAGTATATTCATACATGAAGGTGGGAAGAGGCAGCGGGAGGACTAATAGCTGTATTCCTCATTCCTCAGTCTAAGTTTTTGGTTGTTGCCATGAAGCTGCAGCTTTGAGATTCATGTGATCTTCATATGACAGGTGTCTTTGCTTTCACTTTCTGAGAAAGAGAACAAACTTCTAACTTCTGCAATAAGGAAGAAAAACCTGAGATAATGACAAAAGCACCCAGAGTCCAATAAACAAATGAAACATCATTTTGCACTCTTGTGAAGTCTCATAGCATCCAAGACAACCCTGGGATTTTCTGATCCTCTTGGTGTAGGAGAGCCCACCTTGTGGTGCTCCAATGCTTATGTCTGGAAACACTGCAACAACTGAAGAGCCAGACCAGCCTTGGTCTGATCTCAGCCCCTGAAGCTGGTACAAATGCCTTTCCAGATCAGAACTGCAATGAACCGAAGTGACCTTCGCCCTCCCCTGAACCCCAGGTCCTCTGGCTGGCTGCAGAGACACTTGCAAGCCTATATGAGCCTTGGGCAAGCTAAGCTGGTCTGCTTAATGGGTCTGAGACCACTGCAAAGGGCCTGGAGGCCATGAGGGGACAGGAAACCTCTGCGACCTGAGGGTCAGTTGGTGCTTTGCTTCTTTCCATCCCTTCTTCTCCTTGAGACAACACGGCTGGAGGCAATCCACTCTCCTTTTCCCAGCCTGCCTGTGCTCTGAGCAGTAAGCTGCAGAGGGTGCTCTTGCTCTGCCTGAAAGCAAAAAGTTTGTGCATCTCCTGTCCCATCTCCTCCTTCTTTCCTCCCTTCCACCCCCTCCTTTTAAATACAAGCAAACAAGTGCATCTGCTGCGACCTGAACTCTGCATTGGAAGCAAAGAGTCAATGGTGAAGAGCCATTTCAAAACATCCCCCTCCTCTGTGTGGCCGGGGGAGGCTGGGGTTTACGGCTGAACTGCGAGGGGCTCCGTGGATGAGAGCCAGGCAGGGAGGGCAAGAGGCTGCTTGTTGTAATCTGCACCAGAGAGAAATGCTGTCAGCAGCGGTGGCGGACGAAAGGAGAGCTGCTCTTCCCTCACTTCTGGCCTGGGACAGAAGGGGTGTGCTGGGAGACCTTGAGCTGGCAGCTCAGATTTGGGCTTGGGGGTCTCCTCTGGTTGTGCTGACATCGTATTGCTGCTGTATCTGGGGAAGTCCAGCATGCTGTTTCTTAATCAGACTTCGGCCAGGGTATTTGTTAAAGCAAGCCTGGGGGTGCCTCAATGTTTCTAGCTGCTGGGCCCAGAGGTGACGTGCACCCTGCTGCCGTGTGCCTGGTGGGAGAGCTGCCGTGTCTTCCCCAGGCTAGGGCTGGGACTGATGTCAGTGGAGGCTCTCCTGCTCTGGGTTTTTGTCTCCTCAAGAGAAGGAAGTATGAAGACACTTACCCACAAGGATTCATCCCCATCAAAACTCTTGTCCTAGCAAATCACACCTGTTCTGTGGATATTCACTCCACGGAGAGCTGCAGTAGGAAAAAGCCCTACCTGGGCTGGTGGATTTTGCTGCACCTTTCATGATAATGTCTGTGTTTCAGTCACCAGAAAACCATTCAGCTTTCTAGTCAGGCAAGGCAATCTGTCAAGAAAGCATTTACTTGATGCAGTGCTCGCCTCTGGAACACCTTGGTGCATGGCAGCTGTTGTGTGCAAATACCCCTTGAAAGTTTCAGAGAAAAGGGAGTTTTTAGAGCCACAGAAAACAAATGGGAGGGATCCTGAGAGGCAGTTTACTGCACTGACTTTCTCCAAGACAACGGCAACTCAACTGAAAGCAGTCTTTGCCTGGACTGCTCTTAAAATCCTCTAGTGATGGAGTGTTCACAAACTTTCCAGGCCATCTACTCCAGAATTTCACTTTCTTGCTTTCGTGGTAGTATCTGGATTACATTCCTCATGACTCTTGTCTAATCAGTCACCAAAGATAAAGAGGAAATCTATCCTCCATTATGTGAATCTACACAATAATTAGTAATTAAATCAGTGTCATGTTTTGCATCTGTATGCTGATTTGGAGGCAAGGCTTAATATGCTTTGTGCGCACCAGCTACTTGGTTTTACCATGTGGAACTGGACATGCCACTGAAATACAATGCTGCTGGCAGCAAGGACACCAGCTAGTGAAGGAGCCAATGTGGCGAGGTGCTGAGGATCTCCCTGAGAGTTGTGGAAGCTCAGCCTTTCTTGGGAAGGTGCTCCTCAAAGATCTCAAATAGGTTAGGGGCAATCATGTTTGATGACGGCCAAGAAATAAAACTTTCTTTCAGTGCAAATCCACTTATGGCTAGGAGTGAGAAAATGCAGCATAGGATGAAATTAGAGGTGGAATTTGTTTCACAACACTTTATCCTAAGCTTTAAACAAATGTAATCTTTTCTAGTTCTCTAGGCTCTTGCTATAGTCAAAGGTGAAGGACTGGTGCCTCTAGAGGATCAGTTTCTCCCTTCTAAAGTGAATGTTTAAGTTAGGTATTAATGGGAGCAAAATGAAGTAACTTTCCATCTATTTTCTTTTGTTTTACAATACAGACTTGCAAAATATATAAGGCTTCCCATACACTGATGTCAGGCTAGCCAAACAGTCAAAAAATATTAGTAGTCTAAAACAGTTGGAGATACTAATAATTTGTGGAACAGAATTTGCTTACTTAAGAAATTCACAAATAAATCCCCCATACTGAACACTTCTGAGAATAGTGAAGTCTTGGTCATGACCGTTTGCTAAGAGAAAAAGCCGCAGTCACCAAGTAAATCTCTTGTGCATCATTTGAACTTCTATTATATGTAGCTAGCCCTTGAAAGAAAACTGCTTTCTGCCATCCCCTGAAGACCTGTGGTCATGGAACATTTATCCATTTTTCTACATGATTTCAAAATGCATTATTATTTACTTTGATGAACACTCAACATGAGTACCATGTTTATGAAATTACAGATATCAAAGTAGAGATGTAATAAAGCTATTAATCGTTTCATCTGTTCTCTCTGTCCACTGAAAGGATGAATCATTAATTATCACAACTATACGATTAGCTTAGTTTGAAATGTTTTAGAAAATGGGACCAGTGGTTTTTTTCCCCTCTGGGAGACTAATTTAAGGCTGAGTCATTAAGTCTAAGGATGTTTGTCTTAGATCTTTTACCAGGAGGCACACTATGCTACTTCTGGTTAATCCATTTTGTCAGTGGGACAGATGAAAATATTCATTCCAGAGAAAGGGATTCTTATGAAGGCCAACATTACACTTTTGAATCTTCCACTAGTCCATTGCATGCTCTCAACTTG
Source organism: Harpia harpyja (assembly GCF_026419915.1). Taxonomy (NCBI): domain Eukaryota; kingdom Metazoa; phylum Chordata; class Aves; order Accipitriformes; family Accipitridae; genus Harpia; species Harpia harpyja. The sequence goes on from NC_068946.1 coordinate 39,985,173, forward strand.
GTTTATTTGAAGAAATAAGGAATTGAAAAACCAACAGAACCATTTTTCTACTCCAAAATTTTCCTTGTCAGCTGTGACCAGCTGGCAATTTCCATTTGGATTTATTTCTACGTATTTCCATCCTGGTGCAGAGATTATGGCAAAATATTTTTTTATATCGTTTTATACTGCAGAAAAAAGTTATTTTCTTGCCAAGTCAGACACACATTTATGGCAGAAACAGTCACACCTACCTTCTCTCAGCAACTTTCAGTCCATCATGTGAGCTATAGCCAGTAACCTACACAGGGCAAACACCTCCTTTGTATTGTCAAATTTTATATACCATAGTCTTCAGCTGGAAAGTCTTAATTTAACACTCTGAGATAGGATGTGAAATACAAATTTCCAATGGATATCTACTTAAGCAGTAGCTCAGTCCTGTTCAGTGTCCCTTCTAACAACAGAGACCTGAGACCTGAGAAAAAAAGTAGCGTGGCATTTTTGATGGATGGGTGGATGGATGAATGGATGGATAAGATCACACATTCTATGGGGATGCTAAATACTTAAGGATGTCATGACATAAAAACATCTGTTGTATCTGTCTATTTGTCTAGAAGATTGGGTGTGGGAGAGTTACATCTGGAGACCCAAACTAGGCTTTGTCCTCTCTAGTTTGGGGATTCGAAAAAAGGTGGAAGAAGCATGAGAACAACATATTTGGAATCTGGTCCTGGCCAAGATCGGGGCTTTTTATAAACCTGACTTAGCTTTGATGTCAGTCAAGAACCCTTCATGTAAATAAAGGCATCCCACAAATTTCTGAGACTGTAGGAAGGAAAAGATTAAGGGAATGTTTCATACCCCACTCTTATTCTTTTCCTTCAGGACCTCTGCTCCCTGGGTCTGTAGAAGCACCATACTAAAATGGGGTCTTCCCCCCACATGCATGTCACCACTTTGCCAATTCTGGCCAATGACAGATGCTTCTTTACAAGGCAAAATAATTTCCAGATGAACTGGTCAGTGGGAAGTCAGAAAGGCTTTGAAGAATTGAAGCCTGGTGACTGCTCTTGCAACACAAAGCACTTTAAGTAAGTACTTTAAACTTGAATATTGCAAAGCAAATAGAAGGAAGGTGGGGATGGGCTGTACAAGTTTACCCACTTTCTTATCTCTTCAAAGTTACTGTAGCCCTTCTAGCAAGGGGAAAAATTCGGTATACCTCACATTTCTAGCTCAAGCTTTTTGTTTGTTGAGTTACTTGTGTCTCAGTCAACAACTTTCTCCCTGCAGCTTTCCAAAAGTAAAGATCCCCCATGAGCTCCAACCCCCCCTAAAGAAACATGGGGCAGATGTCAACATTTCTGAAGTTATTCACCCTCTGCCAAAGCACACACATGGCTGGGGCAGCAGAACTGTAGCAGTAAAATGCAGTGAGGTCAACAAACAAAAGCAACACAAAGTCAGTGTCTTTTACTAAGTCCTCTGGCACAGGGACAGGTGAAAGATCAACAGAAATTGGCCAGGTTCAGCTCTCTCCCATGGGAAACATTTTAACAAATCTTGCTAGTTTGGGTTGCTAAAGATCCTCCTCAGTGTGTTTGCATTGGTGAGGTGGAGCTGGAAATGTGACAGAACAGACGTGGGCTTAAATTGTAGGCTGACCAATTTTTTAAATAAAATGTTCCTAGAAGAACTTTTCAGTCTTTGTAGCAAGTCCTGAATCCTGCCCCATCCGTACTGTCCCAGCTGCAATTTCCATGCAATGCTTCCTCAAGCATCTCTGTAGCTGGCCTCCAAACTGTGGTGTTTCTATGATGTCCACCACAGCCATGGGAGGGGAGAGGGAGAGGAAGACCAGCCCTGCAGGTGAGAAAATCTCTGCCCAAGGTTTTTTGGGCCAGGATGACCCTAAGGAAAAGGGATGAAGAAAAGCAGCTGGAGAAAGCATGGTTGTTCTTAAAAGGAGCAAGAAGGCATGAAGTGTTGGTCATGGGTTTGTCATCTGCTGAGAGAATTTTCTCACCTGTCAGGCAACTCTCCTACGAGCAGATTCCTGCCTGCTCCCAGCTCTCTTTAAACTCAGTATCTTTTCCTCAAGGTGTTAAGTCTCTTTCTCCCTCCCTCTCCTATGAAGAAAGGCTGAGAGTTGGGGTTGTTCAGCCTGAAGAAAAGAAGGGTCCGGGGAGACCTTATTGCAGCCTTTCAGTACTTAAAGGGGGCTTATAAGAAAGGTGGGGACAAACTTTTTAGCAGGGCCTGTTGTGATAGGAGAAGGAGTAATGTTTTTAAACTAAAAGAGGGTAGATTTAGACTAGATATAAGGAAGAATGTTTTTACAATGAGGGTGGTGAAACACTGGAACTGGTTGCCCAGAGAGGTGGTTGATGCCCCATCCCTGGAAACATTCAAGGCCAGGTTGGAGGGGGTTTTGGGCAACCTGATCTAGTTGAAGATGTCCCTGCTCATTGCAGGGGGGTGTGACTAGATGACCTTTAAAGGTCCCTTCCAACCCAAATGATGATTCTATGATTATTGCATATAGTGAGCCTACTCAGGTCTGTTTTACTCAGGTTCTCACCCTCCCTCTCCTCTTAGCAACCTGTTTCAGTGATTGATAAGAAGCAAACTAAGCAGGGATTTTTTCCCCTCTCCCTGCCCTTTGGATAGTTTAATATATTGCTGAGGGCTGGGCACGAAGATAAGAAATAAATATAAGGATATTTAGCAATTAGGCATTTCTTGTGCTGAAGGATCTCCCACTCTCTGGATGCAGAAATCACTTTGCAGAGTGGAGAACTGCTGCAGGGTGGAATGTGTCAGCTGTTTAGCAGGTCATGGGCACGTTACACAGCCATTGGAGAAGCAGGCTGAGGCGGTGGTATGAACGCAACCATATGCTTAGCGTTAAGCCAGTGAGAAATTCCACTGAAGTCAAGGGGGTTTTTGCACGTGCTTAAGGGCTTTACTGGATTGGGGCCTACGGAGGGGAGAACGGACTGTTGGTCCATCAGATGGGATTGGACCAAGAATCTTGCACCCCTCCTCTTGCCAAATCCTGAAGGATGCCTCTGATTCACAAGTGGTAAGAGTGAATTCAGTCATTGAAAAGAAGGAAATTCAGCTGACCAGCTGGCCATAAGCTCCCTGGTTGGATGCTTCTGTGAAAAAAGTGACTTTTCTCTTACAGCTACTTAGGTGTTTGCTTTACGGGTTTTTTGTGTGTATATTTTTTTTTTTTGGTCCAACTATCCAAACCCAGGTAACTCACATGATGGAACAGGATCCCTGCTCATGGTTGTTTGGCTGTCATTATGGATGAAAAGCCATCAAATCATGATTAAGAACAATATTTGCAGAGTCAGCAGCTAAGTTCCCTGACCTGCTACAGTTGCAGAGCAACAACATTGCAGCGGGCAAAAGATTAACCACAAAGATTGTTGAAAAGAAAAGAAGAAAAAGAGGCTGGATTTGTCAGATCAAAGAGAATAAACTTGATGATACTGAGAGATTAAATTGTCTTAGCATGATATATGTAGCCATAAAAGTCTATAGGAATAAACTGGAACTCAGCTGCTGAGGAACTGTCAGCAGCCTAAGGACATCATGCGGTCTTGACTGAGTAAGGCAAGAGGCTAAGAGAAGGGGCATTTGTCGTCTCAGATCCAGAGCTGAGTTGCTCCATGGCTACAGACACATCACTTGTGGCTCCCATTCTCCTCTCCCCGCCAAACCAGTAAAACACAGAGATGAGAAAACAGATTCCAACAGAAAAACTTCATGCTTCCTGCTCCTTTTGGGTCCAAGTTCTCATGTGATACGTCTCGATTTCAGTGACACTGCTGTGCACAGAGAAAAGGCTCACTAATTATCTTCTGGGTGCTTTGCAAACCTCTTAATTCCTTGTAAGGCAAACCTTGTTTTCCCTTCCAGAGGTCAGTTAGAGAGAGAGGGAGATATTAATCCCAACAGCAAGATTTCAGCCAATATCCTAAACCAGGAGGAAGGTCTAGGGTCAAAGCTAGCAAATGAGGTTGGAAGAAGTAAGTTCATGGTCAGTGTGTTCTTTCCTGAGCAGATTACGAAGGTTTTGGAAACTCTGTCATTGCAGAGGTAGTGAAATATTGCTACTTTGCTATAGGCAATGTCTAATCTCCACCCTCTCCATCCTCTTGTGAAATGAAAAATACAATCACCAAGGTTTTAAATAACTGATGAAGAAACAGTCCTCCTTTCCCAGCAGTTTTGAACAAAAGGAGAAGGGCAAAGTGTTGGCACTGTGAGCAGAAACACAGACTTGTGTGGGCTCAGCTTTTGGAGGGTGGGTTAGCCATGAAGACAGAACTAGCAGAAGTTCAGCAAGCCATTTAATTCCTGGTACTAGCCATTTGTGTGGGACTGACTTTCATCCTGTGGGGACACTGTGGTGTTTAAAGAGATAGGGCTTTGAATGCTGAAGTTTTGTTAGTTTTCAAGAAGCTTTGACAAAATTGGCAAATTCAAGTGATGGATAAACTTGGAAATAGATGCAAAAGAGGGGTCCAGTTCCTGATTCAGCCAGGGACCTCATTTGAGCTTAGGAAAGTCACTCAGCCATAGGATTTGCTGTCTACAGACTGCCTATCCTAAGCCAGTAGTGTGGACTCTTTATAGAATCGTAGGATGGCTGAAGTTGGAAGGGACCTCTGAGGTTCCAGCTAATGGAGAGAGACAGGTACCTCCAGAACCTGCCCTCAGCACTGTTCCTACAGCAGGGCATTTTTCTTGGGGAAATACCACCCTCTTTTCATTGCATTATCCTCTCTGTATTGTTATAATGTCTTCAGTGCAAGGATGGTCTCACAGTGGGTCTGCTCAGTGCACAACTCATTTAGACCCTGGATCTTTGATGGCATTTTGCCATTACTTGTCTAAAACCTACTAGAAGTAAAAGCGCTAAATCTGGCTGGCTGGACTATGCTGTAGATCCACACATCACTAGCTTAGTGGTTTGGAAGAGAGAAGAAGCTGTCTCCAGAGAGTCTTGTAGCACAGTATCCGTATGACAATGCAAATTGCCTGAACATCCCAAGCTGAACAAATTTTTGCAGTGTAGACTGCAAGGAAAGCAGTCAAGTCTTCAGCTGTATACTGAAGAGGAGGTATCTCCAGTAACTCTGAGCTTGGTTTATTGTTTTTCTGCATCTAGTTCATCCACATGAGTGCTCAGCATCTCACTGCAGCACTGAGAGCTCTGCAGTTTGGGTTGATATGGCCTCCTAGCACAGACTCAGCCGTTCATGCAGTGGATGCGAAAGGGAGGTGGATCTTTGCCTTAGAGGCACATACCAATATATAGCAAAGGGACACAGAGCTCCTTTCAGTCACTAAAAGCATTGTGGAAAAGTGTTGCAGGAAAAGCTTCTGTTGCCTTTACCTAATTTCTGCCTGGGTAACTGTGTGCTGCTCTTCTCAAAGACATCCTGCTTGTTTGGCTGGAGGAAGTACCCCTTGGGTTAATCTGCTGTATAAGGTTGAGACTGTGTTTAAATAGCCACCATGTTTCACCACCATGAGATATCTGGTATCCAGCAAGGAAGAGAGGGTTGCTGTTGAAAATGTGTGTGGGATCTCTTGGGAGGAAGGTGGTTGTGGGAGCTCAGTTCATTCTCCAACCTGGAAGGAGAAGGGAAAGGGAGAGGAAGACACATTCTGCCTCATGGTCAGCTTGGCCATGAGTGCGCAGGACGTAAAGCAATCTCAGACACCACTGGCCTTACCTGATAAGCTCTGTGCTGTGGTATCCTGCAATGATTGGGTCTCAAAGATGATACCTATTAGATCTTATCCTGGAAATATCTCCTTCCCAAATGCCCTGTATCCTGCCCAGATTTTTCCAGATTTAGCCTTTGATACGTGTGAGGGCACAGACAATTGGAAATAACTCAGATGCAGAGCTGTATAAAGCCATTGCCTCTCTGCTTCACACAATAATGCCCTGAAGCTTCACATTAGCAAAAATCCATGTGATTTCTTGCGATGTGGTGTCACATGGAAAGACATCTCCCCCGGTGCTGTTTTGGAAATACAATAGTCATTTTTGGTTTATCTGCTGTGCCATCAGCCCCCCCAGCTGGGGACTCAAACATGCATTAATTCTGCTTACGACTGCCAGGCGAGTTTATTATGGCCAACAGCAAGAAGCATGTAAGAATCTGTGAGGTGTGTGCATTTCTGCAGAAAAAGAGCCTTGGTCCCTGTTTGCTGTCAGCTTTCTTTACAGCAGGAGAAACTTCTTGCTGGAGAGGGGATCATGTAGTAGGCAAACATTGCACAAGAGGCAGAGGGATGCCAGGACTGGCTTGAAGGCTGGGCTGTTGTAATGGGGTGGGGGAGGGGAAGAGAAATTCAGAGTTTGGAAGGCAAGAGGAGAGATGAGATACAAGGTAGCCCTCAGGAGCTTCAAGTATTAGGCTAACAGGACGGTTAGCTCCTTGAATGAGGGCTTATTTAATTTTCTTTCTTTCTTTCTTTCTTTCTTTCTTTTTTTTTTCTGCTGAGAGAAGCTCTTTTGTGTTGATTGGCACAAGTTTGGGAAGGATTAAATAAACCCAACAAATGGAGACTGCCTTTTCCACCTTCGCTGGAGGCAGCTGTCTTTCAGCAAGCAAACCAGCACATTGCTGTGGAGGCTCAGCGTATCACTGCCTGATTGCATCCAGACAACAGGAACATTGTGGCACATCTCCAGTGGTGGTTGTCCCCTTGGAGGGACATAGTTTAGGTTGGGACAGTTTAGGTTGAAAGGCACTTCAGGAGGTCTCTAATCCAAACTGCTGCTCAAAGCAGGGCTAACTTCAAAGTTAGGTCAGGTTGCTCAGGGCCTTATCCAGTCCGGTCTTATGTTTTCTTCCTAAGGTGAGGAGGATAACACTGAAACCTTACAAGCTGCTGGGAGAGGCTGGAAATATGTCAGGTCTGGGTGTCCCTAAGAGCAGGACAGGGAGTTTTTCTGGCAAGGCTTGGTAGAGTTGACTCTGTCTCAGATGCAGACCAGGAGTGAGTGACTTCTCAGAGGCGGTCATTTCAGGGAGGGCTGTTATCTTGTTCACCCTAGTTCCTAAAGCAACAAGACTACACGGTGTGGGTTTGTCTTTCTTCCCCCATAACATCATCTCATGTGTACTGGATCATATTATGAGATGAGCAGCTGGCTTAAGGAGGGAAACTCCTACAGTGCCTATGTCCAGGAAAGCCAGGGCATGGATGGGCTCAGCCTTTTCTAACACCAGCTAATCAAGATGGGTGATGACTCACAAGGCACGAAGCCATAGGAACCTGGGATTCATCAGTCATCCTGGCTGCCAAATGACCTGCTTAGCTACTCATTACCTATTGACTAAGTTAGCCTGTCTCCATCCAGCAGTGCCAAAGACAGGACACTTGCTGGGATCCGAAAATCCATAGAGTTGTGTTGTTTGGTTTTGCCTGATCAGAACTACCACAAGGTAGATAATCGTGATCAAGTCCAACAGCACTGTATCAGATCTAACCGTTTCTCATCCATCAGGTATATACCACCTCTCCCTCTCAAACTCTGGCCATTGCTCTCACTGCTGCTGACAAGATTTCAACCATTTAATGCTCTACAGCAGATGCAAACAAATACTGTGCTGATTTCCACATCATTCAGTGCTGAAGTCCACGGAGTTGCAGAAGGTGCATTTTCCCTCTGTTTCCTAAACATTATCTTCACGCAACTCCTTTGCAGAGCAAGGAATTAATCAGTGGGTACCCATGGATTCAGGCACCCCCATTGCTTTGTAGACCAGGCCTTTACTGGAAGGTTACTCTCAGTCTCCCAGTAGTCAGCCCTGGAGGTACAGCTCACACCCCCACAGTGCTGGCTCCTTTTCTCTCAGTAACTGTCTTGCATCTTTGCAGTTTCTCCTCCTGCAGACATGGTTTCAGTCTCATCTTTGTCCTGACTTGCTGCTGTGGAATGTAAGGCTTTTATTATTTTTTGCACTCTGTAAAACAAAAATATGAACCTAAGCACATCATGTCCAGACTTCAAGCTTGCATTTTCTGTCTAGGTCCTTTATAGAAAATAAGAGCAGCACCTTGTTTTTCCTCTCCTTTTTACCTTCTCTTTGTCCTCCTGCTCTCAGAGAAGATTTATGCCCTGTTGTGAAAGAGCTGTACCTAACACAGCCAGCTCTCACAGTTTCACTTGCTGTGCAATTCCAGTATGATCTTGCTTGAATGCATACTTGATTCAGGAAGAGTGGGGTGTGTTCAGATGGATGGAGCTGATCAAACATGAGCCAAACTCTTATTTTATTGCAGTTTATTTCTTTAGGAAGAGCCAGAGCTGAACTAGGAGTTCATTGAGTTTTAAGCTAACACATTTTCTCTCTCAGCAGGAGCAGGCCATTGGCATATATGGTTATTTACAGCAGCTCAGCTGAGGGAGGGTAACCCATAAATAGCAACTTCTTGTGTTTGCTCACAGGCACATATTCTTAGAGAAGGCAGAAACCTCACGTTCCAGCCCATTCGTTAACATTCAGCAATAGGATTTTTGAAGGAAAATGTCTCCCTAGGTAGGATATCCTATAACTCCTGACCACAGGGGTTTCCTGCAGCTTCACCTCCAGCATCTGGTGTTGTCTGTTCTCGGAGACAGGCAGATGGGGTAGATGGACCCCTGATCTTATTCGGGAGGACAGCAATTCCCATGAGCCAAATGCAACACCGGAGAAATATGTCAGATGCATTCCAGATGGATATCCCTGGAGATCAGCATCTTAATTCATAGACCAGGCAAAGAGACTCAAAGAGGAAATGGCTTTCCCCCATCACAGTGGGGACCCTCGAGAAAGGAAGGGTAGATCCCCTTCCTAGGCTGAGCTCGCAAGCTTGGTCTGGTTGCTTTGGTGATGGAGGTGTCTCTGATCTGGACTGAGCAATCTCTTCCATCTCTTCCATGGCATATTTCATAAGGATGCCTACAAACAGTCCTTACTGGTGTCCTCTTTCCATTACCGGTTAATTCAGAGCAGTGACTTAACATCCTCTGCTATGAATGAACTGTCTCCCCAGTGAACTCTGCCTGTCCTGCATTTTCAGATCAACAATACAGCTGATTTTTGAGATGCATTATACTAAGGCCAAATATATGGACAAAGTTCTTTTATCCCAGGATGTCTCATCTTTCCCTTATTTACATTGACCGTACCTCATCTTCTACCTCAGATGAATCACCTCTTCTGTGGGAAGGAATTATTCTGCTGCCATCTCTCTATCTAGGCAATATTTTTGTTTCACAGATCTGTGAGATATCCTAGACATCACATCCCCTCTTTCTTTTCTCTAAGCTACATATTTGTATGTTTTATAAACAGATAGAGTAGACACCTAAGTTTGGTCATCTGGCCAGCTCTTTGGTCACGTATTGACAGTACTTGTTATATTTCCATTGATTATTTGGGAGCTTAGTCCCATGGCTTGCATGTAGAAACTCAGGCTCCACATCTGTAAACAGCAACCCAATCTGAAAATAAACAGCAAAAGCCCCACTGTGCTAGACCTGGGACATAACTAGGGAAAGAAGCTGAACTCTTCATCTCAGCATTTGTTGATTAAACTGGTGGAGCTGGAGAGAAAGAGGTTCAGAGTGGGACTGTCAAATTCTGCTGCTCTGACCAGAACAGCACTTACCCAGGGAACAGGAAGGTTGTAAAAGATATGATCTATTGCAAAAATCCACCTCCATCCAGTGACAAATGCAGAAAAACTCCCACACTAACAAACTGCCCCCGATAACCTTGTTGCTGTCTTCCAGAGAATTAGATCATGATCCTAGCATGAGGACTGACATCCATCCCAACAGAAAGGCAAGCCAAAGCATAGGCTTGCTTTAACACTGTGCCATTGATGAAGAACAGATTTTGCACTGGCAATATTGATTCAAGCCATGCCGAAAGCTTACAGTGGAAAGGTTTGAGAGCTCTTAGGAATCACATACTTTGGAGACCCTCTTGCTGCTGGCTAGCCTCGAACACATTTTGGTCCCCTCTCCTAATGGAAGCATGTTTTTATGTGTAGTAACAATGCATTTTCCTTCCCACAGTGTATTTACAGATATGTGCTGCTTTCTGGCAGGTTGGTTGTGGATGACAGATTGGGAAGGATTTCACTTTGCCTGTGTTTTCTCTGTAGGGTTAGACAGCATGTAGGTGTGGTGTTACATTCCCCATCTCTTCACTTAGACCTTGTGTTAGAAGATCAGGAGGATCTTTGACAGGTGCTACAAGATGGTCCTCTAAAGGGGATTCTGTTTGTGTATTTATCAGGTCAAGTGGTGTTATTTAAGCATATGTACCATGGTGGGTGTTGCAAACAGGTTCCTCTAAGATGTTCACAGCCAGGAAACCATTTCAACTGTCTTGGTAGTGCTGCAGTCAAGCCATCTGCTCCCTCAAAGCTCTTGACTAGGCTACAAATATTTTGCACCTTTTTTAACACAAAGGCTTTCTCTCTGACTTGTCAAGTGCCATTTTGCCCTGCTAATGCCTATTCTCAATGCCCTTGCAGAGGTCACGGTTCCTGTACCTTGACCAGGCAGCTCCATTCAGAAGACAAAGGGCCAAGAGGTTATCTCCAGCCTTACCCAAATCACACTCTTCACAGCTGGTGAGGATCTGTAAATGGCTAAGATAATACAGAGATAACTGGTGCTTTGGTGAGCTGAATCTCCAAAGCTTCATGTAGCATAATGATGATTTCTGATGTGTGTTAAGGTCCCTGGAAGATCCATGTCCTAAGTCAGGATCCCATTTTACCAGATGCAGGTAAGTTCATGATTCAATTAAATTCACAGGTTAACAAACTGCACGGGGGTGTGTGTGGGGAGGAGGTGCCCATCTCTTTCTAATCACCTGAAAACATGACAGTTTACTGTTAAGTAAGAAGAAAAACTGAGGAAGTTAAAGATGCCTGTCTAGTGTCATTGTACCAGGAACTGACTTTTTGCCCATATAAATTCCCAAAGGAACCGACAATTTGCCCACATGACTTTGCCCATATAAAAGTACAGAAAAGTTTCCTGTGTCTAAATGGACCTTGTCAAAATGTCTCTCATAAATACACAAAGTGGGATCCTTGTAGCCTCTGAGATTACTAGGATAAGGTGTGAGAGCTTAAAGCAAGTGAAGGAAATAATTACTGACTTGAGGAAATAGCAAAATCAACAGGAAAAGGCCATTTTTTTTGCAGCCCTGATGACAGCCAGGAAAATTTCATTAGCCTTAAGAGCTTTGCTTTACCCTTTTATTTCCACCAGAAAGCTGAATTCCCCTTGCTCAAGTGTGGTTAGATTTCTTTACTGAAGCTACACTGTGCTTGTGGTATTTTATTATTTCTAGTACTGTTGAGCTAGTGCGTCTGAGCTCTGCATGGAGAATGGCTTTAGCTGCTAGGCATTGTACAAGCACCGAGCAAAACCACGATCCTCTGCCTAAATATCTCACATATAATACAACACTTGGGGCACAGGGCAGCTGTGGAAGATGGGGAAACAGGACAACGGGTGAAAATGGCACCTGCAGCCCAGCCTTTTTCATGGATCAGGAGCTCCTTCCACCACCCTGGGGAAAGGAGGGGGGAAACACTAGAAATTAGGAGGCTCCCTTGCCATTCAGGGGCCTCCTGTGATCTCTGTGGACCTCTGCTGCCACTCTAGAGAAAGGTGTAATGATACCATCCCATCTTTCCTCCCAGGGTGCTGGAAACACAAATGCAATGTGTTTAGATACAACTGTCTTGCAGCCATATGCGGCCATCCTGCTGCTTCAAGACTTGGAGATCCCAGTCTGGTGCTCCATGCAGCCTGTTATACTGTTTTTGATGGAGAGCCAACACTAGATATTTCAAAAGACAGAGCCCTTTTTCCCTACACTACTCAGCATCATAATTCAGGTCTTTGGCACCAGTGCTGGATGATGCAGGGGAGGAAACTCTTGCCTGATCCCAGCTGATGGGCCGCCCAGACCTAGAAACATGAGGATTGATGGCCTCCGTAAGCGCCTTTGCCGCTAGCACCGCTGCCTGTGCTGTGGAATGATCCCTGCCTGTCCCTGCAGGGCCTGCTTCTCCTCTTCTTTGCTTGGTGCTGACGCCTTTAAGCAGCTGATAGATCACCATCTCTTTACCTCTCCCCCCAAGTGAGACATATTTCACTCGTGGGGGGTTTCAGCGTGAGGAAGGCTCTGAGACCCAAGCCTCATCCCGCAGGGCACTGCGCTGCATCTGGGGTTATTCCCCCCCCCCCCTTCTGTTCTTTTAACTAGTGTTTTTAAGAGAGATAGGAGATGAGCCCAGAATGTATTTATTGAGCCCAGGGGAGGTGTGTGCATCTGTTAAATATTATTAAGATATCATTGATGAGTTGGTTTCACCTAAAGGCTGGAAGAGGTATGACATTTACGTGGCTCCCATGGGATGGCGCAGAGCAGGGGAAAGGGCTGTTGCTCAGTGATAGTCCTCCATATCCAAGGGAGGGATGGCACTCAGAGAGGCTCCAGGTCTCAAAATATCTAGTCTTCTGTGTCTTCTGGTTGCACTGGATGGGAGGAAAGGCTGTATGCTGGGCTCACCAGCATCACTCATGGGAAGATTTCTGTCACTCTTCCTCTCATATAAAGGATTTGTGTTTGCCCCATCCCTCTTGTGCCTCTTACAGAGATCTGCCTGCTTGCTGAAGATGTCAGCTCCCAAGCTTTTTCCCTAAGGATTTAAAAGCACATTTAGATTCTCTGTTTTTCAGTTGCTTCCTTCCCAACTGTTATCTTCCTGATCATGACAGCAAGCCTCACTAGTCCTGCCTCTCAGCCTTGGTTAGCTGGGAGGAACCCATCATCCCTCACCATCCCTGCTCATCCCAAATGATTTACCAGGTGGGGTACAGCTGACCCATCCCAGTTCCAGAGACCAGTCACTGGTCAAACTACTGCTCCACCTTTGGAAAAGAGCACAAAGAGGTCCTGGATCCCAGGCTAAGATATAAAACAAGCTTTTCTTTGGTGAGACCATCATCTAATATTGATGCTTTAAACTGCTCCCCTGAAAGTTAAATAAACAGTAACTACAGTCCTGTTGTGACAGGAAACAATTCCAGCCCTCTGCTCAGGAGGAGGTAAAGTGTCGTCCCCCTTTGGACTTTGATTCTCTTTATGTTTATGTAATGACCAAAGATCCTGACAATAAAGTGTAATATCAAAAGGTAGGAGAGGTAGGAAAAAAAAAGAGGTAGGAAAGGGACAAGAAGTTAATTTTTCAAAATGCTTTCAATAATCACTCAATCCTTTCAGTCCTTGCAGGGGGGGACCCGTAACCTATCACACACCTGATGTTACCCCTAGCAAAATTAGTCACGATGGGCCCATGCAGGTTTTGGATTTATTGTCTGCAAATTTGGTTGGTCTGACCACTGGTCTGAACACCTGTGGAGACTCAGAGTCCAGACTATTAGATTAATCTGTCAGTCACTCTATATAAAAGCCTGTCCTCCTCTCCATCCCGGTCTGACACTCCCTTCCCAAGCTTGGTGTATAACTCGAGATCCAGTTTCACCGGAATGTAAACAGTGTCTGAATCCCCCAACTTCCCTGCTTTGCTTCCGCTGTGAGTACACCTCGGGTGTATCGGCTGCTTGAAAAGTAATTATCCTCACTTCCCACCTGATAAATTAAAGACCCCCAGGTTCTTTGCTTAATGGTGCAGAGCGATCCAAAAGTGATTCTCCTGCAGAAGCTGTTAGGAGAATGTCCTAGCAACCCCACACCCCTCTGGAGCTCATTGTGCTGGGACGACAGCCCATTAATCAGCCCAACCTGGCTTGGAGATGGCAAAGGTCATGCTGCGTGAAGTCTAATCGGAAAAACAAATTCCACCCCTCTGGAGTGCTTCCTGGCAGGGACAAAGGGGGAGACTCGCTTGGTTTCACACTTAAGTACGTTAAGTATTTTTCCAAGGCTAGAAGACAACTGATGTGAAGGGTTCGTACTTCAAACAGAGGAGCACAAGTCCCCAGGGCTGTGTCTACACTGCTCTGAAGTGTGGTTTTGGGAATGATTGGGAGAATGAAGAGCTCCCAGATCAACCAACTTTACATCTCTTCAGCTGCTTCCTGGGGAAGCAGGGACCAAGCCTGCTGGGCACATGCAGCCCCAGATTCAGTGAAGTACAACCTTGGACCATGCTGGCAGATCCACTGCCTACAGGCACAGATGAAAAGACTGGTCTCAGGCTCAGGATAGTCCTGAAAATTCAGCGTGGCCTGTCAGTGGTTTCCGTATAAGAGAGGCTGAGCCACATCAAACCAAAAATCCAGCTGCCCCAAACTCTCTCTCTGACAGAGGTCAACTGTGGGTGCCTGGGGAAGGATGATACTTCGCAGGTAACTCTCCCAGCATCTGGTGGCTCAGAGGTGCTGTATCTGTGATTAGGAGCCCTTGATGGATTGTTTTTCCATTAATCTGTCCATTCAGGTTTTAAGTCTATGCAAGCTTTCTGCTTCCTCAACGTCTGGTGTCAGACTTTAACTGTTCAGTGATGCTTTATATGAAGTGCTTTGTTTTCTTTGTTATGAGCCTGTCTCCTTTCAGCCTTACATTATGAGGGCCAAGCTACAATCATCTCCTATTCGTCTTCTCTGTTTAGACCTCTGTAACACCCTCTTGCAGTTGTAGGGATGTGCTCTTGCCCTACTTGTGACGGTATTGAAATTTTACACCCTTCTTGATTCTAGTCTGTACTACTCATGAAACTGGAATAGTTTATTGCAGTGGTCCTAAAATCCACGAACCTACGAAATAATAACATAAATTTGATGATCTGTCTGTGAAAACATCTCCTCCATCCTGGCAGGTGGTGATGTTCACAATTTGATAAGCCAACGTAAAGTCAAGCCAGGAAAAACAATGCATAAGCTGCAATATATTCTTGTGTTGGCTTAGTACAAGAAAAAAAAAACCAAACATCTCTGGTTGTCTAATATCATGCTTGAACTTTCTGGCCCAAGAAAGGAGTTCCGTAGATGTAGGATTGAATGCATTGGCAAGCAAAGAAGTTACTGCCATTTGGCTCCATGACAAGAATAGCATTGTGCTATAGTTTGTTGTTTTCTCACAGACTCTGCAATAACTGTACACATTAATCTTCTGATCCTTTTGTGTAAAATGGCATGTTCCTTCATGGGTGAGAAAAAACTGTATAGCACTGACACCACTACAGGTGCATCACTCTACAGCACCACCTTTACCTCTGGCAAGGGTTTGCACATATTAAGCAGTGACCCCAGCAGTGACATTTTAATCATTGCTGTAGGGAACACAAATCAGCAGCTTGTGGCTTGTGCTGATAGATTCATTTTACACTTTTCCTTTAGTAGATTCAGCCTCTTGTTCTTGCTGTAGGTATAAAGCTATTGTGTTTGTGTCACCAACATCTCTGTTGTTAGTTTGTGATACTGAGTTGTGTTTTATTTGCATATGCTCCAGTAGTATCAAGACAATTTTAAGATAAGCCACAGGTGCCGCTCCTCACTTTCTTTGTTTTTTTGGCATGTGCAAAATCCTCCACTCAGCCTTTTTGTCCAGAAGAGCTTCCAACTAATTCTGAATGATTTTGTACTTCTTTTCCATCTCTGTTTGTACAAAAGGTGCTTCTATTTGGCTTGGTGGCCATCTTGAGTGGCTTGAAGTTATGCCTCTCCTTGTGCACTTGAATATAACAGTGTTCTGGAGACGGTAATAACCTTCCAGCTCTAGTATGTTTGAGACAGCAGGGCAGGGTATGAGGGCCTTGAATGCAACCCTTACCCCTTCCAACAATCCCAAATGTGATTCAAGGTCCCCAAAACCCTTGATGGAAGAAACTCTCAATTGCTTTCTTGAACTTTGACATCACAGTAGGCTTTCAAGTCTATTTTAGGTGCTGTGGGAGGCAGTTTGGATAGATTCTAATGTGTCTCAGCTTCCCTGGGTGAGCAAAAGCCCTATGCTATTTCAGAAAGGGGTTGAGAAGTCCTATCTCCATGCAAGCAGTGACATATACAGACAATAGCACTGAGAATCAGAGAGAAATGTTCTGTGTTCAGACATAGCCGAGTCTAACTGCCTTGGCACAATATTATCGTTGGAGCTTAGGGCTTTGCCACCAATCTTGCAGGGGAATGAACAGAGGTAAGTGAAGTAAGCAATGAGCAGAGTTTGTAGAGGTATTACGTGAGTGAATAATGAGAAGGAAGAGGCTGCACTGGTTTACTGGACAAGAGGCTCGTGTGAAAATTTCCCAAGGAATGGTTCTGGCTAGGCATGGGTTTCCTCTTCCTGCTGTAAAAGAGTGGTGGACTGGGTTTTAGTGGTACTTGTAGGCTGTGGATAGCTAAGTGCAGAGTGCCCATGTGTGACTCCTGGTTCTGTGCCTGCCTTTTTTGCCCTTCTCCTTGTTCCCGGAGGCTGGGAACATGTTAGTACCTCTGGCTTACAGCTGTACTTTGGGCTATGCCAACAGCCTCTCCTTTTTAACCTGATGTGAATTTCTCTCCCATCCCCAAAGAAATGTCCCCATTGTTACAGGCTAAAGTACACAGGCTGTCTTGTTCTGGCCTATTCCAGCTAAAGGACAGAAGTCAAGCATAGGGAACATGATGATAAGAAATCCTGCTCTCATGAAAAGAAAGAAAAGTTATATTCTTCCATTGTGGATAACTGGATCCCCACCCCACAGCACTTCTGTGGGTTGCCACCCCACTGCTTGGGGATGGCAAGCCTTCTTGGCCAGCAAGATGGTCCTTGCTGGGCTTCCAGCAATTTAGAGCATGTTCCAGGTGCACAGAGCTTAGACTCTGGTTTGATCCTGCTGTAGAGGCTTGTTTCTCTGCTACATGTCCTGGCATTGGGATCATTGGAGCAAAGTCTGCTCCTGGGCCTAGGGAATGGCAATGGGACCTGTTCTGTGGGCTGAGCTGAAGATCCTCTTGCTCCTCTCCCCTCAAGCTGAGCTGAGGCCAGCAACAGCTTTTATGAGAGTCTGCTACAATGTGTGCCCTAAGTGTCCTGATTATAGGCTGATCTTTCAGTGGAGTGGGGATATTTATCCATGGAAATGGCCATGCAGCTCCTGGGGAGAAGCAGATAAGGCTCTCTGAGGCTTAACTGATGAGCTTTACGGGTGAGGCTGGGGTGAACAGCTTGGAAAAAGGACTGAGCAGAGGGTCCTTGGAGGCAGCAGTTGAAAAGAGCTCTTCTGGAGGGAAGTGGAAGCAGAGGCAGTATATTGGCTAAAGGAAAGGGGCTGTGGCAGGTGCTTCTCAGCTGGAAAGGGTGGAGCTCTCCCCACTGCTGTCAGTGGGGAGAAGAAAAGCTCCTGCTAGATATAGTGGCTTCAGCTCTGCTGTACATGCCATGTTCTTGGCCTCCTTACCATACTGGGGTGTTCCTCTATGCCAGTAGCATCACTGTCCACAGCTTGTGAGCAGGGTGTGGAGCTTTGGAGCTCATGATACCGATACTGGTTAGTACTGGCATGAAAGGAATTGGGTTGTGGGAAACTGAGTCATATATATTCTGTACTGCTGACTCTCCCAGCTGATGGCTCATGGACTACTGCTGGTCCATGAGAACTCAGAAGACGGCCTATGAAACAGCAAAGAAAAAAATGAATACAGCAAACTGACAGATGGCTTCTTGCACAGCCAATGTCCAGTTTCTGTCCTGGGAAAAAGTGGAGGAGGCTTCAGGCTCACTGGAGCCTGCTGGACACAAGGGGCAGCAGTAAATGGGTCAAGGTGCCCTTCTTTGTGGAGGGCATTGGCACCAGCTGACCGCAGGGGAGAAAGGAGAGTGATGTGGGGAAGAGCCTGCCAATGAGAGAGGGAGCCAGAGGGAGATTCCTGAGAAGCCCAGAAAGTATTTTGAAAATGGGGACCCAACCCAGTGTGGCAAATGCAGCATGACCCCTCCCTAACACAGCATGGGGAAAGCAAAGAGCCCAGCTGCTTGGATACTCGACACCAGAATCATACTCAGCCGCTCCGTTCCCTGGTGCTGCTTGCAGTTGATGACTGAGGGGTCATTTCCAGCATGGGATTTCACATATGAAGCCTGTCCAGTGTATGGCAACTGCTGAGACATTCGGGGGGGGTGACTCGGTTATGGACTGGGAAATGAACACAAGGAACTGTTGCTAGAAACCAAGCTGAGGCACATGAAAACAAAATGGATGTCCAAACTGGGACGTCTCCTGGGGCTGCACCGTGCTGACAAGCTGACCCTGGATGTGTTGCATCTCTCAGCTTCACAGCTCCTGATGCATGGCACCAGCTCTCCCATATGTCAGGAGTCACATTCCCCACTGCTGGAATGCAGCCACCTCTGGAGCAGAACCCAGCAGCTGTTTAAAGAATTGACAGAAACAAACCAGGGACAGGATGCAAAGACACAGCCAAAGTGCAGAGGAAAACAAGGGAGGGAAAAATGTCAACCAAGTCCATAGGGTGAGTGTGATGGTCACAATCAAATGATAAAAGAGCACAGCAAGCTACCAGGTGTCAGCAGAGCTAAAGGAACCACCTGGGTGTTTCCCGTTGGCCTGAAGCAAGCACAGAGTAACACAATTTAGCTTAGACTCTTTTTTTACATACTATGCCCTGCCAAACTCCCTTGTGTTTGTTACAGCTAAGACTGCCAATGTAGACTTATATAATAGCTTAGCTGATACTTAGTAACCCATGAAGCCATGATAACCTGGAAAGAAGCATGACCCATTTGTCTCTGGTGGATAAAGAATGTGAGGTTTAGTTTCTCTCTTCAAACCAGTCTCACTGTTAGGTCAAGCTGTTAACTTGTTTTCTGTTCTTCCAACCCTGCTCCTCAGACCCTCTTGGACACTGAAAGAGGGATAACCTACAAAATAACCTAGACACACCTTAAGATGCCATCAGAAGAGTCAGGAATGATTGAAAGGCTGAGTAGCCTGTGGTTCAGAGGTGCTCATGTGAGTTTTATCTGCTGAGACATGAGCGATGCAAGGGAAGGACCTCTCCATGTGAGTCTTATTTCCCAGCAACCTGCCCCAGGCCTCTGTTGCAGAGAAGACATCACACTGGATCATCAGATAATTAAATTGGACGAGTCCTCAGGAGTCCTGTGGATCTACTTGTTGATTCTGGGGCATCAGTGGAGTGTTAGTCTGGCACAGCAGAGCTCCTCTCACTGCCTTCTCTTCCAGCCCAGTCCTGGGTATTCATCCGAGTTAGTCAAGAGTATCTGGACTGGCAATTACCTTCAGACTCTAGCTTAAAAGGAATTAATTAGAACGAGCCACCAACTGAATCCACCAGTGAGACTGCTGTGCGGAGACATCTGGGGCTTTGTGTGGTGGCACCCATCTGAACAGGCTGGCTCTTGAAAGGAGGCGGAGCGGAGGAAGAGGAGCAGAATGTTTTGAGGTGGATAATGGAAGAATGAAGAGACAGGAAGACCTGAATGCCCACACTGCCATTGCCCCTCCATTTCAGTCCAGAGAAAGCCCTCTGCTCCCCACACATGGACTGCCCCTCACCGCCATTGTGTTTGGCTACTTGGAAAGCCATTTGCAAGCCTCCCCCCATTGCATTCGGTGTGCAGCCACAAGAACAGCAGCCGTCTGGATTCCCTCCAGCTGTCCAGTGAGAGAAAGGGAAAAGCATTTAGTAGTAGCAGAGAAAAGGGGAAAAAAAAAAAAAAAGAAAAAGAAAAGGCTAGAAATCATTTTTCCTGGCATACTATGACGCACAGATTTGGGAATGAGGGTTGTGAAAGCTTTTTGTTTAGCTTATTCTTTTCTGGTCTGACAGCTGATAAGTCCCACAGCTCAGAAACATCTGACAGGACTGGCTGAAGTAAATTCATCTTTCATCCGCCCATCATGCTCCTGAAGTGGAGAGTGACAGAGCCGTTTCTCCTCTGTCTGAATGCTGTTCTCTCTCCTTCTCCCTCTTTCGCGTGCTGTTGTTTGGAGCTTGGGAAAACCGGTTTCCTTCCTGCCTACAGCCTTCTCCCCAGGTTCAGGGCAGCATCCGTCTGCCCTTGCACCTGCTCCCTACAGCTGTGAGCTGCCTCTGCTGAAACCATTTGCACCCGAACCAGCAGCAGGCTGATGGGGCCCCTCCAGCTTCCCCTCAACTCCTTTCCCTGTCATATTTTCCTTGCTGCTCTTGCAATTAGCACGCTTGTTCGCTGCTCTTCTCACTAGCTGCTTCTGCTTTCCCGGCACGCTCCCCTTTCAACCTCCCCTGACTCCTTGTGCAATCGCAACAACAGGGCTCAGATGCAGCTTTTGAGACACAACTGCCTTTCTTTGCTCTGTGTCCTGTCCCCCAAAACTGCTGAGTATCCACCTCCCAGGTGCAGAGGTGTCCTGCTCATTTAAAAGGCCTTTAGCATCTTCCATGGACTGGTTAGATCTTCGCTGGCTCTGGCCCTGCCTAACCTGTCACATAGTTGCTTCTCAGTGGGGAGATACCCCTGATGTCAACCAGCCACAGCCTCCACAGTGGCTCAGAAAACCAGGCAGTCACCACAGCTCGGCTGGTGAGGAGTAATTTGTACACCCTGCAAATTACCACCCCAGGTTATCACTTGTGATGGGTGGCACATGCTCTGATGCACCCATTGGGTTGGTGTGTTACACCAGTTGGTGTGCTACCCTTTGGAGAAGACTGCATCAAGACAGTACACCTACAGCAAACCAGCAGTTGCCATGGGATGGGAGATATGAGTGTTTTCATGGTATATACTGAGGTGACAGCAGTGAAGGACAGCAAGGAGGGGTGTCTGAAATTGGGTGACCCAAATATCTTTCCATGTGGAGTACTAATTCTGTGTGCTCTTTGCTTTGTTGGTGCCCAATCATATAGCCTTTTTTTTTTGTGTGGGTAGGTAGCAACCTCTTTGAGGCAGGGACTACCTTTTCAGTTGAGGTCATGTATCATCTAGCACGAGGTATAGGTTTTTGATGGGGCACTGGCTCTGCAGCCTGCTAGTACGTGACAGAGAAGTATTAAAGGTGGGAAAAGAAGAGCCTAAGACCCCAAGCTACTGAATGGGGATGTTTTATTCCAAAGGTGGGGTTCTTTCCCACAGACTGGTGGGAAACAAAACAAAGGAATTAAAAATAAAAGACACTATAAATTATTTGGATTACAAATGGCACTGTACTTTGACATAAATTTTAACAGCTAGGAAAAATATGAATGATAATAATAAAAAAACCCAACCCAAAACAAACCAGTCTCCAGGCTGATGGGAAATCTTGCTTCGCTTCCTGCAGCAGAAAATCAATGATCTAATTTCACTTGCACTTGACAGGCTGCATCTCCCAAATAAGGCACTCCATTTGACACACTTGAAAATGCAAAGCTGTTTCGGCAAACTCCCTCCTTTGCATCACAAGGATGTCGTTTTGGTCCCAGCGATTTGTTTTCTCATGCATGTGTTTTGCTGGAGAAAAACAAGCACCTGTTTTGCGAAATGGGACCTCTAACATTTAATTTACTCATCTCTTTTAAGAGGCTCAACATCGTGAATTTTTCTGCTGTGGGTTCTGCAGTCCTTGCTCCCACAGCTCCCCCTCTCATCCCTTCCCAAATTCAAAACTATGTGGCTGGGTTACGTCTGGCCACCAGCTGGGCCCCAAAGCCTGTGCAAGAAGCTCAGCTGAATCCTCCCCATATCTCATGGTTGGTCTCACAATATCTGTTTATATCCTGTAAATTAGTGCAATGTGGCCCCTAACCAGGATCCTCACAGTTTTACAAGCAGCAACACAAGTCTTGCCAGGCCAGCCGAGAACCTGGATGGGCCGATAAAAGCTCTGGTAAAATTGCTTTCAGATTAGTATCCCTGGTTGTATCTTTGCAATGCAGCTTGAACAACAGAGGAAAAGGGGTAAAGAAAGGGGCGGGGGAGACAGTGAAAGTGTGTCAAATATTTTGTTGAGTTACCGGATCTGGTTCAGCGCTATTAAGAAAGGGGATATTGAAGAGTGCTTTTCATTCCACCATTTTGAAGTGGGTAATTGCTTTCCACACGGTGCATTGGGTTTTGATGTGAGTCCAGCTGCAGTAACGCAAGTTATGGCAAGGGCTGTTCCAGTGCAAATGTGTTATTTGAGTGTCTCTTTGCTCACACTATGACTAAACAGAAGCAGCTGTGGCCAGAGGGCCATCAGTGCTTTGTATCACACAATCTGGCATTTAATGGAAAGTTTTTGCATTTTCAGTTGGAAAAACTTTCTTTCTTCCATGGCTGGAAGTTTTTAAGAAATTTATATTTTACATGATGCAAAAAAGTGCCCTGAGAAACAATTGTCCTTTCCACCGGAGATGATACAGGCCTGGCAACACCTCGGCCTCCAGTATGACTCACATATTATCAGCCTCAGCATGCCCAAGAACCACCAATGTATGTTGGTCAGTGTCGCGAAATGGAGTGGATTGAACCGCTTAAAGAATCACCTTCACGGGTATTAGCAAAAATAGTTTAATAGGAATTTATAAAAGCTTGACTTCACAGAATTTGATGGCAAGGTTCACTCCATTACTTAATACATGGATGAAACATATAAAGGAAAATTGTTAAAATCAAACTAAAATTATGTATACAGAGACTGATGATGCAAAAGATTAAGAGAGAAATACATAAAGGAAAATTGGGTTAGAGTTGATTTATCACAATTGGTACAGAGATCGGGAGTGTAAAAATGGAGGACCCTCCTGTTGAGTCACGAGGTTCAGAGAAGACCCCCTTGCTTTCTGAACTCCTGTTGGAGTTTAGGTGCAGCTGGATCAACTCCTAGTCCCAGACTTGGTCAACGGTTTATATCTAAAGCCTTTATGAGTATAATAGCAGCCTGAGATTCATTCACAGTTAAATAAAGTTCACAACGATGACTTATGTATAGATTTGAAAAGCAATATTTGTAATATACTTGCTATAGAATATTCAGGTTAGTACATGCACACATGCACAAAGACACTAAGAGATATACATATAAGCAAGTAAAAGACGTATACCTGTTAAAAATTCCCCTCGAGTTCAGTGAAAATATTAATGACAAATGCTTCAGCATCTTTCTCAAAGGGCAAAGGGTTGAGCCTCAAGGAGCAAAGGGTATCAGCTCAAGTCTCGTCAGCTTTCGGCAACAGACCTCCAATCTTTGCAAACTGAAGAGTTTGTGAGATCTGAGAGGCGTCCCACTCAGAGGGAGATGCTGGTCGCAGCCCACTAGGATCCAGGAGAGCTCAAAGGATCTCACTTAGTACTGCTGTTTATAGGTTTGTGAGATGATTGGCTTTAGGCATCAGCAAATTACTGGGATTCCAGTAGCACTGGTACTGTTTCACATGAGTTACAATTCAGATAAGGAAGGCTCCAAGGCTGTCAGAGAATGACTTAAGATTCAGATACAGGATGCTCCAAGGCTGTCAGGACAGGACTGAGATATGTCCCAAGGCTGTCAGAAAATGACTAATTATCCCTACTCCTATCCCCAGCCTCCGCTGGGCAACAGGAGTCCTTGGTAGGGTCAGTGCAGCTCCCTGTCTTAGCCATGCTAGGGTTCCTGGTACGGTCAAGGGACACTTAACAGCACAACTCATTACACTTATGCTAAGGCCTACTGAGACTTTGTGAGTTCGTAGATCGGCCCAGAGAGGGACAGGGGAAATGCACCACCACAGTTAGGCAAGCCACCTGTACATTTCTGGAGGCCATCAGTTTCAAGAAAATGAGGTAAAACTGGAGTAAGGACAGCTTGGAATAACAAGACTACATTGCTAAGCCAGGGCAAGAAGACCCCACCAGTCTGCAACCCTATAATCTGCAAGGATGCAAATTCCTTGTTGCTCAGCTATTTCAAAACTAGCCTGGAGAAAGCACTGAAAGGGAACAAGCATGCCTTAGCAGAAGAGTGTAAGAGATGTCTCTTTGCTTCAGCTGGGACTTGCACAAGGTTTTAGCCATTAGCAACAAGGAGCCCAGGACTTTGGGCGAGCAGCAATGATTGTCTGCAGGAGAGTCAGGCAAGTACGGCAAAGATATAGGGCTGCAGTAGTTGTGAGATCTGGGCCTGGCTCACAAGAAACAACAGTGAAATCTTCGGGGAGAAATTTTGTACGTGAATCTGGGCACCTCTTAAAGATCTTTTTAAAAATTTTTTTGAGATTATTCTCAGGCCCTCAGGAGCAAGCCATTCTTAATGGGTCTACTTGCAGCCTGGACCACTTGGCAAAGCAAGCAAACAAACAAGCAAATGAATGGAAACATAAAGGTGGACCATCTAAATAGGCCCATTTTACATTTATTACCCTCCTTAGAAAGAAGCAAGGAAACAAGAAAGATCTACTCAATAGAAAACATGATTCCCCCAAGGTCTCGTATTCCTTAATTGAAGCTAGAAGCAAGTGACTTTCTCAGGTTTGGTGCAATAAGCCTTTGGGAACCGTTGGGATTAAAACTCAGGATCTCGAATCCAACTTTTATTTCCCCCTTGAAATCTTAGACCACACAGACTTCTGCTTATAAGTGTATGGGCACATCTATGCACATGGAGGGGAAGCTCAGCATCACACAGGTGGTCTGCTCTCTTTCTGAGAGGATACACACGGTAATTGAGATAAAAAACATGAGTCACTGTAGGGAAGAAGGATGCTGGTTCTGACAAGCCCGTCAGCTGCCTGTAACTGTCACCTTCTGAACCTTGTGTCTTTCATTTTCTCATTCAATCTGGTTTTTTTTGACTGGCCTTGATGCTTAAACCGTAATTTACCAATGGCTTTCCTTGGTAATTCATTTCACACATTCATTACAGTCTGTATGGCTATAAACACATGTGGATTTCCTTTTTAACTCTTCATTTCCTAAGTTTTTGATAGAGAGGTTCTAAAGCTAAACCACAGGAATGGCTGATGCAGCTCTGGTTTATTAAGTCTACACCGTGTCAAGTGTCTACAGCGCGTACAATTATTTGGGCTAAGCTACAGTTATGAGAGAATTCATTTCACCCAAGGGTAGATTAAGTCTGTAGGTGTTTTGTATCAGAACGGTGATACTCATGTTGCAAGACGAGACGGAAATGCTAAATTCTTAGGGTCTCCTCAGATCCCAGTACATGGTCTGGAGTTCATGACTTCCAAAGCTAGGTTCAGCCAACTACTTCCTCTCCATACATACTGCATAATCCATGTGCATAAGACTACACTAAAAAAGCTGTATAAGTGCCAAAGGTCAAGGTCCTTTGGGTCCTTTATGAGAAGTAAAGCTGAGGTACAATTAACTCCAAACAGGCAGAATGTCTGAGTGCAAGAAACAACAACAGATGGAAATATGTACAGTTGGCTTTATCAGCAACCATTTTTATACCCTCAGTGATGGACATTTCAAACTACTCAGATAAAATTAGACAAGAGAAGGATGGGAAAGTTGTTAGTATCTCAGTCTGTTCATATAAGGTATTAAGAACCCAGCAGATTGCAAGTACAGATTAAAGAAGCTCCCAAACTTGAAGAGAACTCCTGTCATTTCTGCCTGGAGGTGATGATGCCCCTGAGGAGTAAAATACTGAGGGATTCAGTCTGACACTTCTTCTATGGAATGTAACAGTATAAAGAATTCAAAAGTTGATCGATTCCTTTGTCTCTCTCATCCTGGGCTTTATCATGTTTCTCATTCTTTCCATTTTGGGACACCTGCCCTGTAAAATAAAGTGATGATAAAGCAGCTCCTTACAGTGGATAGTATCTATCGTCAGATGAAAAACACTGTTTGTTTTTCCTCATTTAGCTTAGTTTTGTTTTCTGAGGAACGTGGAGCAGTTGCTGATCAGAGTTTTATCCTAGTCAGAGAAATCTTCACAGGAAAGTTTCTGTGAGGACACTTCTGAAAGGAGGCCCACTGTAGTTTTTGAGATCAGAGTGGTTGGCAAGTCTAGAGAGATGGCGCTGACTAAACACAAGACTGAGACCTAGGAGATATAGACTCCATGAGGGTCTGTCATGAGAGACAAGGAAAACAAAACCAGATTACCAAAACCACCTTTTTTTGGCAGTTCTCCATCGGAATCTAGCACAATCTGTCCAACGAGAGTTTTGGGGTCTGGGAAGACAGATTCCTCCTGATAAAGGACATTGTTCGGCAGTCTTCCTCTTATGCTCTGAAGGTGGTGGAGGTCTCAAGCCCAACCTTCCTTGAACATTGTGTTCATGCCCTCTGGCCACCTCAGTGGCTCTCTGCTGACTCCTCTTCACCTGCCCTAAATTTCTCTTATACTGGGGGCCCATAACTGTCCAAACGAGTTCAGATGGAGCTGCTTGAGTAAAGCATGAAGGGGAATGATCACTTTCTCTAATAATTTAAAGTCCACTGCCTCACTGTCTCCTTGGCTGTTTCTTCTCTCCATAGATAGTCACTTAGAGCTGCTAAATACTGTGCAAATCTCTTCTTATTTGCCCCCGAACTGGCCTGCCAAAGAGTCTATGTCCATCATTGTTACAGGCTTACAACACCACTGCAAAGACCTGAGGATTTCCCAGTGGTTTCAATGGTTTTGGCTGGGCTGACTTTTACTGTTTGCATGCTGCATTAAAGCTCATTAAATCAATAGCAGTGATTCACCAAGGAGGAGGGAGACTAGCCAGTAAATAGGAGGTTAACCTGTAAATATCATGGGGTGTGTTTTGCTTTGCTTTTAGCTGACAGATGAGACAAGTAAAAGGATTTTTTTCCTGTATGTCACTGGAGAGAGAGAGATTCCTATAGGCAATTCATACCATGTGAAAGTTAACCTTCCCCCTCAGCCTGGGCAAGGTTTTGCGATAGCCAGAAATCATCTTAACAGCTCCTTCTGCCCATAGCAGCCACACCTCCCCCCAGCCACAGCTCCGAGTCTTCTTGAGAGCCTGCCCCTCTCTCAGGGTGTCCTACTGCCTGACAAGCAGATATAATACAGCATTAAAGAGACAACATGTTCTCAGATAAAATGTTCCAAATATAACAAGTCTATTTTTATTAAATTTGACCAAAGGCCTCCCTGTTTCCTAATCAGAGAGCGTGATTTGCTGACTCCCCCAGACCTAGCTGCCCTGGCTCACTACAGCTGTATCGTGAGATAGAATTACATTTTCATAATGACTCAAATCTTTTCCCAAGTCCTTAAGTATTTTCACAAAAAGGAAAAAAATAAGGAAAGAAGTTTAAAAAAAAAAAAAGACGACCCCCCCCCCCCCCCCCCCCCGTAAAATCCAGGCACCAACCCTGAGTTGTGTGTGGTCTTTTTTGTCTTTTCTTTTGGCTTCCCTCAAGACACGGCTTATTGCATAGGTCTGGATGCCGTCCTACCAGCACAGTTTGCTGGCCAAGCCCTGATCCCAACAACAGCCACCTTAGCAGGTGCCAAAATAAACATCAGCCTCCAGCTACCTGTACCGACTGCTGACGCTTCTGTGTTTGTCGTGGGCCACAAGGCTGGAAATGCAGCACCTTCTCCCTCCATTCCTCTGGTGTGTATCGGTCCTTGGACCTGGACTTTTTTATTCAGGGGAGCCTTCAGGGCACTGCAACCTGGAGAGCTATTTTAAATGCCCTTTATTTAGAAAAGTGTGAGGTTGTCCAGAGAGAACTGGCTGTGAAATGGACAGAGGCTGAAAAATGTGTGTGTATGATGTGGAAGCTGCATGTGCGCAATCATGGTTCATACCTGCAACTTCAGCTTTCTGTGTATCTTTAGCTCATGTGGGTGTGCGAGTGAGTGTTTCCTCGTGTATAGAGTGTATGGGGTGTGTGCCTGTGGGTTTATTCCAAAGGGACCCATTTTTGATGTCAGCCGTATTGCTCACAACTGGACTAGCTCCTCTGGGAGCCAGTCCAAAGCTTTTCGATCACACAATCACTTCCATTGGATTTATAAGGTGCAGCTAAAATTAGGAGGCGTTCAAGTTCATGAATGATGTAAAAGGGGAAGTTACAGGTCGTGCTTAAATTGGTCAGAAAATTACAGGAGTCAAGTGGGGAAGGTGTGCAGTCCGGCCAGTTGCAGGCACCGAAAGGCCTGGGGAAGCTGGGACTGGGGAAGCCGGGGCTGGCAGGCGCACAGGAGTATTGCTTTGTTCCCCTCCATTTTACAAGCTGCGGTGGTTGTTTTTCCACATTCCACCATGTAAAATAGACTGGGTCTCAAAGACCTGCTTCAAAGTCAGTTGAAAGACTGCTAATGACTTGCTTGGGCTCCAGAGCCTGCTCTGCTCAATATGGCTTCAATTTGACTCCTACTTTTGGATTGCGTGAGTGGGGAGACCTGACTGGCTTAGGAGCCTTCTCCTGCCCTGGATGCATGCCACACCTGCCCAGCTGTGTCCTTCAGTATCCACTAGAATTATTCCCTATAAAAGATGAATTTCAGTTAAAACAAACAAATGCATAGGGTCTAGAAGAGCCCAGCAGTTTCTCTGCCTACACCTCAGCAGATCTATTTAAGGTTGCCACATTTCAACAAGCGAGGATGAAGCTAAGCTTTGGAGATGACTTCCAAAGTGTATGCAGATGTTAAAGCACAGAGTACAAATAATTAAAAGCGAATAAAGAATAGTCCAAAAATACAAAATTAAAAAGTGGGGGGAGGAAGGAGAAGGGAAGAAACAGCAGTCTCTTTTTTCCCCAAAGACTTGTGGAACAGCTGACTGAAATGTCAAAGGGAAACAGGTTTTGGAAGTTGTATTTCAGCTCTGCAAACTTGTTTCTGTGCCCTTTCCTGGTTCAACATCTGCAACCCATATTTCATCCCTGTAGCGCTCATTGGAAGACTTCATTTCCCAAGAGTGGGGTAGGTGACACATTATGTTCGGGATATGCGGGTTCAGATGTTGATTAGAGTTCACAAGGGGAACAGCTTAATGGTTTCAGACGAGCAACAAGACCCTCAGCTAATGCTGGGCCTAAGCATAATGCTCTAAAAACAGGTTCAGAAATACTAGCACGAGTGGAAGCTGTGTGATTTATACTGGATGCATGGGTTTGTCTGGTTGTTTTTTAAGCCTTGTTTCCTAAAGAAGCAAGGCCTATGCTACCTGGCTCAGTGTCTGTGCATGCATGGCTCTGTGCGTGCCAGTCTGTCTGTGCCATTCCTGGACTTTGAGAGTCCTGATTTGCCTCCCGTCTGCGAGAGTAGCACAGCTACCAATGTTACATTCCTAAAAGCTTTGAGAAAACTTGGCAGCTAGTGAGACCAGGGTGCTCACTGCAGTGCAGGTGGGAGCATGAGGATGTCTCTTCTTGCACACCACAGAGACATTTTGTTTCATCCATGGAGAAAATTGTGATGGGAACTTGCACCATAAGGGAGAGCGATGGAGAGCAAAATTATATGAAATCAGCACTAGTGCCAGCTCTTACAGAGCTGCTGTGAACAACATGTAGCAGGAATTACAAGAATACAAGGAAAATGGTCAAAAGGGCACTCTGGGTACTCAGCCCAGGGAGTGGATGGAGGGCTTAGGTTCCCAGGCCACCAAGATGGTTTGGAAAGTTTTATTGCCAGTCCCTACAAGCCCAGAAGCAAAACTGCCAGGATTTATTTTCTTCCTGGAGAGATGCAAGAGAGCAAAGTCCAGAGGCAGTTAACCCAGAGACACTTAAAAAAGATAAATCTGTTGAAAGTCGGTATTTCCCTAAATCAAAGAACTCAAGGGAGGGATTTTTTGGGGGAAAAAAAAAAATTTTTAAAAAGAATCCATTTTGCCAAAGAAGTGCAACTTTTTGTTTAAAAAAATGAAGCTCTTCTTAACCTGATTTTTCCCACACTGTTTTTTCCCAGAAAAATAGAAAATGTTAGTGTTTAAATCTGTGTTTTAATTTTCTAAAGTATGAAGGAAGAAATAATTCAGTATTCCATGGCAGGAAACCACAACAATTTTAGGGGCAATCAGTTTTCTCCTTAAACTAAAATAGAGGATATAAATAAAATAAAATGATGCACGTTTTTCACATAAGAAAGCCCCAGATCACTTCCTGATCAGACTGAACCTACAGCTTTTCTGGTGGAGAGAAAACCATACAGTAAGTTTTTGCTAGACTCTGCTGGGCTTCTCTCCTGTCCCACCTTCAACTCAGATAACTGGGTCTTTTGTAAGGAAGCAGAGTCACCCTGACAGGTGGATGTGGTTAGCTTCAGTCACGTCATAAGCAAAGTTGGCGTGTCTCTGGAGAGCAGAAGGAAGGAGAGTTTATTTCTGAGACAGAAGGCAGCTGGCAGGCAAAATCCAAGAAGAGCCATACTGTCTTCTCCAGGAGAAAGTTCAGTCTCTCTCTTCACTTGGCTCGTTGGGTTTGTTGTTGTTATTCTTGTTTAAGAGACCAGGAAAGTCCCAGAAGGACATGGCGGAGCTGTGATCAGATGCCAAAGCAAAAAGCAACAGTATAAAGTCCTGCAGAATGGAGAGAAGTTTACAGGGATGTCCAGGTTTTCAGAAGTGCACCCAAAAGTTCCTGTTTTGGGACTTGGGTTTTGAGAGCCCAGCCTGGCAGCCATGCATCCTGCATGAGCTGGCAGTTTCATTTCTCTACCCAAACATGGGGTTGTCTGCATTTCTGTAGTGAAAGCTGATATTGCAAGAGAGGAAAAAACAAATCAAATGAGGGAAGTGTATTTCATTTGACAATGGGTCTTTAGAGTCTGCATTTTTTAGAGCTAGACTCTTGGAGTGAAAAAAAAAGAACAACCCACGTCTGAGATATGTGCAAAATACAGTGCAAATCTAAAGCCTGTAACTGTGTGAGAAAAGTCAGATGTTAAACAATCACAGTTTTATTCCTCCCAGCAAGAGCAGCCTGTGCACCTGTAGCCATTATTGTCTCTACTGTATAAAGTGAAAATGAATATCACATTGTATTGAAAACCCTCATGGAATACAATTACTCAACAGG
The DNA here is from genome assembly GCF_026419915.1 of Harpia harpyja. Lineage (NCBI taxonomy): Eukaryota > Metazoa > Chordata > Aves > Accipitriformes > Accipitridae > Harpia > Harpia harpyja. The sequence continues at coordinate 40,016,159 of NC_068946.1, forward strand.
AACTGTCCTAAATCTATCAGCTGTAACTCACTTGTAATTTTGTGGGACTAATGCAGAGAAATGTTTCTCCATGCATAGTTTGCCCTCAGCCTTTCCCCCCATTAATACATTTCATCCACTTTTGCTTACGATGGCTAAATTACCTGTAAAAGATTAATTACCTATGGGAAGTGTCTGTCTTGGTCTGTAGGAATGACATTATACTGAACATTAAATGCTGACACTATTAAACTCTGCTGGACATGTTTTGATATAATAACTCTGCAGACCACAAGTGAAATGGGTCCCTCACCAATTCACTACCTCATTGTTTTTCTGTCATCAGCAAACTTTGGGACATAGTCTCAGCCGACGTAGCTCAGAGTTTCATTCATGTCAGCGGAGTAGCTTATTACAGCTTTTTATTTCCCTGGAAGTTTTGCTGAGTTTCCAGCTGCAGAAGGGAATCTTTGTTCACCAGTAACCTTGACCTGATACAGAAGCTGCCATTTTCCAGGCAGATCTGTGGGCTGGTTGGGAAACTGATGCTCTTTCAATTGTAATCAACAGTTCAAAACAAAACACATTTTTCTTGTTGTGTTTCAAAATTATTTTTTTGCCATCTTAGAAAGTAGAAAGTTGTTTTGCTTTGGTGTGCAGAAACTGCAAATGTGGGTGGCAGTTTGGGCAACTTCTGCATCCCCTTCCCGCTGGAAAGAAAAGCAGACCAGATCTGAAAGAACTGAGATACAGCTGTGGTGGAAGGACTGTAACTCCGGCCCCACCCCCAGTGGGAACAATATTTATTAAAGGCGAAGAGATTTTACAAAATCTGTTTTCTTTCCCTCCAGACATTCAGTTTCTATTTATGTGTTGTTTTATCTTTCACTTAGAGGAGTTGTTTTCAACCTCCTGTTGATTTGCTGACCTCTCAACACCTTCAGTGGAGTGAACCCTGCAGAGCAACTTTAGCCCACTGGATTTTGGCTTGTCTCTATCGCTGTACATGGTAAGATGCACATGTGGATCACAGGTTGACTGAATCACACCTGAGAGCAGACACCCTACTCCCACGCCTGGTCATATAGCTCTTCCTTCAACAGGAGCTGGAGGAAAACATGATCCAGGCATTCCATGTCTTTGTTAGCATTGTCACATATGGTAGCTTTGCTCCTGGGGACTGTCTCCATGACAGACCAGAAATCAGCATAGCTTCAGCTACATCAACTAAACAACAGATTTCTTGAAGCAGAGAGGTTTTTGTGGCCTCCTTTGAATTACTGAATGAATTCTGTATCCTAAGGACACTGTCTGGGTTAGGAAAACCTGCTTTCAAAATCCAGTTACCTCCTCTCCCTACAGCTGCATTTTTCCTTACCATTGTCTATTTCCCCCTTGTTCAGGGCACTGGTGACTGCTCTTGTTCCTCCCCTGCCTGTATCATTTACCCCCGCAAATTCTCATCTGCTGCGTGTGTGCAACATTCGCTGCTGACCCCATCCTGGCCCTTCTCCTCTGCCATGCTCTCCAGCTTTATCCCTCAGAGATGATTGAAACTCCTCTGGTACCCAGTAGGAGTGGATGTGTTTGGCTGTCTCACCACAACAGCATGGTAGACACCATCCTGCATCACTGGGCCCACAATCACTGTCTGCTGACATGTCCTTATTGTGTGTGTGGTTTTGCAGGCTCGATGGTACTTAAACCCAATCCCTCCAAACCTCCCCCTGAGGAGATTGCACTTGGATCCCTTGGCTGCAGACGTACTTGTGTAGAGCAAGGAGTCAAGGAGAGGAGAAGACAACATGGTGCATCTTTCAAGGGTCAGCATTTTCAACTGCAAAGCCTTTTGTTCTGTAATCTGGGATATTTCCTAACAGTCCACATGGAGAAGAAAAGGGGCATTGTCTGTTGAGTGCCTTCATTACTAATCTCTCCTGGATGCATTTTAATTCATTTTAATGACTCTGCCTCCTGTCAGACCTTTCATTTGTTAAAGGGGTTTGTTAAAGAGATTAAGTGCAAGGGGAATATGAACCTCAAAACATTATGTCCCTTCCCCCAACCCCTCCTCCCTTCCCCCCAAGATTAATATTACACTAAAAGGAAGAGAAAAGGCATTTTCTGTGAAACACATTACAAGACTTTTAGGAAGAGAGGGAAGGAGGAGGAGCAATGGAGCGTGCTGGACTCTTTAACCCATAGAGGAGCTCAAAGGTGGCAGTATTGATATGATGCCTTTCCAGCTATATTGTTCCCCATCCATGTGTCGATTGAAGCTTTGTGCAAACACAGCTGTTTGTTAGGAATGCCAGCTTAGCCAAACAAGCCATCTGCCTCAATTTGCTTCTACTCTTGTCTTCTACTCATGTGGGAGCTTGAAATAACCTGCCCCACCCCTGAGAAACAAATGTACCATGCAGTACATGTACCATAAAAACCTTTCAACTGAGATCCAGGCCTTCAGCCAGCTGAAGGAATAAGAACTTCTTGGTTTCCCACATCAACTTCCTACCCAGGGATCTCAAAGTCCTTTGCAGAGTGTGGGAAGTGGCAAAGTCAACAGAATCCCTATGTGGAACTATGAGTTTATTTTCAAAATTCATGGTCTCAGTAGACATCCTTTAGACACATGTTTAATGGATTTACTAGAGAGATTCCCTCAATTAGCTCAAGGGACTATTTCAGTCCCTCTTGCAGTCCATAAGACCCAAAAGCAATTTCCTTATATCCCTATGGACTCTTAGTTTCTCTAGGACTGGATCAGGCTTCAGAAGTTCATGAGAAGGATAACAGAATGAAGTGCCATGCAACAGCAGAGTGGTGTATCCTGGTCAAGAACATGGCTTTCTCACCTATGTCTCTAAATGCTCCTCTAATGTCCAGTTGGTAAAGGGTGCAATCTAAGTAGTATGTATTTTGTGCAGAACGCTTACATAGAAGATGCATCACAACCTCATTACACATTGTAATGCAAGTACAGGGTGTATTCTTTCTGTTGGCTTCAGAGGGGATTGAGCCAGATCTGCTTGTTGGGGGAAAATAAGATGCATGTCAATAAAGAAACATGCAGGATGTTGCGCTTAAGCAGAATGATCTGCTGAGCTGCCAGAGCATGTAATAGGATTGTCTAGACCAGGTCAGATTTCAGGCATAATCCAACGCAATCATGGTGTTAGGAAAAAGCCTAGTGCCATATTGTGATGGATAAGTGGGAGAACTGCCTCCAAGTATGAAGGAATTATTCCACTTTTCTTGCCATTAGTAGGGACTCAGTTTTAATACTGTGTGCAGTTTTGGTTACTCCTTTTCAGGAAAGATGTAGACCAGCTGTAAAGTAACAGGGATGATTGAAGACCTGACTTAGAAAGAAAGATTGAAAGAAGTAGGGTTGTTTAGTCTAGAGAAGAGAAACTGAAGGGATCTATGATACATGTCTTTGTGCACATATAAAGCTGCAAAGAAAAAGGAACAATCTGTTTCACCTGTCAATGCAGACAGGGTGAGAGGCAACAGGTTAAAACTGAAGCAAACAGCATTAGCAACTTGGGGAAGATGTGTCCATCAGAACTTGTGGAATCACAAGCCCTAAAAGCTGGAACAGGAGGTTAGAAATGGCACAGGTATAACCATCCTGCATTGGAGTGACTTTTCGCAGTGACTTTTGGAGGTCCCTGGCAGTCTTGTTTGCTATGATCCTTTTTGTTTTCCACATAGCGAGTCCAGGATGTCTGATTTTCCCATTGCTGTTCTAGCTCTAAAGGATGAACACATTTCTGAAAAAGGATATAAAATGATTGTGGATTGATTTGGGGTGAGATGATAAATATTCAAGAAACAAACCAAAACCATTAAAAGACCAATGGAGAAAAAGAAGAATTCCCCACCTATTGTATTTTCTTGCTGTATTTTAAGTTTCAGGGACAAATCCATCCTGCCATCACGCAAGTAAGCTCCACACCCTCATAAAACCAATATAATGAGCGGAACATGGTAGCAAATCCTCCGGGTTTTGTTTTAGTTTGGAAGGCATTAAAGAAAAGTGTTGTGCAGAGGGAATGGAAATGTTGCCCGGGTGCCAATTCCACAAGGGCGTGTTCTTCTAGAGCCAGGTATGTCACTCAATGAAAAGCAGTGTTCAGCTCCTGCCATGGTTTGGGGGTTAGCCAAAGAGGTTGGAGAGGGGTGGCTGGAAGGAGAAAGGAGCCTGGTACTTTTTGCTGCCAACTTTCTGCTTTTTGTCCAGCTTCCTCTACACAAATGACATCTGAAATGCAAGCTGGCCCCTTTCCGTTATGGAAACCTCAAACTGAATTTAATAGTAGGTGCTTATATTCAAGTGTCCCATAAAGTGTTGTAGAGAATTGTATCATCACTGGAGCATTTTGTGGTGTGGTCCAACCTCTTCAACCTGAAACCTTCTCCACCCTAGAATTTTGGACTAGCCAAAGTGATTTGGACACATCTTCTAATCACTCATATAAACATTTATTAATTTGTATTACTTCACTGCTTTACATCCTGTGCACAGAGTAAGAACCCATTATTGTAGATGGTGGCTGAGCAGTGACTACATCCCACAAGGCTATAAGCTGATGTACACAGCAATGGATGGATGAATGATGGTAAGCTGATGGGCAACCCAGACAAAATGTGCCTGTGTTCACCCTGCAAGAGAAAGATGGACTGGCAGAGAAAGATCAACTCAGCACCTTCCCAACTTGGGCTGTTTATAGCCTGGGCTCCTACAAGCAGAACATACATGATACAGGGTTCCGGCTGCTGAACTGGACTGTAGTTTGACATAAGTGTCAGTGATCTTAGCTTACTAGGGCAATGGATGCACCTCTGTGCTCCAGTCAGCTTTGCAAATCTCAAGTACTGGGGCACTTTCCCTCCCTCTTGACATCCATAGGATCTGAGAGCAATTTTCTTACAATACCACTCAATCTCTATGGAATCTCACTGCTTTCACCCCTATTATGTGCCACAAGACTTTCCCACAAGGGTTTAATCTTTCACTCCCTCAACTGAGAAATCTGTGGAAGCAGAAAGTGCACAAGACAGACTAAAGAAGAAAGAAAACAGTCGGGAATTGTTCAGCCTTGTTCCAAGATGCCCTGTCTCCCTACAGCTGAGATTCTTCTGAAATTCACTGGTACTAACTAGCATTCATCACTCCAACCCACAGCAATTTACTGGTGGCGATTTTCCGCTTCCAGCTGGTGACCTCCTGACCTCAGAGGTTAAGACAATTTTTATTCATGCTACTGAACTTGGCATCTGAATGTTAATGTCATGCTTTTTGCCTCCCCACCCCCCCTGTTTTCCTGGTGGAGGCTTAGAGCCTGTGGAATCTTTTCAGGGCAAATGGAGAAATAATATGCCACTCCCAAAGCATGACAGCAGAACATGGCAAAAGTATTGCTGCATGGTAGTGCAAGCTTCGTATTTTTAGGTGAGTGCTGGGCTGCTGGGAGAGAGCACTCACTGGCCGGCTCAGTTGTGTGTCTTAGGTATAGGTCACATTATGTGGAAGAGAAGTGACTGTATGTAAACACTTAGAAAAAGCTGCAATAAAAGACAGAAACATCAAGACAATGGGATATGTTTTGAATGAACTCTTTCAACGTGCTCATTCAGCCATCAGGGAACAATTAACAAGAGTGGAAGTTAGATGGCTGTCATACCGTCATTCAGGGTCTGGGTAGCAAAACCCAGGGAAACTCAGACACTGATTGAAATGGGAGCTAGATGATTAAATATCTTTGCTGACCTGCAGTTGAGGGTTTTAGTGTTCTGTATCAGGTCAGTGTTCTCCTAAAGTCCTTTGAAAACAAGGTAAACAATGGGGAAAAGAAACCAAAACATTTCAATGATCTTCCTGTGACTCATCTTCAGTTCCACCTTACCCTTGTCCACAGTCCCTTTTATGTGAGGTCACGGAAGATAAAGTTAGAAAGAACCTTAGCTCCCACTGAGAAATAGAAGGCTGAATATATTTCTATTTGTTTATTTAATACCTGGTAATGAGGCTGGGGATGGCTACCTGCTGGAACGTCACAGCATATGTTGCCACTGTCACACCAAGAGAATATGAAATTTCTCTTTTGCCACTGCTGTCCTTTGTATTTAATGCCTTTGTATTTTTTATTAATTGGTGTCATGCTCCTTAGTGTCCAGAGTTCCTACTTGGGAATGTAGCAGTGTTTCTGGAACCCAGGGCAAAGTTGTTGACCCTGTCACCTTTTATTTAGGTGTAACAATATATAAAGAATTGGGGTCTTTGACAATCTCCTCCTTCTCCTGAGGTGTACACACTGCTCACCCCACCTGCCCAGCCACAAGAGATGTTCAAGACCAGCACTTTCTGAATTCAGCAGTTATTCATGAAAACAAAAAATTGAGCAACAGCAGCAACATTTACTTATTTGTTTTTCACACTAAACAGAAGATTCCCTTTCTGCATTAGAGTGGAATCTCTGAAGCTGTGAATCTGAAATGAAAACCTCCATCTGTGTCTCCATGTGTTCCCCTGGCCTCCCTACTCTGCTCCAGGGTAGCTGAGTATCAGAACAGATCAGCACTGGCGAAAGACATGAATGCCTCATTTGCCCACAGTGTTAGGATGGGGTTCATCCAAATGTTGCCAATACTGGTTAGGTCAAGAACAACACAAACAAGCAGGCAAACCCAGGTCTCTGCTGGGGGAGCAGAGTAAGCTGGCCCTGGAGATGCCTTCAGTTATTTTCTTTCTCACTGTAGGTATCCCTGGTTTATTTATTGGCCAAAACATTTCCTTCACTGTGGACATGTTTGCTGGCCAATCTCAGGGACTGAACCAGGGACTTCAGGAGCTTCCAGTGTGGCTCTTCACATGGTGAAGGAAAAGCCAAGCTAGCGCTGAGACTGAAAGGTAATCTAGCAAAAGACCCTCACAAAGATTCCTGAATGCCAGCAGTATGGTGGACCCTTCCCCATAACTTCTTTCTCTCTTGTTACATTTCTGTCCTCCCTCCACTGCTAGCAGGAATCCTCCGAATTTCCATTATTTTGAAAATGGCTAGCTTTGGACATGTTTTGTGACTGACTTCCATCTGGTGCTGTCATTTAAGCTAGAGCTAAATGGGTTGTCACGCGCTCAGAGATCAGCATAAATGCCCTGGCATCAAAGGTTCACAGCCACAATACACCAGGCTGCTTCTGAAAAGGCGCGAGGATCAAGTCCGTTGCGATGCAAATGTGGCCGATTCCCTAGCTGGTGTTTTGTTTCTGTCTGGGCTTAGAGAGGAGAGGCTGAGGACAAGAAAGGAAATGTTCTGTGGGAAGATGATCTGGCATTTTTTCTCATTCTCCCCACACACGCATTCCAGAGAGTTATACACCAGATAAGCAGCAAGCACTATTTGGCTGGCTAACTACTACACAAGCATTATGGACCATCTGGGGACTTATAAAGCCTGCAGGATATGAGTCGAGGTTGTGCTGGAAGTAGAGGCTGAGCTGGTATCCTGTGTCTAAATACCAACACAGCTGCTTGGAGCAGGAAAGGGGAACCCTCCAAAGGAACAGCGGTAGGGGCTCTTCTTTAGGAAGGATATTACTCTTGAGTAATTGAATTGGTTGTGACTCCTCTGTTTGAGCCTATGAAATAAGATTCCCCCCCAACAGAAGGAGCTGTGGGGGGTACAGCAGCAGACTCAAAGGCTGTTACTATTATTATTATTATTATCATCATCATCATCATCGTTATTATTTTATTTCTTAAAGAGCCTCTGAAAAAGTTTTTCAGTGTTTTGTGATTCATGAACTCAGTATCGTATGCTGGCCCTGGAAAGGACTCAGTGTGCTTCAGATGAAGGGAGGTTTGAAAGACAGTGTTTTCCCATAGTCTGAGGAGAACCAGCTTGCTGACTTTCACCACACACCAGTGTTACAGGGACAGGAATGCTGTGGATACAATTTCTCATGAGCTTTTAACAGGTGAACCAGGCTGAGCAGGGGGCAGAAGTCACCCCTGAAAACAAACACATATCTGAGCTTGTGATATTTTATGAACAAGAGATATACTCAGGGCTCTGGGGTGAAGGGAGTTTGATCTAAACCAAACAGGGTCTTTAGCCACGTCTGGAGACCTTGTTAAAATTCTTTCTGCTTGCAAATCCCTCTGATAGAAGGGAAGCACGCTTACCTCCAATGTGACCCTGGGCCGGGGTCTTGCCAAGGGTGAATTTGCCCCTCTGTGACTATTTTCTGAATCCTGAGCATATACTGGCTTTTAAAAGGCCTTTTCTCAAAACACCAGACTCTACTTTGCTCCAGCTGTTCAGCTTCATGCTGCAGCCCAGCCTCGCCTGATGGCTGCTCTTCGCCAAGGTCATTCATCCAAATGCTGCAGCCTAATACCATTTCTAAATTAAGTCAGTGCCTACAATGGATCCCAACAACAGTTGAGGGCTCCCTGTGCCATGTGCTGTGCAAGAACAAGGCAGAACAAATCCCTGACTTGAAGAGGCTTCAGACAAGGAGAGAAAGGAAGGGCTCCAGGGAAATGAAGGGAGGCTCCCAAGATTACTTGAATAGCCAAAGATTACTGACCCCCCAATCTGCTGATTCTCAGCCCATACCCTTCTCCCCTCAGTTAACAGCTGTATTAGAGAGAAGTTATTTAACCAGCTAACGCAGACGACTGGCGTCACAAGAATTAGTTTAGGTTTTACAAGCAGTCTGCTTTTGACTTGGACAAGATGCTTGGTAGATCACATACACCCTGAAACCACTGGGGTTCAGGTGAAACTACATGACACACTGAATAACCTTCTGCTCTCTTTTGTTCTTCATAATTGTTGAGTGATTTTTTCAGCAGAGACATGTCTCAAGTTCCAGGGAAACCCTCAGCCAAGAGGGAATGAAAAAAACCCCAAATGGATCAGTCATCCATCATATAATTTCCAAGTAATATTTGAAAAGTAAACATTGCAGGGCATACATCTTTGTGGACAGATTTCCAAACACCTAATGTGAGAGATCCAGCTATACCCAATGCCAGTGCACTTCAGACACAGTTTCTGCAGAACGGTTTCAGATGGAGTGCAGAATTTGGTCTCCCTGCCCCACCAAAATGCTTATGGGTTAGAGCTATTGTAAGTTTTTGGAAAGTACTTCAAAAGGCACTTGAGTTGAAGAAATAATTATTATATAAGTTACAGCTGAGCATTTATAGGATAATTGCCTTTCCAGAAGTGTACCTCTAACACACCCTGGCATTGATGTTTTCAATTCTAGGGTGAAGACCAAAACTAAATGAGATCAGCAGGAAATCCGTATTCATTTCAAATTCATTTAGCTACCCCAGGATACAAAAATAAAGTCTTATACAGTCAAAGACAGAAAATCATTATAATAAGAAAAATATGGGCTGGATGAAGGTAAGTGATTAGGTGTGTTTGGGCAACCGTGGGCTTTTCAGGAGGAAATTAGTCCAGATCTTGTCTTTATTTGCAACTTCTATGTTCAAATAGAGCTTATCATTCTGTATAAACTAATTAAAAAAAGCTTCTGCAACCCATTTGGGTCAAGCATCACAAGTAAAAGAGGAGTTACTCAAAAGGTGGAAAAATTGGAGAGTATCATATGAAATTAAAAGGTAAGTATAAAACAAACAGCAGAAGATATGGAATTTCTGTGGAATTCCTTGCTGCATGATGCTCTGTGCTAAAGATTTTTCTTCCAGTAATCTCTTCAACTGGTCTTTGAATCCATCAAGAGCTGTTCAGTATGAAGGCACCAAAGGTGGCTCAGGGAGTCCACAAGCCCAAAATGTCAGGGGCCGAGGGTAGTGTTCTGGGAGGGTGTCAGTACATGCTTGCTCTCTTCTTGTAACTCTTCCTTGGGCTTCTTTGTTGGTCATGGCCTGCTGGAGAGTGGCCCGCAGCTGGCACTGGACAGCTCCAGCAATTCCCACAAATGCTCCACAAAGAAAAAAAGCCATTTTAGGCTTGGTACATTGGTGCTATCCTCAACACTGATTTCCTCACCCCAGCTCTGGGTCCTCTTCTTCATTTTCCTTTCTTCGGAGTTGTTGCAAGTGGACAGGTTCAACAGAGAACCACCAAATGGAGCCACATGGGTCAGCATGCTGATAACTGCTTCTCCCCAGTGCAGTGGAGGTCAAGAACATGTCCTTAACACCTATAAGCAGTACATGGCGGGAAGAAGGTGTCAGTCCTCTGCATTGGTCCTAAGATAACCAAGCACACTGAAAAAGTAAAGTTTTCAGGGTGTGCGGAAAAGATGGTCCGGAGTGGTGCCAGGTGGGTGCTGTTGTCACAGGTTCTTAATAATCTTCAGAATATTTTTGTGCAACCAGAGTATCCTCAAAGCAAAACTCTGTTTAATTCCTCTACCTGGTGAAAGGGAGGAAGAGCTCTGCTTGGAGGTTTCGTTTGGATGGTGGCCCTTTAACCGAACACCGGGGGCTGGTGTGTTCCCAATAAGGCGAAGCTCTCCCTCCCTTGGTGAGCTCATTTTGCTCCAGAGAGAATTGCTGCCCTTGTATGGATAGAAGGGCAGGGGATTATGAGAGTTTATGGAGGATGAGGGTGAGAAGGCAGTGTAATCGCTCTTATGCAGATGGGGAAAAGCTCTTGGCTCCAGATGGATTCCCCAGAGAATCAGATAAGCCATTTAGCGTACTTGTTGGATCCCCATCCATTTAAATTGCTTTGCAGCTGGGTGCTTCTCCCAAGGACTTTGGAAAGGCAAAGTATGGGGATAGCTCAATGCCACGAGTTTAACAAGGGTGGAAGATCTGCTCCTGACACATGGCTGGGGCTTGCTCCCAGAAAGAAAGGCAAGGACTGAATAATGTTTTTCAGGCAAGGGAGAGTGTGGGGGTGGTGTTGCCTGCTTGGAGGTAGCAGCACAACAGCTTGGGAGTGTTTCTCAGGCCCTGCTCTGCAAGCAGGTGGTGAAATACCCTCTTAGCTCAAGTTGCAGGGGAATCTGGTGTTTTGAGATGGAGGCAGGCTAAATAACAGCTAAAAAGACTTCCTTCTGGGCAGCAGATTTCACACATCAGTAGCAGCAGTAGCTCCTGTTTCTACTTTCAGACTCAGGCAGACCCAGAGGAGTGCTTCTTCCATTATCTCAGTTCTGTCTTTAGGCAGAAATTCTGTGAGGAAGAGCAGAGTTTGACAAACAACATGAAGGAAGCAGGCAGGTACAGTTGTGCCCTGGGCCTGGAGCATGCACGCCATCACACCGTGTCCACTACAGGTACACTGGGTGATTTCTCTTGGTCTTACATTGTTATAAACCAGACAGCATCACAAGCAAGCACCTATGTTTAAGGAATGCTATCTAATTCCTATATTCAACAAGCAAAGTATTATTTGGGAGCAGGAAGTCTGAGAAAACTTGAAGACTCCAAAGTTTAGGATCAGTAAGTGGCTATTTAGACTAAGCAAGCAGGGGAGAGATGGACTGATAAACAGCCCATCAGAGTGGAAGCTGGCAGCTTTGTATTCTGTTTTCTGTCCCTGTGAATCACATCAACCCGCTGACATGATATTTCCTCTCATTTTGAAGTGGGGAGAAGGCTCCCAGGAGCACAGGGGGCTGTGCAGGTCAAAGCCATTGTTCTACTGGATGTCACACTTGTTAATGTCACGATGGGAGCTTAATAACATCATGTTGATTTCCCCCCGACTCACTCACTTTTCTTTTAACCTTTCTGCAGCCTTAAAAACAAAACATAAAAAATGGTGCTTCTTATGCATGAACAATCATTTTCAAATGCCAGATCTCAGTCCAGAGCCTTTTGGAAAGGAGTCAAGCTCTAAGGAGTTTGTTTTCATATATTTTCTCTTATCAGTCCCCATCACAGATTGGGGTTTGTGGTTTTACAGCTGATGGCAGGTTGCCTGCATATCTCAGGGCTGAAATGCAAAAATAAGCCAAGCATGAAGACAGTATCAGCTTGACGCTACATGCCTTTCTAGGGCTATTAGATAAGAGATACTGTTTGTACAGAACAAACCTGTTACCTCAAGAAAACAAAGCTGCTTTTAACTGTAGCTTGCTTTAACTTTTGCCTTAACCAAATCCGCAAAGTATATGAGTCAAAGAAATGGACAGCCAGATCATCCGCTCTATACCACTGACCCCAGTGCAGCAGGAACAAGCTGAAAATATGGTCTAGGGCTGAGCCACTCTGTAGATGACCACAACGTATCATTTGAAGGACTCACTACCAGCCTGGAGAACACCTGCCTTCATTTGACCTTAAGCCGAAAGACCCTTTAACAGTGAAGCATTTCCAGAGGGTGGTCTTGACGCCATACACAGTGTATGTGTGTGATACTCTGGGGCACTCTGTGGGAGGAGTGCACAGAGAGGTCCTTGTCCCTTGATGGTCCATCCTGAGAACATTGTGGCTCCCTTCTGGCCCACATGCCTGGTTTCCTTCCCGTGGAAATGATGGCACTGGAGTTGCAGTGAGGACTGGTGCACACACAAATCTCTCGCCACACCACATAGTCCAGATTTGTCCGGGCATGATTTTGCATGCCCCAATTCAAATATAACCTGAGTACACTTCTGCTCTGAACCACCCTTTCAAAGAGTCCTTCTCTCTCCCTCTCAAATCATTCACTCTAGACAACACTGAGACCTCCAAAGTGTAATACAAGCCTTTTTGTGCACTCAGTGTTCTTATATATTACCCATTTGGCAAACTACATTTTTTTCTTTACCACAGTTAGCTGCTGTTTTAGGAGTGATCACATCCCACTAAACCACAGGAGGTTTTCTTATCCCAGGTGAGCCCATTTCTATGGGAAAAATTGGATTCTATATTCTTTCGCATGTCACTACCCCAGCACAAGAAAGATCAGCTCTGATGCTGTAACTATGGACACTGTATATCCAGGGGAAAGGTAGTTTGTGACCAGTCATAAAACTTCCTGCTGAAAGTCGAGTTTGCTGGACTGGTGTTTGCTAAAGAATCAAACTGATTTCCTAACTATCCCATCCTCTCCTTCCATTCTTAAAACCTAACTGCATACGTGCTGCTCCAGTTGCAAAAGCATAGCAAGAGCCTTCTCTTAAAATGTCTTGGGGTCAGGCCTCTTCTTTAGAGTTTTACAGCTGATCTGGGTATGATCTTATAATTGTCTTCATCATCAGAAAATTTTGACATGAGTTGAACTTAAAAAAACCTTACCCAATGCACTCTTATACCACATCAAAACCATCTGCAGAGAGAGATAAACTTTATAGATTAAGACTGAGTGATATGAACAAAAGCTTTTGGAAGACTAGTCAAGTGATTTGGCAAAGCAGGCAATGAGTTAAAGCAGACATTCAGCCCCAAGTCTCTTGACCTGGTGTGGGGTGATGCAGTTGGATGCTGAACATCTGAGCAGACACGAGGCAAGAATGTGTGCACTACACTTGATCCTGAATTTGGCTTATAATGTGAAAAGTGTCTTAAGAGTTTAAACTCTTAAGTTGGCATGACTCTGGTGTACTAAGCTCTCAGTTCCTCCATCAGAGTTAGGGTGGTTTAAGAATTTAGTGTCTTAAAAGCAGCATGATCTGCTAAACTGCTTTCAAGATTTAAGAGGACTTAATTCTTTAAACCAGTTTAATATCTTAAAGTGGCTGAGCCACTTTTGCTGGCTTAAAAAGTTAGCAGAGTTGAGACTAGGTGACATTGGAGGGACGCTGTTGTGCAGAGGATCGGATCAGACCAGTGCAGTGCGGCCTTCTGGCTTCCCAGTCTCTGAATCTGCTGTATGTTTTTCAAGGTCATTGCTCAAACAATTCCAAGCAGTTGGCAAATAGAGACTGGGACTGTTTGCCAGTCAAATCTAGTTCAAGTATTCTTTGAGTCAATATCCAGCCATTGTGTTACTTATTTGTTCTTCTAATCTTCCAAATCCCCCATAAAACCTATATATTTTTGCTCTGCCCTCCTCCTCTTACATTTCAATGACAGCATGTCTGGTATTTCTGGAGCTCCTTGAAAATCCACGCCAAGTTTTCTATTGATGCCAGGTTCATCTCCCACCCTTATGCCTTCCTGTAGGAGATATTGCCCTTTTTTACTTGCCTTCATACTCTGGGAACATGATCCCAGCTTTAGGATCTGGTGCCTGACAATACAAAAGTGATGAGTATGGGGTAGGCAAAACGGGCATCTGAAAGTCTCTTTCAGAGATTTTCTCCCTGTGTCTGTCTGACATGTCATTTGTACGTGCCTCCTGCTGAAATCAGGGTGATGCAAGGAACTCCTGGTCCATTTGAACATGAGGTTGTCTCCAGTGACGATTGATACCAGTGTTTCAGAAGGGAGGTCATGCAATCCAAAGCAGAGAGCTGTTGGATGGTCTGTCAAGCCCTCTCCTCCCTCTGTACTGGGAAAATTCCCAACTGCTCATAACTAGGCAATGGCTTAAACCTTCAGCTCTTGGCATCCCACTCTTCCTGTAGCAACGAGTCCCACTGTCCATGAAACCAAACCATTAATTTCTTTTCATTAAGATGGAATTTGTCACTTTTCTGTTTCCCTGGCTGAGCCTTCCCTTATCGTCAGAAAGAGAGACAGATTGTTTCTTTTAGATTTGTCCCTACTTTTTAATAGTGTTATTTTAATTCACCTCCTCTTTGTGATAAGCAAGCCTATTCTCTTCACTTTCTTTTTGTGTGACCTCTGTGAGACCCAGGTCATTTTTGAACCTGATGTCTAGACATGGAAATAGGGGCACTAGGTTAGGTACCTTATCTTGGAAATTTAGGCCACAACTCTACTGTCCAGAAGATCTCCTAAATGTAGTGTAATTATATTTATCATCAAACTTATATTTCAGACAACTTTAGTTCCTCTGTCCTGGTACCTAGAGTAGAATTATGCACCCAATAATGCATACATCTATGTATGTAAATGCATACATCCCAATAATGTGGGATTATTTACACTTCAGCCACCTAAAGTCAGATGCCAACTTTTTTAGCAAGTGAATGGAAAATGGTGTTTCATTTTCTTTACCTAACCCCAGGTAGGATGAATTGCTTCCAGAGGTGCTCAGCCTAGGCTAGAAGCCTGATTTTCAGTTGCTAAATTGGTGGAGAAGAAACCTATCCTATAAGCACTCTGGCTCTGGGGAAAGGGTTAAATACAGGACGTTCTGTTGACCAGTTCTGGGATATGTCCCAGGTCAGCAGGTGCGTTGTTTGGGATGATCCTTCAGGTTGTGTGAAACACCAGGAGCACCTATACATAAGGAACTGGCATAAAGCTTTACCTGAGCCAGGAGTAAGGAAAAAAATTGGTAAAACAGTTTAAGAGGTGTCTTTGATATTTGTTGCTAAATTATCACTGGGGGCTGTTTATCACCTCTGGAGAAAGGCAGAACAGGCTGTCAGGATCAGTCAACTGTGTATCCTCTCACCAGCTATGGTCATGGTCCCTGAATCCATTGTCACATGCTTTCCTCTGCCCTGAACACAGTGACAAATTGTCCAAATTGTAACTCTCTAAAGAATGGCCAACCACCGGATCTTCTTTCAGGGAAAACAAAACCAACTCTGGCTTTTTTGTTTTATTATAATCAGAGGCTCCCTCTTTAATCATTCCAGTTTCTAGTCACATGGAACATGAATTGTATAAGAGAGCTTGAGGAGAGAGGGAGCATGAGAGAAAGGAGGGGAGCTGAGACAAAAAGCTTCCTCACTGGGGACAGGAAAGCTCCACAGCAAGGCAATGGAACAGGGAACTTTCACCTCGAGGTCGGAGTTTCAAATGCATCCATCAGTTAGTGGCTTTGGGAGGTTGTTCCCTTAGAATGAGAAGAATATGGGATGGATGACGCCTACCCTTATACTCCAGCTGGGTCCAGACTCTACCGTCTTGGTCCAATCACCTACACTGAGATCCTGGAATGCAGTTCTGGGTTTCAGTCATCATCTATGTAAAACCCCCCAGTTTGCCACTGTTGGGTCATTTGTCTGCAGAGACCAACACAGATTTTAACATTACCTGTGAGAAGAGGGGACAGGGAAGAACATACAGATCTCGGAACAAACTCCAGACTTTGTTGGAGTCTGGAAATTTGCTTTCCTCCATATTTCCTCAATATAAAGAATTCTTTCCCTTTTCCTCATGCATAATCAAATCCTGGGGTCAAAACCTGACTCCACACAAGTCAGCTTTTCTGGAATGCCCCTGGAATTTCACACATTCCTCTTAAAGGCTGAGCAAGCTTTGCAACCATACTGGAATTAAAGGCTTCCTAAGGATGGAAGGCCCTCTCCAGAACTTGATGGACATATGTGAGAGATGAGTCTGGGGTAGCTACTGGTCCTTTGTAGCATGACCTTTATAAAAAACGAGATCTAATGAAAACATTATCATGTCCACTTAGTGAAAACTCACTCAGAGAACAGAAAAAGCAGAAAAAGCTCATTTTGATGCTTTTTCCTACTTGAAAATCACTATCTTCTACATGTGGCTATATGCTTAAAACCTCCCTTGTTCTAGCATTCACTTTGAGCCTGGTAACTTCTTTCTCTACATCAGTCCCCTGGAGCTGAAAGATAACTCTCACTTCCTTTAGCAGGGTCCCAAACCCATGCAAATCACTATGTGAGGCCAAAGACTTCTACCATGCCAGCACAGAACCTCACTTGAACAATGCCTTAGGTCCCTTCTTTGTGAGCCAAGGAACTCACGCTTAGCCATATTTAGCAACTACCAGGAAGGCTTTACATGTTGTTTCTCTCTTTACAGCCTCCCATTTGGCCTCTGTGTCCGACAAATGTTTGTGAAGCTTCTTCAGGCCTGATCAGCCATGGTGGTGTGCAGGCAAAATCCAGCTGTAACCTGTTAGGCACAGAGGCATTACCCAGGGACTTTTGGTCCCTTCCCTTTGTTCACACATTCAAAAATCCCTTTCTGTCCATACACATAGAAAACAACTTTGCTCCAGCATTGGAGAGGTCACATAACCAGGACACCAGGGCAGTGACGGTTACTTCCCAGAAGACCTTTCAGGTTGATGATCTGGGAAACATCTCTCCCACCAGTTTATCTGGCCCTCCGCTTAACATGGGATGTAATATTTCACGTTCATTTGGGCCGGCACCAGGGATGTTATCCCATGGCTCCAGATGATGGTAAATCCACCCAGTCCCTTTGGGTGCAGCTCTCCCTGCACTGCATTACTCTTCTGTGCCGAAACATGCTGCGTATTTCCTCTGTGGGCTTTGCTGATTTCCAGATTGGAGCCTGTGGTGTCACTCATGCCTCTAGCTGCTAGACCAAAGATCCATTTTATATCAGTTTTTCACTCCGTAAGTCCCCTAATCACTTATTAACCTGTTAGCCCATACGCCCTCTCTCCTTTCCTTTCTCACTGGTAAGCATGTTCAACAGGCTGTAAATCCTTCTGGCAGCTCTTCTTTGAGCTTTCTCCAAGTTTTCTTTTTAAAGTGCCAGTTCCAGGACTGGACACAGGATTTCATTCTCACGTGTTTGCCAGAGTTTGGTTTCACAAACTTGTTTGTAAATACATCTCCCTTCTATTTATTTCTGTGACTTCTGGGTGACAAAAGGGAGAGGGAGAAGGAAAGTGAAAGCATATGATGTTGTTTCTTTTAACTATGTGATCCTAACGTGGAGGAATCTTTCATGGTTTTCTGGGGACCACCCAGTGACTCTTGGTGTAACAGCAAGTGGCAGTTACTGTCTTATCTTTATGAGACTTGACAGCAGATGTCCAGAAAGAAACTATTTTTGAACAGAATCAGCACCAGTCCCACCTATTTCTCCCACCCTGGCCAAAACAAAGGTTGCTACAGCATCCCCTTCCCTCCCATATTCACATGACTTGACCATGCTGAGCAAAGTTGGGTTGAAGTGCCACCCTCCCAGTTCCCCTGCCATGGCTTTCATTGTGGGACACCTCTTTCAGCCCCAGTGAATTGGGGAAAGGCTCCATTCATGTCTGTGCTTGGATGCACCATACCCTGGTCAGAGATACACTTGCCAAACCTCTGCGTGGGCAAGTGCCCGCTCCTGCTCCAGAGATTGCCACGGGGCTATTGTGATAGATTAACCCTGTATCTCCTCTAGTCTTTGGGGAAAGAGTCACTTCGCCCACCAGAGTCTTTTAAGAAAGGATGTTAAAAAAACGCCAGCGAGCTCATAAGGTCAGGCTAGGCCGAGGACAGCAGTCAAGTCTCACACATGGCAGGGAGGAGACTGTTTGCTTTAGGAAATTTTTTTTTTTTTACTTGAAAAGAAGAGACTTGGAAATGTTTCTAGCAGTTTCCATTTCTCTCTCTCTCTCACATATGTATACATATCTATATGTATATATATATGTATTTGAAAAACGGAACCCACAACTTTTGGTTTAAATTTGATCTGACAATATCCCTTTAACATGAAACTCTAAAGCCGTAATTGATACCCCAGTTGGACATTATCACAGATTATTTCCTGTCTGTGTTTTGACTGTCCTGGTCGAATGGCTTCCAAACCTAACACAGAGTCAATGAAGAGAAACAACCCTCAGCTACTATTATTCCTGTTACTCATTCTACCAAAATAATAAAAATAATGAAACCACAGCCTGCCTTGAACAGTAAAGATCTCTTAAAAGCCCTTCCTAAGCTGAGCCTTGACGTATCTTGCATATCTTAAGGAAAAAAATAAAGTTGGTAGGCTGGAGGGAGAAATTATCAGTGATGTTCCTTGGCTGGGCTTGTGTCCACACTGCTCATAAAGTGCTGCCTTGGGCGCAGATGTGAGCACTGGGAACTCCCTGTCCCACCCAGGGCTGACCACCCAGCTGCCGTGTGCCTGGCCATGCGCCGGTTCTGCTGCACCACTGCCGGCGCCCCAGCAGGCGGGAGGCCGCGTGCGGGCGGCCGTGTGTGCAGCCCCGTGGTCTGCACCGGCGACAGCAAACCTGGTCTTCAGGGGGGCCAGGCAGGGACTTGCCAAGGAGAGTTATGGACTTCCCCTCCTGGCTCTCAACGTGGTTAAACATGGTGGGTAAAGCTCAAGGTACAAACCCCAGCAAATACTAGACAGCCACAGTGCCAAAACTGAGCTAGGTGACATCTTTCATCTAATGCTTTTTATACCAGGAGAAGAAATAAAAAAAAAATCCCCGCCTGATTTAGTAGTACCAAAACGTTTTATGAATTCATGCCTTTTCCCCTGAGCAGTTCATTTAAGCAGGGAAAAAGCACCCAATAATAATACCAAAGCCCCTTCCCGTCCAATCGTTTCA
Organism: Harpia harpyja; assembly: GCF_026419915.1. NCBI lineage: Eukaryota > Metazoa > Chordata > Aves > Accipitriformes > Accipitridae > Harpia > Harpia harpyja. The sequence continues at coordinate 40,035,442 of NC_068946.1, forward strand.
TTCCAATAGGTTGGAAAATAAATGTTTTCCATTATTTGCCTTGGAAATAGGTCTTCATTTAAAAATAAATTAGTTAATTTACCTTTCTGTATTTTTACATGTGTTTAAAGATGGCTAACACTGAATTTAAAATGTCGGTATAAAAATGCCTGTTTATTTTCATTCTCATTCAGTAAAAATCTTCTTAAAAATTCATTTAAACAGAAATGGAACTCTCCCCTCCTCCTTGTTTTGTTTTGTTTTATCAATCTAAAAAACCCCAAAGAAAACAGAAAGGAGAAAATCAAATACAATCTAAATCTCCTCCTCTATTGTGAAGCCTGTCTACGAGGCTTCCAGTGGGATCTCTGAATGCAGTGGCTTGCCCCAGCTCCCTTTGACAGGTTTGCTCTCAGCCTGGGACCAGCCCCCTCCTGTAGCCTGGGCACAGGTGTCTCAGCTGAACTGCTCAAGAGCTGCACGCAGCCATTCGTGATCCTTGTTCAGTTCAAAAAACAAAGCACAAGAAATGAGGGTATCAAGGAACCGAAGAGACTTTGGAACACAGATACAAAATTGATCAGTTTTGTTAGTTTTACCCCAGCAACTCCACAGACTAATTCCTATTTTCGAGAGATGTAAATGCTACTGCTTTCCAGTGAGATATTCAGATTTTTTTCCTCTCTTCAACTTCAGATTTAGGTTTCTAAACTACTCACAGACTGTCTTGAGAATCTTGCTTAGATGTGATATGGAGGCACAGATTTTGCTCCACAGGGAGCATCGCTCAGGACCGGGAGAGCAAAATGATGCAAACTGAAGGGATATTTTTGGCTCAGTGTGGTCTGGTGGAAGGGGCAGGGGCTGCTCCACTCTGATACCACTCAGATGCTTGGCTGTGATTTCAACATCTGGCAAAGGTTAGCAACTATCTTGAACCGGAGCAGCTTCTAGTGCAAGGGATCTCAAGGCACACCCAAAAAACCATTAAGTAGTTGTTTTGTGTTTTGCACATGCCCTACCAAGCCAACCCCAGGACATCTGGATGAGGAACTCCTAGCCACTGTTTCATACAGTATTTTTGGCTCCTGCATGTTAGGTTTCTTAGGGTTCATCTCCCTTTCTTTCAGGAGAAGTTCCTCTCAGGAACTGGGCCATAGTCAATTGTATTCTGAGGGCATAAAACCAAAAGATCACATTCACATCTGGTGAAATGCCAATGTAGTGATGTTACAGCTGGTAGAATTGGTGCCCAAGAGCTTAAAAGTGGGAAAAGCTCTCAGAGATTGTTGAGCTCGTAATCCCTTATGGGAACGATCAGTGGTGACCAAGCAGGAGGAACCTCAGGGCAGCAGAATGAAAGGGAAAAATGTTTTCAGCTCTCATAATCTTAAGGCAGGGAGGGAGGGCAGTTGGGGAAAATTAAACAAAATAAACAGGCATCACACGAGGTACAGTAAGAAGAGGGTTGAAAGAAGGTAAGATGGATAATTAAGCAATAAGACACGACAGGCTGTGCATTTTTGGGTGATTATTGCATGCCTGCTATGACGTTCTTTAGGAACAAACTTCTGCTGCACAAGAACTAGAATCACCCCCCAGGGACAGGCTGGCAGGAGGATCTAATTGCTGTTATTACAAAATTAATTTTGAAATTAAAATAATAATAATAATAGGAAGAAAAAGGGACAACCTCCCTCTGCACCATGTTGTTTGTTAGAATGTGTTATGGGAAAAGAGATGACATCACCCACAGTCAGTCGTCGGAGGGAGGGCAGTGACATCACTGCCAGCCAATCCCCAGCTGCATCCTGGTGGTGTGCTGGCTTTCACATGGCTTTTCTTTCTGTCTTTCTCATTCCTTGGCCTGGGTTGCCTGCCTTCAGGCCAATGTGCCCAACTAACTTTTCCTTGTGTCAAGAACTTCTGTTTTTTATCCCTTTCTGAAAAATCCTAGTTTTGCTCCTTGCCTTATTCTATCTCCCCCTTTTGGTAAAAAAAAATCATAACTGTTTGAGATATGGAAAGTAATGCATACCATGCCTGTGGTCCAGAAGTATGGTATTTCTTTGGGATTTCCTCTACAGAGATTGTTTTTTCTTTCTACTCTGCCACCTCCCAGCTCCTACCTACCCAGCTCCTTCATTGAACCTGTAAGTAACCGGGCTTCCATACTATCTCTGCATAGAAAGGGAAGGAAAATGATATACCTGAAGAGAAGGGTTTCTCTTCTTTGACTGTGTAGCAGTGGATAACAACAAAACAGTTATTCAGGTAGGTGCTCTTAGCATACATGAAGTTTCATAAGCACCAAGTGGCATTTTTTTATGCATAGAAATTTTCTGTTTAAATCAGTTGTGAAACATTCCATACGAAATATTCTATGTTTTCAGAACCAAATCTCCTATTCCTATGTTGCTGAATCAAATGCCTTCAGGATTTTCATTTTAGAGAAATTCAGTAATGTAATTTTTAAAAATTTTTCATTCTATTTTGCAAAGGAAAAGAGATTCTGCAATTTCCCTGGGAATAGAATTCCTCTTCTTTGGAGATCTGGTTGCTTTTAGTTTATTGCCAAGTAATCCACTGGCCTAACAAAGACTTCTGGTCTGATAATGACTCAAGAACGTACAGTTGCCTTAGATATATGTATCTGAGCAGCTCTAGATTTAGAGTTTTTACACGCCTTGAATTTTCCCTTAAAGGCACAAATGGTTCAAGCAAAGCAAATAGATTCTCTCAAACTGGTCTCCAGCCTCCACTGTCATTCATCCCAGCTGAGACTCCAATATCTATTGGGAAGCTCTATATCATTATCTGCTGCTGAGTGGTGATGATATCAGGACTCTGCTCTTGATAGCTGCTGGACAAAACAGGAGACAAGCTAAGACCACATGAAACAGAGGTCAGCAGGAAAAGAAGATGCACAGAGAAATGAAATGGCATACCCATGTTCACACCAGAAATAGTAGCAAGAACAGGATTGGATTTCAGGACTTCTGAAACTCAACCCAGAACTGTGCCATTAGGGGATATGTTGGTTTGTTGTCAGGGGACATGCGGGAGGACAAATCCAGCTCACCCGTCTCCCCCAAATCAATCAAGCTTATGTGAGTTATATTTATCAAATTGAAAAATTGGTCACTGTTCTCAAAAATGAGTCTGCTCAATCACCACCCCCCCCCAAGTAATTTAAGCTCTATAGCTTCACTGCTACATTAGGAGATGACAAGTTTTCACATGCCACTGCATGTTACCAACATCTTATCAAAGGGATGAACCTGTGACCTTTAACATCAAGGCCTGGACTCCATCATCAGAATTAAGGAATGACCTGCAATACTTGATATCCTTAGGTGACCCAACCATGAAGTTATATAAATGGGAACATGATGTTATATACACACACACACACGTAAGTATATATACTGCTGTAGAAAGGCGGAAAAATGCATCAGTGCATCTCAGGAGTGAAAGAGTTAAACAAACCACCAGTAGATGAATGCGAAGTTGCTTATGCAGACATTTTCTTGTAAAGATCTGGTCTCTGTCTATGCATTAAATACATGCAGAGACTTGCTGTATCCAGGTTGACAGCTGCGGTGTTATACATTTGTGGGGAAAGGTTAAACAGCATCATGGCACCACTTGGAAAGACTTAATAGATGGAATTGTACCTTCTTAGCCTCCCACATTTTCTAAGGTAAACTGAAGTGGGAAATTCCACAGGGCTAATAAACAAATTTCTACCTCATGGACAGTGTTAAGCCATCATGTCAAAAGGCTGGGAGTGGGGACTGATACTCCCAATTTGAAGGGAGGAGAGAAAAATAGGCAACATATATCAAACAAGGTGATTCTTTTCTTTTTCTGTGGCCATAAAGAAGTTCCTTTGACCATCTCCACACAGCCTATTTGCAAGGAATCAGAAACAGCAGCCCCAAAGGAAATAAAAACCAAGAACGAGACAGGGTTGGGTCAAGGATGGGAGTGAAAGAGAAGAAAAGTTTTCTATATATTGGTTGGGATAATCAGAGAAATGAGTGCAGACAGATGATATTTGTAATCCTCTTCTGAACACAGCTTCACAGATATGGAATGCAAAGAGTTTCTTTCTAGTGGGACAGTATCACCCACCTGTTGAAACATTAACTTTCCACTTTCCAGAGTCAGTTCCCCACTCTATCCCAGACTTGCTGTGCCAAGTCACCCTGTGCATCTGCCAAGGCCAATGCTACAAGGTGGAGATCTGGATGTCAACATGCTCAACTCATGACCAGGGTCTTGCCCTCTTCCTCTGTCACTGGCGTCCCCCCCGCCATGCCTAACCTCACTTGGACCCTTTAGAAATCTCTGGCTCTTGGGCTGAGGCATCTTCTCAGGGCAGGCTTGAAAGTTTGCAACATGGTAGGGCAGAGGAGTTTGGTTTTGAAATGTTTCAGACCTGCTGGATCCACAGGGGTCACAGTTCACCAGCTGCCTCATCTTACCAAGAAGTTCCTTCTCAGCGCTGTGCAGGAGGAAGCTTAAAAGGGAGCTGCATGGGAGGACAATGAAATGGATGAGTGGGGAGGCTGTTCCACACAGAAAAGCAGAGTGGTAGACACTGTGAATTTGTATATTTATTTCCAAATACTGTTTTTATTTCCATTGTCTTCTGTTGTAAAATGATGGTCTCACTGCATCTCAGAGAAAACTAATCAAGCCCAAGAATCCAAATCCAGTTCAGTGTATAAACTCTTCTCCTTCTCTCTGTTTCCTAGAACCCTTGCCTTCAGGCAGCTGGACAAGGGAATGGGAACATCCAGAGAGCAAGGTCTTCAAGGTACCCATCAGAGGCTCTCTTATGGGTTTGTGGTGTTTGTGCAGCAGGTGACAAACAGGTTTTTTCCACCAAATCACCTGGCAGATGTGTCTGTACTCCTCTGGGAAGGTGGGACAGAAAGAAAAGAGAATTGAGCCCCAAACTTGGTTCAGTGAAGAGGTGCTGGAGATGAGACGCTGTGATTTAGTTGTACTTGGGCTCTGCATACAGGCAACGCTGCCTGAGCGCTTGGTGCTATAGGGTAAGAGATTAGGCAAACATTACAGGAGAGGACTGTGGGCTCATCTTGTCACAGAAACCTGGCAAACCAGACCTAAAGTCAGAGACAACACTTCTGGTCAGGCCTATTAGCATCTCAGAGAAGTCTCTCCCTCCAGAAGTTCCTTGCGAGAAAAATAAGCCAAATATCTACAAATCAACATAATAGTTGATGGCTCATTTCAATTCCCATGAAACAAATTGTTCTTGAAAGAGCTTTCGATTTTTTCCCCTCACTTTTTTGGCTTTTCCTGCTGTCACTTGCATCTTGACTGAGATGTTCCCCTTATCCCCCTTTTTCTACACTTTAATAAAATTGTTTCATCTGATTTTCTTCTTTCCTCGCTTCTTGAGGCTGGAAATATACTCATTAAATTTTCACTGGGGAGAAAATGAATAAAAAGAAGTCCCCAAGGTGGTGGAATTCTAATCCACCAAAAAGACAACCAACAGCAGGAAGCATCTAACCTTCCCCAACCCCTTCCCTTCTCCCCGCTCCCCACCCAGTCAAATGTTTCTTGTGGTTTTCAGGTCAACCATGTATTTGGGAGCTTCCATGCAGCAAATTTTCATTTTACTCATTCAAGTAAATTTTTTTTTGCAAGCTTTCTGTGTAGCCTGAAGCATACAGCTATTTTTGAATCTTTCTATCTCTTTGAGGGTGAGGCAGAGTCAAGTTACCTTGTCATCAAATTCTCATTTTGGCAAGAAGGGTGGTGGGGGTGAGGAAACAGAGGACTTTATAGCAATAATCACTAACCAAAACACTTCAGAGTGCCTGAACTTGTTACTGTGTCTGTTCAGTTCTTCGACAATATGTCAAGCAGAAAGAAAACAGCTTAATTTTTCACAAGCCTGGTTGCTTTCTGAAGTTAACAACAACACGGCAACTTGTTTGAACTAGTGAATGGAGGGAACATGCTATTAATACCAGAGTCACAGCACCCCATTCCCCACAACCCACCAGATGTCTGAATTTAAACTGTCACCTCACGTATCGCATCAGTTTCTATGGGCAAAATCTTGGTCTGTGTTCCAAATGCCCTAGAGGCACTGAGCTGTTCTTGCAAGGTCTTTGATATGGTCTGTTAGTAATATGGTTGTAAAAAGCCATGTGCATTTATGGTGCATTATTATTAATATAGCTCCTGTTCCCATCGTTTTGTTATTATTTATGCATTATTTCCTCTCGGGCAACTAGATTGCCCTGGGGACTGATATATCATACAAGTCCTTTCACCTTTCTATCAGCCCAGTTTGGTATCCTGCCGGCTCCCTTGCTGGTAGATTGTATGGCAGAGCTATTTGTTCACATCAAGCACTAAAGTTTCTCAGAAAAGAGAGAGAGATTCTGGGAAAACTCTGAAGGAAACCAAAATAAAGTCATTCCCCCTGGAATTTGGTTGTGGCAATTTTTGAATGTCTTGCCTTCCATATCCTCCAAAAAAAGACTCAAAACCCCCAAATGCTTAGGCCAAAACTTTTTTGGTCATCATCAAAAAGTCAAAATTCCTGTGGAAAGAAGACACTTTTCAAGAAAATGTACATTTAATCAAAACTCCAGTTTCCCAGCAAAGCCAGTGTTGACTACAGCTGTGCCAAAGCTGAGACTGCTGGGCAATACCACCTCCTCCTGCCAGGGGATTATCCTGGGCCACTTGACCTGATCCGTGGGTCTCTCACATGGTGGGGAGAAGAAAGTCAAAAGCTTTACCAATTTGAGCCATCAGGTAATAAGAAAGAGCATAGCCTGTGTATAGGAGAAGAAGCTGAGAAGGAATTGGGGACACAATAGAGCTTATGGGCAGAGGAGAAATTGGAGGGAGGTAAGAGGCCAAAGGGATGAAAAAGGGTCTGCATGGAGGAAAGCAGACTGCACAGTGACCCAGGTCTGCACGAGTTCATCCCAACATTTTGGGTCAGAGTAACTTCCTAAACAGGTCTTTTGTTTCTATGGTGTACAGCTCCCCTAGGACCCGTGCTCTGGTGAAATCACCCATTGCAGTCCCAGGAGCCTTTTCTCCAATGCAGCTGAGAGCCTGAGGAAAGGTGAAGCCATTGGCTCTGGTTCCAGAGACCTCATGCACACACATACCTGTACGTGAGGGTCAGTGCCACTACCAGGCACGTTGTGCGTGTCTTCATTCTTGACAGTTTCTTTTTTCTTTCTTTTTTTTCCTGAGATCTAAAATTAAGAAATCATGCAGATGGAAAACATCTGCCTGTTCTTTGTGTGTGGAAAAAACATAACACATGGCAGAGATGATTAATAATAATAAATAAGTATGATGATGAAAGAAAGCATTTTGAGACACGCAGTGGTTTGATTTGTCCAGAGCAAGCATCACACACTCTCTATCCGGGCTAAGAGGGATAAATAGACTATTGTGGTTTGAAATTTTGCAAATGGCTACACAATTTTGAGGCATTTAGGAAGAGCAGATGCTGAACATGGCTTGGCTTTTCATGGGTTTGCTCATTAGTGCCTAGTCAGAGGCTCTTCAGGTGTACAAAAGGAGCCTGACCTCTCCTGAGTGCAGGTCTATTAATGTATGAGTCATAAATCACTGTCTCTCCTAAAACTAACACAGCTAGGCCAAAGAATGACATAGCCTCCCAGTGATGTAATATTCCTCTTTTCTACCTTGTTACCTAATACAGGGTTATGAAATCGAATCCATGGGACAAGTCATATATTTGCTTCCCTAAGGTTATATTAAAAAAAAAGGGTAGCTTTTCACCCAGAAGACATAATTCTTGATGTCTCCCAAACATACATGCAGAAATCAGCTCTAATTGTATCCCCATGGATCTCACCTAGACCTTCATCAGGGTCCACCTAAAAACTTCTTCCAGGATTTAGGTTGTGCCTGGTCATCTCAGACTGCAGGTAATGACATTGTAAAACCCAGTGAGTGTTATCTGATGGAGAGGGACAAAGGGGATTATTTAATGAATTGTTTCATCTCAGCTGAGTTTCCAGACTGCAGGTGTTCTACTTAATGTCTGCCAGTGGGTTGGTACTCTCCCTGCCTTTGTAAGTAAGTAGGCCCAAATGATTCCTGATTTTGAAAACATTTGAAGCTGTGACATGTCCGCAGACAGAATAGACAAGGATGGTGGGGAAGGAGTGCTGCGCATGTCAAAGGAAGGTCCATATCTATGTGAGGAAAAGCATGCAGACACCAGATAAGGTGATTCATATACACATGTGCATGCAGGTCTGAACACTGGTAAAGGAAATGTGGCAAGACCAGGTGTATTTTCGGCTGACTGAACAATATGACACCAAACATTTCAAAGGACAGTGACAGGCTTGCCCACCTTCCGACTTTAGCTGTTTATGGGAGGTACCTCTAAGAGCATGAGATCTCAGCTCCCAGGGCAACCATTCCGTAATGTCTCAGGCAGGATGATTCACAAATGGAAATATCATTGAAAAAAGCCCAACACTAACACTCACGACAAGCCATGCTGTGTGTGTGTGAGCCTGTGTGCACTTTGCCAGCATGTTTGTGTGAGCACTCAAGAGTGTAAACACAGTGTAGCATTTACTTTTTGTGTGTGTGTCTGCTGGAATGATTGAAGCTTAAGACTAAAAAAAAAAAAAACAACCAAAAAATGCAAAGGAATTGGAGCTGAGCAACAGGAGAATGATGATGCAATGGTATTGCGGCAGCAAAAGCAAAACGATCTGCTAAAAATACACCAGAGGGATCTAAATATTTCCATAAACAGATGGAGGTCAGAGCCCAAATGGAAGAAAAAAGTGCAAGTAAAGGAAATTGTATTTGACAGCCATAAGGGTCTTATAGTTCTTCTGTGTCTTTTATCCCCAAAGGGTTTTTTACAGATGCTCACAGTTGGGCAAAAGACGAGTCTGATCCCACAATGCTTTACTCACATGAGTAACCCTAATTTATGTTCGTAGACTCAAAGGGGCCAATGGAACTGCCATGTGAGCAATACCTTGTATGAGTTCTTTTAGAGGAGGCATCTGGCAGTGCTTTATAGTGAAGGCTGCAGAGCAGTTTCCATGCTAAACCTCTCTTTTATTCATTCTCATAAATTTTTTTTTTTTCCTGTTTCAGAGCATTTACATTTTCGGCTGAAGTTTTCCAAACGTAGTCCATGCCTGAATGTGGATTTTATTGGGATTCATGCGGAAGAACAGCTTCAGCCTGGCTGGAAAAATATATTTTCCCTTAAATGAAAAAGCCCAAGCCTCTTCCTTGCCCCTTTATCTAAACAAATGAGAAAGGGCTAATTTAATTTGCTGAGTTGTCCTACGGGGAGTCAGGGATGGTGAGATCTGGTGAGGTTTCAAAATCAAAAACACCCTAGAAATATTTTAAATTTGTAGGTACCTGAAATCCTGAATATGTTTTGCAGGGGTGAAATTCAGCTGCTAGAGAAAGGGTACCAGGGAGCTGTATGGCATCTGCTCCTTTGAAGCCAGATGCCTGTGCTTAAGCCTTGCTTTGATCTTGCCCAAGTTCACCCAACTATGAGTAGGAACCTGACTTTCTGACTGGGAAACCAAAACCAGGTGTGATACCAGCTGTAGAATTTCCCTGTGGCCCTGATGGACCACCTTGGCTTGGGATAGATCTTAGGCAGGATTAAGAAACATCAGCATAAACCCCTTTCCTGGCTGGAAGTTGCAATCTCCCTGTTTGAACCCAATGCAAAGACAGAGAGGTACCCAGCTAGGGAATCTTGGCTCTTGAGCTGCTGCAGCTCATCTTCCCAGCAAGGGTGAAACCTTGTGAATCCACACCAAGATGCATTCTGAGCAGGGGCAAACACAAGCAAATTTGAAAGATCCTGCACAAATGTTTTCTTCTGGACAAAGCAAAATAGTTCCCTTTCATGAAGTCAAAAATTTCTTTGGGTTATTTTTGTTTGTTTGTTTGATTTCCAGCTCTCAGTCATGTCTAATAATCAGCCTAGAAAGAGAGGGGTGAAATGTTGTTTCAAGATATAACCCACCCCCCAAACCAAACACAGTGAAATAACATATTTTGAGGATACATGGCTTTAAAGTCCTGCATTTCACACTCTTCTTTCTAAACAAGCGTCTATCCAAACCAACGCATTTCTAGGAAAATGTATTTCCTTCAAATGAAGTTTTCAACAGGAAAATATCTTCCTCAAAAAAATGTGTCCCAATCTCTTCTTCAGACAAACAAGAGTGACCATTTCATATGGCACTAGGAAGGCCAGGCTGTCCTATCCAGCCATTCATAAGATGCCTCCAGACAGGTTAGCGAATATGGTGTTACACAGTTTAATCCTTGCTTTGTACATTGCACAATTCTTCCTTGGTACATTATATGACTGTCCTAAGCTATAGGAGCTGGACCAGAAGATGTGCCTGGTCCCCTCCAATCTAAGTGACTCTGTCATTCCAAGCACGGCATACCATACCCAACACATAGTAAACCCGTCACACACCTTTTATCCTACTGTAATTTAACTATATTCATGGTGATGAGAACTAAGCACCTGTAATTATATACCCTAAGATGAAGATGAAATTATCAGATATGACGCTTGAGGTGCTGATTACAAGATACTCATGTTAAAAGGACCTCAAGTGCTGTTTTAAAATGAAGAATGATCAGTACATTGCTCTGTGAGGATACCAGAGGAACTGCAGTTTCTTTTGTCACTTCAGATGTTGTCTAATGCCAAACTGGACACTTCTGTTTGGCTGCTGTGGGAACAGCAGATCCAAACAGTCTAGCTTCTTGGGTCTTGCTTTTATTTTTCTTTCAAGAACATGTCCTGGCAGAAATAAAACCTGTTTGCAACCTATAAACATGTCTCATGTTCTGTCCAAAGGCAGGAAAGGTTTTCTTCTACAGCTCTTGACAGTGACAGCAGTAGTCAGACCTCCTGTGTTACCCAACCCAAATGTTTCTGAGCTTCTGCTTGATATTTTTAATGTTGTATAGTTGAAAGTAATTTTTTGCTTCACCTGTTCTACACTATGGATGCCTTGTCTCCATCCGGTGATACACACCATGTCGTTGCTGTAACTTCAGGCAGCACAAACAGCATTAGGAAAGAAGTTATATGAAAACACAGCAAAAATGGGTTGGTGATGCCCTAAAGCTTTGTGTCAGGAAAACCCCGCTTTCCTGCAGACAGCTCCTCTCCCTTTGCTATGTACTGAGGTAAACTCCCAGCCTGGGCTTGGCTCACTCTGCCTTGTGAAGAGTCACTGCTGATGTTGATTTATTTAGCGGTTGAGTGGTAGGTTTTGGAAGAGGCAGGAGGAAGCTCTCCCTTCCTGTTCACACACAGCTGTTCTCCTCCGAGACCCATCTGGATTCACTGGAGGACCACTGGCCTCTTTGCCAGAGCTCTATCGCAGGCGGTGTTTACAGCTGTCCCACACGGACGACTGGTGTGTGGTCTGAAGCTATCGATGGAGAAGTGAGACAAGTGCATTCCACGGAATTTATTCTCTCCACAACTTCCGGAGCTCCACAGACTCCCTGGTATCAGCTGTCATGAACCCCACGGACCTGGCCGAGGCAGGATAACAGAAGACTGGCTGTGCAGTGCTACCGCTACTCCTTGCAGGAGCCGCCGTATTGCACACAAGTTCTATCCGTCGGGAAGGACTGCAAGCCAGCCTTTGCCTTTGGAAGCAGCCAGCTCCTGTGGTATTCAGAGCCCTATAAAAAAAATCTCCAGCAGAAGGGAAAGCTGCGTGTGTGCACCAGCTCTGTATCTCTGTGCCTGTAGAGGTACGGTAATGGTTACACGAGCTTCAGGAGTACGCCTTTTTTAAGGAACCTGCCAAGAAAGAAAGGGCTCTGCAAAGTTCACGTCTTTAAACACAAGAACAAAATAAAAGTATCTTCGAAGCTTCTGATCTGTGCAGATGAGGAAAAGTTGGGAGCAAGGAATTCACCTGCGGTAATGCTGTGGAGGAGTACTGCCCTCACTCATCCCAGCGCAGACGGCAGCCCCACCTCTTGGCCCACTCCAGAGGCTACAAATGGGCCTGGTTTCAAAGCTCTGCATGGAGAATTATCCAAACCCTACTACTGAGAGCGGTTAGGAAACATGGAGCCAGCTGCAATGGGTGGATGCCATCCTTATGCTATTAGTGGTGGCATTGCCACACAGGTGGATTCAAAGAAGAGCATCAAAACCTGTAAACTCTCCAGGTCAGTGAAGCCAGGGTCCCATTACAGGCAGCAGCTTGTCCCCAGTAACTTCTGTAGCAAACCACCTCATGTAATGCTTGCTCTCACCAAAGTGGGTAGGCATGCATTGTATGCCAAGTCACCAAATTGCTCAAGTTTCCTTGGGACCTTCTGCCTAATGCTGGGAGTTGGACACATTAGAAGGACTCTGCTGTCCTTCTGATTCAGTTTTCACCTTCTCTCCATGTGTTTATGCTTTTTGGACCACAGGGAGGCTTGTATGATGAAGCCTGAAGAGCTGGGGAAAAAATTCTGGTTTCCTGTATTGCAGCAACATCAGGACCTGGGACAACTGCAAAAGTTCATCACTGCTCTCAAAGTCCGTCACTGAACTTCATCCTGCTTTACTTTATTTTCAGTAAAGGACTGCAGAGTCCTTTATGGGTGCTCTCAGAGGAAGGCAAGGGCAGATTTAGGATAAACCGGGAGATTTGTGGAGGTGAGCTCAGGCCTCAGTAGCACAGAGTTGCAGTAGAGAAACTTGCTCAGCTCTGACTAAGTTTATTTTTGGTTTGTTTTAACTGAATGAATTCCATACTGTGCTGAAGGCACCTGAAGCACAATGACGGTACAAGCCTATGGGAGTCTGTATGATGGAGGTCAATGGATAGTCCTTCTACCAAGCCAGAATCCAGAAGAACTTCACTTCTATTTCTCAGGAAACTATGTGTATGGCTCTTCTAGTGGTTCATCCATCTCCTATTTAAACCACTCAGTTTCATACAAGTACGTCCCAGTTCTGCTCTGAGTTACAGCCACTGACTCAAGCAGAACCACATGAATGTTAATAATAAAAAGTAAACAAAGCAGAATTTAACCCTATTTCTTTTCCTCATACACTTCTCAATGCATGTTATAAATGTGAACTCCCAGAAAAATTAATTCTGGAAATATCTGTCCATATTAGACAACATAGTTCACTAAATGGAAAGATGGAGATTCTCCAGGATTAATAACACGGAAAAGTATGTTATTTGATGTGATAAATATTTGGAAGGCAACTTTATCGTCAGGAGTATAAAGACCCACCCGTTACTTGGAAAATCAGGACAAAGCAACAGAATATCTCACTTTAAGAAAAACATCAAGGAGAAAAGAGGAAGTTATCCAAGAACTGGGGAAACTTGACCAGGGCCTGTAGGGATTTTAAATTGCAAGACTGTTTGTTGTTTGAACTGAGTCACACCGAAGCAACAGAGAATTTGTCCTTGGCAGCAGAACTGTTAGAATCGAGAGTTAATGCTCCCTCGTGTCAGCCCACTGAATCCAGGTCATCATGTCTTAATTAAAGTGTACATGCTATGAAATACCATTGAACGTCAATCCAGTTCCTTAGTGTATAGAATACTATGTTTATTTACAGGGTTTGGCAATCACTTCTGGAAAATAAAAAAAAGCTATTAAAATATAAAGATTGCCGACTAACAGGAGAAAAACACTATCATGCCCTAGATTCTCTTCTCAACTGGTTTTGGTGAGATTCCTGCCTATGGGTCATCTTTTCACACATTAAAGAGGTTCTTCGCTACCTCGGCTGGGTGCAATTCAGTCTTATTGGGATGATGATGAGCGCATAGATAAGGCAAAATTTTGGTTTAGGGTAAGCTTCCTGCGATGGGCCAACTATGCAGCATGAAAGTATTTTCAGATTCTCCTCTATTGAAATCTCAGACATATCTCAGGGGTGCCCATGAAGTGTCTGAGACCTCAAATGCCTGAGACACATGAAGGGAAAAGCTCTCCCCTCCTCTCTCATGCTAAGTCTAGAAGAACCTCTGCTCTGGGTATCCACCCAGCCCTGGAGCAGAATTCCAGCAAAACCTAGAAATTCATCACACTCAAAGTCATTCCCTGAAGTTTGCTTCACAAAGAATGGACAAAGCAACAACTGCACTAGCTTTATATGTTAAAATATTACATATATCTATGGAATAACTACTCTAGTGATCCAGCCAAGAAAAACAGCAGAGCAAGTCAGATTGGTAAAGATGGGATAGATGATAGAGAAAGTGCCAAACTAAACAAGGTTTGATTATGGCTACACACTGTCCTCTGCCTCTAATTTTCTCTTGCAGGGAATTTCCTAGAAGAAGGCCAGCATAAATGGTCCTGCCTAGCTCCATAGTTCTCTAAAGTTAACCCTTTCCTGAATCGTGGGTTTGTGTCCTTGGCTTTCAAACATACACATACGTATGCCAGCTCAGTTCTGCAGAAGTTTTTGAACAAAAAGACAGTAGTTTTATTTTTCCTTTGGAAAAAAATGCAATTAACAGAAAGGCCCTTTTACCTGCCCTGTTGATGTTCTGCACTTGGGATGTTTAAAACCAGGATGAGTTAACCCTACAGAACACAAAATTTACTACAATGACCACAGAGTTGTCTTCCTTCTCTGGATCCCCATCACAGTAACCCAAGATGGAGATAGCAGCACAGAAGGTCTCATGTGTAGCATGCTCCCAGAAGATCTAGGGAAAACCCAGGTACCTTGCCTCAACACCAAAGTGCCTAATTTATTTTTCAGCTGCCTTGGTTTGTCCTTTTTTTTTTTTTTTTTTAAACTGACTAGTAAGAAGAAAGAAAACAGGTGGCTTCATTTGAACCAGTTTCATTGCATTTGTGGGCCAGAGCTGAAGCAAACAATTCCCAAGACAAGGTAAAGAGAAGGCTCTTGTGCACTGTATCCTGTTGGAATAGCCATACTTGCAACTCCTTGCAGGGTGCATTCAAAGGTGTGCTGCCTAGGTCACAGCAAAAGAACAGACCTTCTGGGACCCCTGCAGCATTATAGCTTCACAGTAGCCTATGAATTTGGAGATAAACAGTGGACTGCCTTGAAAGCAAGCTTAAACTTGTACTGGACAAGAAGGTAGTCAGTTAATAAATGACACACAGTCCATCTTCCCTCTGTCTCTGGCCAACCAAATTAAATACATAAAAACATACTCAGCTCCATCTCCTAAAGAGCTCTTTTCCCAACAGTCTGAACTGGAATAATGAGAACAGTGGAAGGGTAGGCTCAGGAATGATTCATTAACTGCAAAACAGGGGAAAATTCATACCAAATGTTCCTTGTAACTGCCCTGCTGCTTCCAACAGCCTTTCTTGTGTCCTGTAACTGAGGGGTCAAACCTGATGTTAAACTTTCACATGAGGTCTATACACATAAACATGGAGACTGTGTGCCTGTAAGATGCTCCCTGCAAGCATATGAAGCCTGCTGTGAATTGCTTTAGTAGCCAGCTCCTGTATGTGCCAGGTCTTCTTGAGAACAAGAATAGCCATGCAGATTCAGGCAAGTATCCATGTAGACAGGTAACTAGAATGTGCTGAGGGAAGAGTACAAGACCATGGCAAATGCACAGTGACACATCCCAAAGGCACTCCGCAAGTTCCAGAAATCCCCAGCTTAGAGAAAGTACCACAGATTCACACCTGGGAATTTCCATGCTAAACAGTGGCTTTAGCTCACAAAGTAAGCTGCCAAGCCATTGAAGACTTTGAGATGCTTAACTCTCAAGGCCTTTAAAATTGTGGCCAGAAGAACTATATCTCAACACCTATGCTAGGCATTGTAGCAGCTGCAATGTCTGAGTTGAAGAGAACCATGAAAGAATCAGCATCCTTAACACCTATGCTTGATTTTTGACAGAGAAAGGTGGCCCAAATTAAAAGAAGAGCAAATTCATAAATCTAATTTTTCAGCCCATCCTCAAAAACAGGCGGTGATGGGGGATATCTCCATGGCGTATGCAATGCTTGCAGCCCCAACCCCTTTGACTGCAGCAACACTAGAACTGCTGACACTTCTTCAGAGCTGGAGCTGCTAATAGAGAACTTATGCAACACTGTAGCTGTTTTATGCAAAAATCCATAAAATTATTAAAAGCTTCTGCAGAATCAAAGAAAAGTCAAGTTGAGAAGGGCCAACAGTTTCTTGGATCAAGCAGTATCATCAGCTCCAATCTTGTTGCCAGGCTTGCCTGCTTCTCTGCTCTCTCTATTAATTTGTTCGGGCTAGTTTGAAATGAGTCAGTGATGGTGCTTCCCTCAAGCTGGCTCTGTGTCTTCATAGCTCTTGCTGTGAGAAACGTCATCCTCATGTTTGGCCTGCCTTTTATTTTATGATTAACCCAAACCTGTGCCCTTCCATTTTCCTGGCTCTCACTGAATACATCAAAAATCCCACCCTCTCTTTTCTAATGTCTCCAAGTAGCTTCTGGATTTTTATTACCTTTTCCCATTACTTAGGGCATTTCTACACAGAGACATCCGAACAGCTTTATTCCTAGTCCAATCAGTTTGGGCACGTGGCAGTTCTATTCCAAAACCCATGTACCTGCATTGCTGAACCAGAGTTTGCGGTAAGAAGCCAAGCTAGGAGGCAGGGTATGTTTTAGTTTGAAAGCAATACTGTGTTAATGCATATATACAGCTTTAGAAAGGTAGCAGGGCTGTTACAGTGACATCTAAGGTTTCCCTAGACATTCCTGCTCTTTCCACCCTGTAATTTTATATAGTGAGCAAGTAAAATAAACAAACAGCAGACATAGCAATCTCCCTGGAAGTACAGTGATCCCAGTACTGAGGATCTAGACCCAGCTATGGGTCTTGCTTAGAGACTGGTCTTCAACTTTTGCGGACTCATTAGCCCTCCTGATTTCATAACTGCTGAAAATACTACTACTTTTTTTGTATTATTATTTGTAGACGTCTTATAAGTAGTCCACAAGTTGGAAGTGTAGCCCACAGAGGTAGCTCATCATTTAGCCACTCAGCCTATTTACTTCTTATTCTCCTGCTTTTGTGCTAAAGACTTCACAGGGCTTTAAGCTGGCAATTAAAACCACTGCAGCAGTTTTATTAGCCCTGCATGCCATCTTGTTCTACACATGTTATTTACTTATGCTAATTGGTCAGGCATTAAAGAACAAACATAGCAATTAATTAGTGGTCTGACAGGAATTATAAAGAAATAGAGGCCTTTCATGGGAGTCAGATTTGAGTCAGTCACAGAAGCTTACAGAGTGAAAAAACGAAGAGGGATGAATCACGGTCAAAAGAAACATTTTCAGCCATGCAGTATGGCATCCAGATGCGTGGGGATTGACTATGCTTTTACTTCAGGGCACAGTCAGTCTTCGCACAGGCATTTATGCTCTGTAAGGGCTAGGTTTGATAGGGAGCCACAAGCCACGGAAAGACTGTACTGTTCATGGAAGCAGGCTTGGCGTGGTGAGCTCAGGTGTTCAGGCAGGTCATCTTGGGCAGAGGAAAAACGTCTTGCCCCTGAGGCAGGACACACACCAAGGACAGCAAGAGTTGCAACATGGCTTCATGTCTCAGATGTCCCTGGATGAATTTGGATGTGTTCTCTTGGCACTTCTGCCTCTATTTCCCTCTTGTAAAACTGAGGGAGGTCTTCTATATTGTGCCCATTTTGTCCTGCTTGCCAATAAGCTCTTCAGAATAAGGCAATTTTATTTCCCTAGTGTGAAGAGTAGAAATTGCAATTGCTAAGGAAAAAAATCAGGTCTGTCCCACCTGGCAGCAGACGTACTCCAGAGCTGTTTCTCCTCTTTGTAACACAGACCATTTTATCTCTAAGGGCTAAGTCACCAATGGGACAAGATAATTGGACAGCTGGGGACATTATCCACAGGAAAAATCTCACATTGGAAACATTGAAAAGAGCTTGTCCCATGGATGGGGGAGGTGGCAGCATGGCTGGGAGAGTGGGTTGTGTCTTCTGTTTCTTCCAATGTCATACCATGCTTGACTTGATCTCTACTGAAATATTGGATGAAAAATTTCCCTGTCCTGCCACTGCATGCTACCACTTTCATTCACCTTTGGGTTAGGTCTACTGATTTTGCTGCTCTGTTTGCAGGTGAGTAAGGATCACTGGGTGACCTAAGACCAGTCAGGAGTCCTCTTTGAATTTGATTTACCCATACTGATCAGCGTTCAGTTCACTTTTGGGCCACGGCATCCTTAGCTCCCATGGGATCCCATGTGATCTCCAGTGGCTGGAGGCTAGAAGGGTAGAAGGGAAAGGATGATGTTTCTCCTGTCCTAATATCCTTCCCTAGCCACCTGCTTTTGAATATTATTAGAGACAGCATACCCAAACAGACCATTACACTGACATAATATGTCCAATGTGATATTCTTATGCACAGATCTCCTCTCCTGTCCCACTACACAGTCCTCAGCCTAAGCGTTGAGTTGCCATCTGGAACTCTTATTATATGGTCTCATTCTCAAAGGCCTTCTACCTTAAATAGGAAGATTAATCACATGGGTATCAAGCTTTCACATAATGTTAGGGAAGGAACTTCTTTATTGCAGAGAAGGCTGCAAGGACAAGCAAGGTTCTTTGGGGCATTTCTACACTGATCAATGGCACATGGTGATAAATAACAAAAATAGAGGAACCTGGATTCAGAAATAGATGCAGAATCTTGGATGGACCTTTCCTGAAAAACTGGACTTACAACTTTGGGAGTGGCTCTGTGCTAATAAGGCAGTTTGTGAAAAGGCAACATTTCTGTGGTGCCTTGTGCTGTGTGGATGTCACATCTGGGGGCCCTAGTCAAAGTATCCCTGTCCTTCACTTGTTTGTAAACATCATCTTAAGCTGTCCTTCTCAAGAACCAAAGCCATTCAAAGTCCATGACAGTTTTAATGTTTATTGTCCACTGTCTTTGATGACCATTTGGGAAAAGGACTTCCACTTCATAATTGTTGGGCCACAGAAGGACTATTAGGATCCATCTTATTATGAAAACATGGAAAGTGTACTGAGGGAAGGCAGATAAGTGCAAACTTGCACTGAAAATGCAAGCATCCATTTCTGTATGCAAAACCCTTACAGTCACCAGCCAACACTCGCAACTCAATACATGAACAACTCAGAGGTTATTTTAGGTGATCCAAAATGGTCCTTCTTGGCTTTGTAGTCCATGACTCCACTACAGAAAGACTGCACACCAAAAAAAGCCCTCTGGTAACCAATCCAGGCAGATAATGAGTCACCTCTGAGATAACAACCAACGATGCCCAGGAGAAAACAGTATTTCAAGTAGAGGCTTCTGATGGCTACAGACAGCAGAAGACAAAGCTGAATGATGAGAAATTATGCAGTATACATGCATACATGTCTGTGAGATGAACAAGTTGTTTCAAACTTTAGGATGTTAAATTTTTTGGCTGCTCCAGCTCAGAGTCTGCAAAACCTCTGCTGAGCATTTAAGCACACTGCTGTCGCTCTAAAGCAAAGCAATGAGGAGAACCAGAGGAATCTGGCATATACGTTGCAGGGCCAGAGCACAGTGCAAACATCACTGGATACGCAACCCAGCAATGACCCGCCAAACAGCTGAGAAGAGTAACAGATCTGATACTCACCCAGGGAAAGGTTGCTAGCCCCATCTGTTGCTACTGTTGCTGCTACTGCTATTTTTCAACATCCCTTCTTGCCAAGGTGTTCTCCAGCCAAACACCATGTCCTAGAGAACAGCATGGCATCTGCAGAGCTGCCAAAGAGACAGCAGTGAGCACATCAAGGAAAAGTTCAAGGGGTCCCTTCCTCTTGCTTCTGTTGCACACGCTGTTTGGGGAGACAGATCAGTTGAGGAGCTGAAAAACATCCAAAAATTAGACTGACCTCAGAATTGAAACACTCTTTCACTCAGCAGAGAAGAAGCCAGAAAGAGGAGGTCTCGGAAGCTTGAGGCTATGCCTGAGGACAGCATGAGTCAAGCAAGGGTTGCAGTGTCAAGGGCAGAGGTGGAGCTGAAGCTGCCCATTTGTGGAGGAAACATCCCCCTTGTGTTCACAGCCATGATTCCCTATGCTGACAGCTCCTATGGAGATCAACTCTAGAGTAGCGTGGAGTTCCCATTTCTAACCTTAGGAGCTGAGGGCACTCAGTGGGATGCAGTAAAGGACCCAAATAAAAGGTCTGAGCTCTGTGAGTGACGTCAGATGATGTGGGCCAAAAAGTATTCAGAGAAACTGTGCTTCTTGGAGTGGTGCAGCTGTTTTGAACAAGAGATGAAATCCATGCTCACGTGGATGAGAGCATTGCTATGACTTCAACACTAAGAAAGTTTGCAAACTTTCTAATTCCTGTTTTAACATGAACATGGTTATCAACAGCAAAATTGACATGAATTTAGGCCAGACATGAAACAAGGCTGGAACTGAATGTGTAACATTTTATTTTTTCATTTTACTGAGACAGGACTCCAAAGAATCTCTTCTCTTTGCCAGCTCCTGAGGGATATTTTTTCCCTTTTATTTCCATTTAGCTTGTTAGCAGAAGGACAAGACTGAATTAGGTCCTTCAGTTCAGGCATACCCAGTTCAACCCAAAAGAAGCATGTAGCTTGCATTGTGGGACAGGGACCCAGGCATTCTGCATGACCTGTTTGAGATGGATGTAAGAAACTCTTTAGAGCAGGGAGAACCGCAAGAATTACTAATACTGGACTTTAGCTGGCACACCAAAATTAATTTTTTTACCATTGTGAAAAGCAGCCAAGGAGATATGCACTGAGCATGGAAGAACTGAGGATTTTGAGGGTCTACTTCAAAAAGGCGAAATAGCTTCCTTTTCTATGCTGGGCCCAAACCCCCCAAATCTGCCTGAGGAAGACCATCTACAGAATCATAGGTAATTTCTTGATGGCCCTGGATCGAGTCATTAAATAGGTCTGACATTGTTAGTATATAAGAGCTGGTGTTTTTGCAGCTTGTAGTGCCATGGCTGGGAGCCATATATAGAATTATATAGACAGGATGAAATGTTTCCAAGGGAAAACATGCACAATAAGAATATGGTCTGTTCTACCCTAAAGCAACAGGCACTGTTGCCAAGCTATGCTCAGTCAAGCTGCTGTACGTACCAGGAAACAGGCTTCCTTCCAATGTAAAGCTATAAAACAAGACAGATAAAAGGGGTTGAAATAAAAATAAAGGGAAAGTGGAAACCTTTTCCTCGCTCATATTCCTCTCTAGACATGGCTAGCATTTGGAAGATGCTTCCATTACTATCTGCACCATGGCATCCATGAGCTTCTACCATGTCAAGCTCTGGCTTATGGCTTCAGTGACTTTGCCTGTCTCCTACAGCTCAGCAGGTGACCACCCATTCCACATGCCTGTGTAGCACTTTGCAGGTGGTTTAGAGCAGCACCCCTGAGCTGATACCCAGTGCCTACCTAAATGGGAATGAGAAATGACTCCTGTGAAACAGGTCTCTTTTATTCCATGGCCTTTCATGAAGTTTCGAAAGGAAAAAGTGAAGATATTGGAGAGTAACTATAGAAGAATCACCTCTCTTCCCATGCTTGTTTCCCCAATATCTGTTGGGTGTGAATATTTCACCCCAGAGCACTGTATGGGTAGAAGAGTCACTAAGTGCACAGCACTCTCGTCATTGCAGGTTACTAACACATCATCATAAATATTGCTGTGTCTTTCCCCCAGCCTTGGTTGAAATCCGGGATGAAGTGAAGGGAGGCACAGGCTGCGCACAGACATTCACTCACTTCTCTGTAAAGTCCTGCAGAGCTTAAGCGTGAAGTAAAGCAATTATTTGCTATTAACCAAAACAGGTTTGGGACAGTGAAGCTGTCTTTGTATGGATGGTGATGCCATTAACAACGTGGAGGGAGAATGGATGAGGAAGGTCAACATTTCTCTATTTTTCCCCCCCAGAATAAAAAATTCCATTTGAAAACACCAAAATGATACAGTTTAGCAATGCCAAAATATTATACTAAAACATTGAATATAGCAATGTAAATATTGCATAGAAAGTGTCAATAAGCATGGCACCCTCTGCCCAAATATAAATGTGAGCTTGACAAAAACAAGTTGGGACTGAATGACTTGAGAAACTTGGAACAAAGCGAGACTTTCTTGCTCTTGTAGCAGCCTGACGTTTTTCAGTCACAAATTTACTCAGCGTCACACATTCCCAAGAAGCATTTTGCCTTGAAACATCCCTTTCCAATGGAAAACAGCTTCTGTCACAATTTTTTTCAGCCAGCTTTGACTGTGGCCAGCAAGGCCCCATGGGGATCCTCTGGGGAGAGCTCAGTGTATTTACTTGGGAGTACAGCATCCCCTCAAAAGATGGTGCTGCAGATTAAGAATAGACAGCATGGGACCCAGCATCTCTGCTGCAAAAATGAGAGGAGGATGATTTTTTTTTTTTTTTTTGGCATTGTTTCAGTACAATGCCAGGGTATTCTGAGAACATTTGTCAGCACTGCTTTCCAAAACCTGAGGCATATGCACACATGAGATGATACTGAGGTCTGACATCTCAAGAACCAGCACAATCCCAGTGGAACTGAACCATGAAACAAAGCTTTGGAGGAAACTAAATAAATGAGGTTCTGAGCAGTGGAATTAGCAAACTCAAGGACATGAAGCCTTGGTAAGGGAGTCTACTTGAATTCTGTTTTGTCTAAGGAAATGCACCTGTGTTGGTCTGATCTGTGTTTGGGACTTCCCCGAAGTTCTGTCTCACGTAGATTTTCTGACGTCTAATAAGGGTTGTGCTCCTTTACAGGCTGTCTTGGGGGATGACTAAGAACATATTCTTGATGTTGTTCTGTAAAAAGTCGTAAAGATTTGGACACTTCCACTTCTTGTTCCTCTCCACCATGGCACTAAGAAGTTCTCTGGAGATGGAGAATAGACAGACTCATGTTACACATCTCTTTTGCCTCATGTAATACATCTCCTTTGCCTCATGTAAGATATGCCTGCAGATATGTAAGGGGCCGGGATGTGCACAGCCATGATTCAGCATGAGGGTGGCCAGTGGAGGGAGGTGAAGTTGAAGCTGTTTCAACAGTAGAAGCAGCAGATAGGCCAAACCCAGTGAGTCTCTTTGCAGGGGTAAATGATGGGAGGAAATCAGACCTGCCACCTGGAGGCACTTCCTCTGCTCTGGTCTGTGTCAGGCACACGGAGGTGAGGAGAGGTGGGGTTGCTTCTCCAGAAGTTGAGGGCATGAAAATGAGCCTCAAAGCTTTCCAACTTCTTCACCTTGGAAGCAGAGGAAAGGGGGGTGACCCAGGTGCTTTGATCAAAGCCTTCACGTGAAGGTTACCCTTGGAAATCCAGCTCCAGCTGGGAACAGCCAAGGTGGCCCCGGGTGCCTGCTCTGCAGGTGGGGGGAAATTGGGCAAGAATCCATCCCAAATCTGGAACAAATGGCCCTACTGTAGTGAGCACTGTGATGTGACCTCTCTGAGGTTACGCCAAGGGTGGTTGGAAAGTGATAGAAAGCATGCAGGAGGAGGTGTAAAGCTGAGGGATCCTGTATGCTGACGGTGCAGACAGAGAGGCAAGCACAGCAAAAGACATTTATTCTCAGGAGCTGCTATAGGCTTGGGCCTGGGGTTATTACAAAGATATGATTTACATTTGGAAAATAAGAAATGCACATGCCTGAGGTTTTCTTACTTGCACCTGTGCTATGCTACATAGAAAGTAGTGCAATACTCCTTTAACAGGCTTGTGAACCCTCACCATCTCTCATTTTTGAAGCTGCTGGGGGTAGAACAGCAAAGGGGAGTTGGGGAGGTGTTTTCTGGGCCAGATACATACCTGGTTTTTCCTTCTTGTTTGTTTTGCTGTGTAAAGCCCCAGGACTCACATGTAAATACAGTAGCACTGTGGAGTGGAACCAGTATAAGCAGGTAAGAAGCAAGATTGGAGGTGTGGAACTGAAGCTTGCTCCCTGAGAGTTTGGCTTGTAGTCTGATGCCATCATGAAGGTTTGTTCAGTTTGTTAATCGCAAATCCTGCACCTTTAATCTGCCACCCCCCCCCCCCAAAATGCCCTCAGACCCCCAAATCTTCCTACTGTTGCAAAATCAGAGCTTCCTGTGACTACAGAACAGATGTGAGCCTGTTATGAGGGAAGGGTGTGTGACAGAATTTCACTTAGGAGTGACTGAATCTGAAAAAAGAAAAGAAAAGAAGAGGAGCTTTAAGAAAATGCAACCAATAATTAATGCAGGGATTGGGCTTGCCTGAGGCTAACATGGAGGCCCAGTGCTTAGGAGAGATAAAAGAGGATTAGGTATTTCACTCCTAAGAACAGCATCCATCAGCTCCAGCAGATAAGATAATAGTTACAAGGGCTGTCAAGCCTTGTGCCTCCTGTGCTAGTGGTGTTGACTGGCAGCATGAGTCAAGTTACTTCCATACACCCACACTGGTGCACAGTTAGCGAGGTGCTGCAGGCAGGGCTGCTTTCTTTGGAAAACAGAGCTGATCACTGCAGCTGGAGGCCAGAATCTGGGAGGTGAGTCTATTCCAGCAGGGTAATTGCTGTCATTGAGGGGTAAGGCACTGATTCTGCCTCCACGCCTGCACAGATCAAAGGAGCTAAAAGTCTGGGAACAGCAGTGGATTCCTTCTTTCAGTGACATTAAGTAGCAACACAAACTCAGAACTGGGACAGAGTAAATATGTGTGTGTGTTTATTTTTTAATACAGCATATAGGCGAACCGCAGAACTCTCTGCCATGGGATGTATCTACAAAAAAATTTAGCAAGGTTAAAGGGAAAACAAAAAGTTTCTGCTTTTTCTGTTGAATACAACCTTTTTCACAGTGACTGGAATAAATCATTGTGATTTTGAAAGGGTTGTTAGACCCATTGTTACCTAGTGCAGGCCAATTTTTATTATTAAAGATCAGACAAAGACCTAACTTAGGATCTGGGATTGTTTCGTCCCATGAGGGCGCTTCTAACATTTTACTCCTGGGGCTCTGCTGGTGCTGCTGTTTGAATGAGGACATGGCATTAGATAGACCTTGTTTCTGCCCTTATCTGTGATCCTGTGAAATAATATCTGCCCTATCTCTCTAGAGAAGTCTGAACTGCATCTTCTAGGTTATGTGATATCATGTTTCAAGAGTCCCTCCCCAGGGAGCTTCTTTTTTACCTGGCTCTGCATCCCCAAGACACATCACCGATGGGAATTCTTCATCCTACTGACAAAACCTTTCCTTGATGTCATGGTGCTTACTCATTTCTTGGAAACCTGCACATGCTTTGCCCTCAGAATCAATTTTTAGAAGTGGCTTGGTGCCATTTGCCCTCCCTTGAGCCTTCCAAAAAAAGAGCTGCCTTCCAAGCTGGGCAACACTGTCCCCCTTTGTCCAGCAAATTTTTTTTAAACTTTTTTTTTGAGGACACAAAAGCTCTCCATCCAGATCCCCAGAGCTATATATACTCGGTGTGCCTTGTTCTCATATTAGGGCTTGCAAAGAAGGAAAACATCTTGCTGTGCTGAATCAAGCATTTCACAGCACCGTGCGCTGGCTCCCAAGACAGTTTGTCTTACTGGCCAGCTGCCTCTGCATATGAGTTCAATTGCATCAGCCCCTACTTCTGCTCAGTAATCAGTGGGCCAAACTCTGTCCTTACTTGGACCCAGGGACAATCTTAGCAGAGTTACAAAGGTAAAAGCAAAGTTAGAACTGGGCATCCTCTTCCACCCTCCTTTCCTCCTGGGAGAGGCAGATTAATGGGAGCTTGCTTTGCCCAGTGTTTTCTGTCTGTGAAAAGCTATTCCCTTTCTGGGACTGTCCACCTAGGATTGTTCGTATCAGTGTGGCCATACCAATGCTTCCCCGCTGCCCAGAAAAGTTTATTTTGCGTGTGTATGCTAAAACACTGGTCTTTTAAAAAGGCACTCCCCTAAATGCTGGTATTACTAGGTCACATAAAACACTGGTGAGGACTGTGAGATTTGGAAGTTTATTTCAATAAATTGCTCCTGGAGGCAGGTGTTTCATCACAAATTTCCATTTTTTAATTGGTAGCCTGCATAGCTTCAGAGGAAACATTGAAGGAAAAAATAAACCCCTTGCAACTCCAGCACCAGGAGGAAAATAAATCTCTCTCTGTCAAATGTATTACTTTTTGAAGTCCTATAGTTATTGTGAGGAGAGACTCAAAGAGTTAACAGTGAAATAATTTTGGTGTCCACTCTATCTCCTTAGTTAAGAATTTACCAGCATTGCATAAGCTTCCCATAACAAGGTAACCAGATATAAATTGACTGCTAAAAATAGCTTTACTGTGTTAGTCAATCCCTAATTAACTTGCTTCAGCTGTCTTCAAAGATGCTATTTAAATCCATCCATCTTCTGGAGGTGTGGAGGATACTGATACACAGACAGAGGTGCGTGTCAGCTCATGATAGCTCGTGTTAGTTACTGGGCTATATCTGTGTTTGAACATAATTCTGGGAGTGATGGAAATCAGCCTGAAGGAAGAGTTTGACATCAGGCTTGTCCTGTGATTTTTAAGAAGAAAAGGAAGATAAACTAGATACTGAAGGGAAATCGTTGGAGGGGCCTCCAAGTTCTGGTCTTTGCAATGGCAGTAAACAGGCAGAAAAAAGAATGCTGTACATCTCACTGGAACTAGATTGCTTTGCAAGGAAAAGTTTGTCCAAGTAAACTGTGTTCTGATCCAGGCAAGTGAAATGTCCCCTGGACACAGAAAGTCATGAAAACTGTTTCTCTATGGATTTGCACCCAGTATCTCCCCTGTTATTTCCTACCATGCAATAACCTTCTCTCTCCTGTATGACCACTTGCCATCTTCCTACATCCCATAGCCCCTTCGCCATCTCCTCTCCTGTTCCTAGATCTTGGTAAGTGGTCACATACCCATAGCTGGTTCCAAACTCTGGACCTTCTGGCCAAGCACAATAGATAATCACTGGGATCACACTGTAGCTTTTTGCTTGGCAAGAAAGCATTAGTTAGCCTCTAGCTCCTTTAATCTGCCATTGTTTATTGGGGAACATAATGTCTTTGAGATTATACTCCACTGGCTGAAGTTTCTTGATGGAGTCAGATGGCCCACATGGAAACATAGGCTGGAAGACAGTAATTTTGAGATCATTAATATTATTTCTGTTTAGAAAGCAAGGATACAAGTATATGGCAAACTTGAGAGCTGGAAGATCAAAGCAAGGAAAGCAATGACTCTGGAAAGTGATTTGGAACAGTCATTTGAATAAAAGTACCATTTTTTTTTTTATGCTCAGGGGACTAAACCCAGGAGATGTTAGCAAAAAATATCATCAAGGCAGCCTCGGGGAAGGATATGACCTGCTTGCAAATCACTCTCATCTACCACTGCTACAAGGACAGCTTTTGCTTCAGTTGTCCAGACTTCAAAAAGGGCCTTGAAGAACAGAAAGGAGAATTCAGAAAACAGCCACTGTTTGACTAAAAACCTGAGAAGCCTGCTCTAAGTGAGAGACCAGATGGATGCTGTCTGATTAGGTGAACCATAAAACAGCAAACATGACTTTCAAATACCTGTATGAGGACTATATTCCAGAGAGCAAATAGTTCTCTGATATAGTAGAACCAGCACACAGGGGAAAGAGTTGCCTGTCCTTCAGCCCAGCTGAATTTGCTTCTGATAGGACAGACTTTGCCATATCATACATGTATGACCTAGAGGCAGTTGCCAACAACCCCTCAAAAGGAGAATATTTATTGGTCCACGCACTGCATATTACCTCCTCAGAGGTCCTGTCATGTCAATATTTCTACACAGTCCGATCTCTCATACAAGTTAGCGGATTGGATGGGCAAAGCAAAATGCCAAGACTTTTTGAAAAAACTCCACTGTGACACAAACCCCAGTCTTTTTATCCCAGCATTTCAGGGGTATTCAGCTGTCAACTCAGAGGGCCTTGCTGTGGGCTCAGCACTAAGCCCTTTACATGGTCACCTCTGGCATATTGAGCCAGCACCTTGTTTTCACAGCACGGTTCCCGGCTGTCCTGACCCCTGTTTCAAGACGGGTTTGATTGTGGCAGCAGGAGGTGGACAAAGTGGCTTTTGGAAGGCTCTGCAGAGTGACTCAGCAGCTCGGCTCCGGTTACGTGACCCAGAATCCACTTGGCACGAAACCTGCCTCTTCTCACTGCTAGGCCACTGTTCTGCTTGCTGCAGCACAGCTCGTCCTTGCTCTCACTCACCCCAACCCTTACTCTGGGACCCTGTTTCACCTTCGTTTCTGTAGGCACCAAAGCAATTCTTAGCTTGGTCAGGGCTTTTCCCTTCCAGCTCCTCCGGGTAGGACAGATTCAGATGAGTGTTGGTCCTGTCTGAAGACAATAGGTGGAAGGTACTTCCCCCCCCCCAGCTCCCCCTGCCCTTCCCACCCCCCTGCTCCTGTTCTGCATCAGCCCTTTGGAATTCTTTTCATCTCCAACCCTTGCAACTGGACTGCTTCTTCCTGTCTGGATCGCAGTTGAAAGCTCCATTTGTTTAATTTGGCTTTTAATTGACCTCATCCAATGCTTGTTGATGTCTCAGCTAATCTGTGTTTCTCCTCTGCTTATCTGGTGCAGTCCTTTGAAGTCCCCAACAGGATAAAGTGTCCTGTAAGAAGAGAGAACAAAAGATGACTGGGACAAAATTTCCCATCTAGCTCTCACTGTCCAGTCAACGTTTTAGTTGCCCCTCAACTCTGAGGCAAGAATGAGAAGGAGGCTTCCAAGGAAATATAATACAATTTATATCAATCCCCACTTAGCTGGAGATTTTTGTGACAACCTCTGCTAAATAATCGCATCATTCAGCTCTCCATCTGTCAATAAGAGCAGGTAATACAAGCCTGCTCTCCACAGAAGTATTGCAAAGCCCAGATCCCTCAGCATTTATGAAGTGTTCAGATGCCATTGGCTAGGATGGGAGAAAACACGTTGCTGCCAGTGCTGTTTGCAGCTACCAGGTTTGCCTAGGGCAGCTGGGGAAGTTAGATGTGCAAATGGCACTGAAATGGGAGCTGGGGAGAAAAGATGGATGAACATTATGGAAAGCACCTAAGGCTACCTCTTACCTGACACGTTAGCTAAGCCATTCCCCTTTACCATGTCTACATCTGAAGAGGCGAAAATGGGGTTTGTCAGCCTCCCTTCCCTTGCCAGAAGTTTGAGCTAAAAGCTAGGCCAGGTCTGGCTTCTGAGCTGAATTCAGAATTTTCAGTAAGGTAAATGCATTTCAGAGGTGGTGAAACTTGGCTGGGACTTGGGGTCCCACCTTAAGTGCAGGTGCCACCACCTCAAGGCATTTGGCTTGCTCTGAACTCAAGTACTTCTACTGGAGGCAGCACAAACATAGCTGGAGAACTTGGATTTAAAAAGGAGGCTTAAGCACCTTAGACTGCTGCTAGATATCTGAAAAACATTTTTTAAGAATCTGCCATTTAGTACCTGATCTCCACTGAAAGCTAATGGGATTTGGGCTCCTAAGTGATAGTGTGTGTTCTTGTCTTCAATGATGAGTGCTTTAAAGCTTCTAATTTTCAAAGTCCAAAACAGCAAGACAAATGCATCCCTAGTGTAATGGATACAGCTCCCATTGATTTCAGCTTTTGGGAGATTATAGTTATGAAAGTGTTCTGTGCAAACTTTGCAAAGAAATAAAAGACTTTGCAGAGGCACAGCAGGGAGCATTACAAATCAAAGGATATGTTCTGCAAAGCTGTTTGCTCATGAGTCATTGCATGAACAGAGTCCAGGACTCTGAGGAAATAAAAGGGTCTTACTAAAAGCAATATACCATTGAGTGAGTTTGCATATATGTGCAAAGCCCAATCTTAGCTCCAGAAGCATCACAAAGACTGAAAAAGTCCATGGCAGGAATTTAACTTGGTTCTGTCAGATACAGGCCCATTATTTTCATCCCGAGACAATGAACTCTACTGTTCACTGTGCAACCCAATTCTGAGTTCAAGAGGTTGTCAATCTGAGCTATTCATCGTTGATGTTATTTACTCATAAAAATCACTGTCTGAGAATGCAGAGAAATGCATTAGAATGTGTAATGCAATGGAAGCATAGGATCAAACTCAGATCTGTACCAGGAACGGGAAAGATCCCATCCCCAGGTACTCTCCAGATGTGCAGAGAGGCAGTTATAGATGGAGACATAAGCTTTCTTTTTTTCTTTAATCTTGCAGTTCCTCATGCAAACTTTTTGACAAAATTGCAGCATAAAAATCCATTGCCAAAGGGCACAGTGAGAAATGTTTCAGCTGAAATAAAATGTTCTAAAAGCGATGAGTCACTTAATGTCCAGTTGCGGACTTAGAAAAATTAAAAGAACTGTATGGAAAAAGAGCTGTGCTAGTCACCTTTGCAGAATTAAAACTGGGATCTCCTGAAACAGGTCTTCTCTAAATGGCCCCCTTTTCAAATTTATTTGCAATGTGGTTCCTGGAAGAAAAAGAGAGAAAAACAAATGGTGCCTGTCTTCATCCTCCCTCATAGATACCATCTGGATTGCAGACAACTCACCCAAATGAAAATTAAGCTTGGCAGGAAAAAAAAAAGTCCCTTGTGTGTCTTTCTAAATTGATATTTCAGTATCTCTGTTTTGCACCAACTGAAACAGGCCCAAATTTTCTGGTAGCAAGTATGTGTTAACATGGCTTCTATTTTATTAAGAAAAAGAAGAAGAAGAAAAAAATCATGGCAGTCATTTAGCTGTGATGGCCAAGATATAAAATGTCAGTTTTATTTATGGCAAGTAGCTGGGTAGAAAATATGTCCTGGCATCACTTGAGATTTCAAGAACTTTGTTTTTCTTTTTCTCTTACTGCATGAAATAATGCTGTATTCTTAACAAACAAACAAAGAAAACAAAGACAGAGACAGCCCTCCCCAGCAAGACGGATCATGTTCTTCCCCCCAGATAACCACCTCCAGAGTGAGGGGACCTGCTAGAGATGCAGGAACATGAAAGTCAAATCAGATGCAACAGGGATGTAAACCCATGCTTTCCATCTCCGAGTTCACATGCTAATCACTGGAGAAATGAACACTCTGGAGCTGCTGTTTTCTGCTCTGTTTTTGAATAAAAATTCCATGCTGGACCTGAAAACTGTTCTTGTCAAAAAAAAAAAAAAAGAAAAAAGTGTCACTGAAGTCAGTCCACCCTTGCCACGCGTGCAGCTGTCGATGAGCCCACATTTTCCGACAACAAACACTTCCATCGGAAAATTCCTCCCCAGTTCTGAATGATGAGCATTAATTTATTCCTTCTCCAAGTCCCCAGAGCTGCTCACAGAGTCAGCAATACCCAGAACGTGGCTGGTAAGATGACAGCCACACTGAGACTCGTGAATGGCAGCAATCGGCTTTGTGCTACCAGTTCGTGAGTGTGACACTGCTGTTACTCCTGACTTGCACCTTTGATGAGCTTACCCAGAGGTCATTAAACCATTAAAACACCACCTGAACCAGCTTCATAAAGAGGTCTGACTAAACTCAAGCAGTTAGCATTTCTGGGGTTTTTTTAGCGTATAGCTTCATTTTCCCTCCATTATAACTGATTATCCTGTGGTTTACCTTTATATATTATGTATCTCTTTCTCCAAGGAAACCTCCTTATGAGACCACCATGCCACTGACCACAGACAGCTAGAAGGCTGCCCTGGTATGCTGCTCTTATCTGGATGTGAAAAGTGACATCAGGCAGAGCCCTACCTCTTCTTACAGTGGTAAATTAGACAAGCCAGGTTCTGTAAACACTTTTTTTCTGCTTCAGAGAGACTTTATCTGTCCAAAAAGAGCCAAATATGGATTTCTAAAAGCAGACTTAGATCTCTCAGCCAAGCACGTGCTGAAGCCTTGGTTATTCTATCCCATGATAGCAGAATTATAAAAAGCAGGGCAGTCCTTGCTACTTTTTAGCTTCTGCTTCCACTGGCATCCCGGGGTTTCCTTTTCCGTGCCAGCAGAATTTTGGGTCAGGGTGCCAGAAAATGGATTCTCAAAATCTGGATCTGCACAGTGCGTAGCCCCAGTTTAAACCACCTTTCCCCATCTCTGGACTGGTTAGTCTGGGAGGCTAACGTGACTTTGTTAGCAGAAGGGTACAATGGGTCTCCTGGATGCTTCTGAGTGAGCAGGTGCCTACTTCCAAAAATAACTTGCTTTTTCTTCTGTTAATTAATGTAGTGTTAATTGCAGTGTTTTCCTTAGAGTGAGAAACCTCATCATCTGCGGCATCTGCCAGACCTCGTGCACAAGGGCTGAATGTGCCAGGCATTTTCAGCTCCTCTGAAACTGAAGCAGTTTATGGAGTTCAACACCCAGGGCAAAACCACTGGACTCCCCACAGAAGCCAGAAGCCCACCTGCTGGCAGAGGGGGTTACGAGCTGAAGGTTTCCAAACATGTAGGTGTATGTAGGTGTCTGTCAGTGCCATTTAGGAGAATGGTTCCTGAGGAGGTGTCTCCGAGAGAAGGTAGACAAGCAAGCCCCAAAGACCAACAAGCAGGAACCTCACTGCTTTAGACACCCAAGACAGATGCCCAGCACAGCACAGCACTGCTGGGGCATGTACCATCTGAGGTAGGGCTTCCTCCATGAAGAGCCACCACACCATCAAAGTAGTTGAACTACATAAAACTCCCTGAAGGATTATGACTGACATAGAAAAGAGATATCTTGCTTACCAGCCTTGGGAGATGGCACAGTCATCACTGCAGGATGTCTTAGGAAGGGCACAGGCAGAGTGGGTCTTACCTTAGGGCAGGGAAATGGTCTAGAGGATCTCTTGGAGTTTCTTCCAGCTCTGTTTGCTAGAGTGCTTTATTAATACAAGACTCTGACCTACTGAATGAAGACCTTACATAATCCAGACACTGTAAGATGAGTGACAAATTGAGGGCAGGAATAAATTGCACATTTTTTAACAGTGGAACAGTTTCTGTTGGCCTGGGTTCTCTTTTGCCTGATGCCTAAGTCAAGATTAGATAGCATGCTGATAGTTACATGGTAGCTCAACACAGTTATGAGCTTGACACAGGATACTCGAGGCCTGCTCCTCTTATGTGTTATTAGGGTTTAATTTTGACCTTCGAGTGGATTATTGGCCTGAATTAATTAATTGCTGATAATGGGACCATGAAGAGATTGTAGCAGAAAGACAGTAGGCTGTGGAATCCAACTTGCCTTTACTACAGAGCACAAAAAGCACAGGAAAGTTGGCTGGGAAGAAAATGCTCCCCTTACCACTCTCTCTCTCAAAAGCAGGACTCTACATGTCACCCTTAAACTGATGGACAGTAACTGGCAAGAGTGTTCTCCCAGATCCAGAGTAAAGGCATTTCTTTCAAGGCCATGCTTCAGTAAGTATCCCAAACAGAGCAATCATCTAGCGAAACAAAAAAACCCACCCAAATACCCGCATTTCAGCCACAGCTGATGCCTAACATGAATGCCTGGAATATTTACAAGAACTGAAATTGTGCTGCAGTCTTCCCAGTTTCTTTCCTTGGTACTGCAGTCACATTTACCATCGTAAATGAGTGAGAGAAGAATTTGTAAGGTCATAAAAATCATGGATGTACGTGTTATGTGTGGTGAATAGTTGGGGAGGAGCAAGCACATTTGCTGATGTTACCCCACCAAAACATCACGGCCCAGCCTCGAGGACTGATTCAAACTTATTAAAGGCCTATTCCATGTATATGTGCATTGTTTAAGTACAGAATATTAACAAATTTAGTGGCAACATACAGGAATGCATCTTGGTACATAACATGAGTGACTTTATTGTCTATGTATTAAGAGCTATACTGTGCCAAAAAATACTCTAAGTTATATCGCGTCAGTCTCAAGCAAGTGATAAAGTTACTCAGCTTATACTGCTGTCAGAATTGATCATAATAAGCAAAGTGCAAAAAATAATTTCAGGATTCCTTGTTGTGCACACACGTTTGGGAACATGTTAAATCAAATTGCAAAATATCTGGGTTAAATTTTTGCGGTCAGTATTGTCGTCATCAAAGGTAATGTACTATCTCTTAACTTCTAAGGGGAGACATTTTCCTTAAGAAGTTATTTTGCAGCTTGCAAAGGACCAGACTCATCCGTATCCAAAAACTGCAGCATAGGCCATGTTAAACCAGTCTTTTGTTTCTAGAGATCAAAAATATGTAAGAAATATAATTTTGGTACCCAGAGCAAGGGTCTTCTGTGTTCTTTCAGCTGAAGAATTGCCATAGTTTTAAGACATTATTCTCCCCCTTAGGTCTTGGTTCAGCAAAATGCTTCAGCACACGGTTAATTCTAATCCCTTAAATCATCCCATTCAAGTCAGAGTTTAAACACTTTGCTGAATTATGTTTGAAGTGGGGAACGATTGCTTGAATTTTCAAAAGTCTCTAATTGCAATTAGCTATGCCAAGGGTAGTTTTTCATCTTATTTCTGTATTTGGTGGACAGTTTGCATTAGAAAAGAAATGGCTGCAACTCCTGTTTTATATACAAAATTCTTCTGACTACATGATGGGAGATTGATGGGAGATTGTAATGCAGAGCTTTGTTCTAGAGTAGTTTTGCCCTGGAATTTATTCCAACTTTCCAAAATAGAAGCTGAAATTATCTTAAAATCCCGGTCTGTCTTAGGAGAGCCTTAGGTCTCAGACTTGTAATTAAGATACTGTGGCTTAACAAGTTACCAAGCATCAGCTAAACTGAGGTAATTGTCTGGATGCAAACCTTACAGTAAATGCTTAGCCTGAATGCTGAGTCAATTTATCCCTGGGCAAATGCAGAATAATGTAATTTAACACTTCAGACTAAGCTAAAATGAATCACTGTGTGTTTGCCGCAGGCAGAGAAAGATGTAGGCAGTTGTCCCAGCTGAGGAGAGACATCATAACTCACAACCCTGGTCACTTGAGAAGTTTGAGCCCTCTCATGCTGCTGGGAATGGGAAAAAATTAGTGCTTAGCAGTTCTGCCACATTCTTCTACAGGTGTTTAACCATTTACTGATCTAAGGCGATAGTCCAAACCCAGCACATGTTGGTAGTGACTGGAATGACCATGTGATGACATACAATAAGGGTGGTTCTCAGTCCATTTCTGGAGGATATTTCTTCATCACAGAAATTGTTGTGATGAAAGTAGAAGTAGAAAAGGAGCAATTTGCCCATCTGTATGAAGCTAATGAGATCCCCAGAAAAAAACGTAAGCAAGGAAAGGTATGGTAGAAATCTGTAGAGTTATGAACATCTTTGAAAGGATGGATAGGGAATGATTTCCCACTGTCTCTTCCCATTCAGGAACTAGGGGACATCAAAAGAAACTAGGTGGCAGGACAAAGAAAGGAAGAGAAGATGCTTTTCCACACATTTTGCAATTCAGCTGTGGAACTTCTTGCTGCAGGTTTCTGTTGTTGTGGAAAGTTTATTTGGGTTCAAAAATATCTAGACAAATTCACAGGAGTAAAATCCATCAAAGGTCTTTAACAAAAAATAACATCTTGGCTCAGAAGGTCAGTGAGCCACAAATCATTTGGTCTAGAAGTACCTGAAGAAGGAGTCAGACAGAACCCAGCTCTGGGCGAGTGACCACATGTGTCCGTTGTAGGGAGCACAGTGTATATGAAGTGTGGGTATATCATGAAGGATGATCAGAGAAGTTCTTGCAACCCTTATAGCCTTTGGAAGACATCACCTTGTGTATAAAATGTCAGCCTCAGCAGAGAATGAGGGCCAAGACTGGGCCACAGGGGTGAACTCATCTCTTGCTTTAAACCAGAGGCATTTTAAGGAAGCAATTCCTTCAAAGCATGGGTAAAGGACTCTGATGTGGTGCGTGGGGGGGGCTATTCTAGTGGGAATTTGGCATGTTCAAATGTGTACAATCATCTCTCAGGACTCTAGCATTTGCATTTGATGGGGATAAGAGGCAGCTGTATGCAGATTCATGAGCAATGAGGTCAGGAACTGAAGCAGTTCTTGCCAGATACCTTTGCCTGGCAATTTTATTACTGCCTTGTAAGCAGCCGGGGGAACTTAAGATATTTATCAGGAATCATTAGGTTAGATCTATAAACCATAATAACTGCACACAAGATACTGGAAGTAGCAGAATACTTTTTAAATATTCATTTACTATTCAAAAAAGGAAGAGAAGTTGTCCAGCATGGTTCAGTAACAGACATAGAGGATCCTTTAAATTGGTATTTTCTTAAAGAGAA
Organism: Harpia harpyja; assembly: GCF_026419915.1. Lineage (NCBI taxonomy): Eukaryota > Metazoa > Chordata > Aves > Accipitriformes > Accipitridae > Harpia > Harpia harpyja. The sequence goes on from NC_068946.1 coordinate 40,071,806, forward strand.
GGGACTGATCTGAACCCCATGGAAGTGAAGGACATGCTTAATGATGGGAATGTGCCACATTTGTTTAAGTCTATGGGAAGACAGCTGGAGAACAGAGCATGATATTCAAGCAACTTTTCCAATGGTCAAAAGGTTAAAAGTGAGCTTAGCTTGAACCTTGAGGATTTGAAAACTCTAACATGACTGTCGATCATGAGATGGAGACTGGGATAGGAATTTGCAGCAGTCTTTCCCAGTTGGAGCAGCAGACTGAAATAAATGTGATTTCCTTCCACAAAGACAGGCATAAAATTTTCTGCTTATAAAAGGATATTCAATGGCTCAAATGGGGAATACACAAGATGGGGAATAAATGGGAAGGCACCAGTTCTGCATTCCCCAGTATGAGTATGGGGGGTGGGGGAGTGGGGGTGTCCAGACAAAATGGGAGACAGGATTTCAGGCTGCTGTCAAAAATGGATACATAAAGGGGAACATTGCCTTACAAGGTGTCCAAACCAATAATCTCTAACTCAGCATCAATAAAGTCTTAGCTAAAGGACAGTGCCCTTTTATGGGCATCACACTTCAAAAAAAGGGACAAAGCAACTGGTGAGATCCAGAGGAAAAAGAAGAGGCTGACCGAAGGTCTAGAAAACTCTAAAGGAAAGACTGAAAACTCTACAGGGTTCAACACGCTCTCTGTCTTCATGTTTTAAAGAGGAATGGATATAGAGGAAGATGATGAACAGCTCTTGGGTTCTGTGGTGAGCAAGAAGACAAACTGCAGGCTTAAACAGGCAAGGGAAGCATCAGCTTTGCACTGGGAAAATAGCAAGGGCAGTGAAGCTCCGAACTGCCTGCCTGGTTAAGTCAGGGTCAGGGTGTCTCCATAGCTGAAGGTTTACAAGGACAAATTAGACAGATACCTGTGAGCAGTGATACAGGCAAGGCATGTGCACTTCAACAACCTTCACACAGGGAGCTGCTCACAGTGACCCCAAGTTACTGCTACGTAGTCATTCCTTCCCTAAGTCCATTCCCACTGCTGACACTTCTCTATTGTACCATTTATAGTGGAGCAATAGGCACTTCTGTTATTAAAGATGCACTTACACCATTCTTAGTCCAGAAGCCATTCATGTACTAGGAGATGCCTCCAAAGATTATGCAGCTTGTGGCTTGATGCCAGGACAAAGAAAAAGAACTGCACAGTGAGAGAAAATTACTGTTTTTTCCTCTTTTTGCCATGTTAATATTTTCAAACTTTGTAATCTTAACTTTCTGCCATGTTGGAGGCCTTTTCACAGTATCTGATTAATAAAACACTTTTCCATTTACTTTTGTTTGTGTAACCTCCCTATTCATGTGATTTGTTGAATGCATCAGAGGCGACACATTTAAACCATCCTCAGTGACAAGTGCCTGGATATTTATAGGTCCCTTTAAATCACCTCCTATCCTTGGGTGCTATATATTCAGCTGCCTAACCACTGTCCTGCTTTCTGCATTCTGTAACTGTAAATCTCTTTATGCCCATGGATAATGTTTTTTACTGTTTCTCACATAGGGGCAGTGATATCAACAAGACTGTTAAGATGGGTTGTAGATGCTCTGACGGAAACTCCTCAAGACTGGGGATAGGAAAACACATCTGTGTGTCCAGACTGACCCCCCTCTAACTCTTGGTGCTCATGTTAGGAGCAGAGTTACTGTAGACACTCTGTGCATATATTTGAGAGCAAAAGAGGGGTGCTTCCTAACCAATACAGATCTAAAACAGACAAAATTTTGAAATGTTAATGTCATTGTACAGTCCAGGTGGGGATCCCCATTGGATAACAGTCATGACATGGGTACCTCTCTTTTAAGCATCTCAGAGATGACAGGCTGAATCCAAGTTCATGAAATGCTTTACAGAAGTTAGACTTCTGTTTGTTTCTTGTTCCCATAACCTCACCTGAAAAGATCAGCTGTGTCGGTTTTTGTCTCATCTGAGGAGCTTTCCCTTTAGACTTTGGATTTCTCTGCCGCCTTTGAGGACAGTATAAAAAGGCTTCCCAGAGACCCAACACTACATGCCACTGGGTTTCTGTCACATGCCATTCCCATGAACAAAAATCTGTGGTTTGTACTTGGTCAGGAGAAAACCTACCTGTCCCTCCAGAGACAGTGATTGCAGAAGAATCATTGCTGGGTCTAATTTTAATCTCTAGTGGGCAAGTGCAGGCAGACAGTAACACAAGCAGCATAGTGGTGTGAATGATTTCTGGTGAAAATATTGTTGCAGAGGAAAACAGGCCTAAGTCACATTTGCTGATGTCCACTGTCAGCAAGCAAAGACCTACACATTTCTAGTTCCTTTGTCAGGGAGAATGGGAAAAACCACTCCAATTTTTCTTAAAGTCACAGCTTAACTCCAGGATACCCCAAAACTGGCCTTGGAGGGTCTAGAGGGTGCCAGACCCTGTCTACATTGTTTTGGGGTGTCTTGGTGTTAAGCTGTGACAGTAACATTCAATTTGACCACACAACAGACTTTCTTGCATTCAGAAAGCAAAATAGTTGTTACATCTCCCATTTGTAGGGTTCCATCAGAGAAAAATGAGTGGTTATATCTTTCAAGAGGCTTAATAAAAATGTGCTTTATTTTCTATCCTTTGGGACTCCATAGGGACATCATCATAAATGTCCCTGGATCATTCAGTTTATGGCTATGACAGAAAACCTATTAAAACTTCCCTCTGTGATGATAACATTCATTAAGTTCTCCAGCCCCCTCTCTTCCCTGCTGTCAGTCTCTGGTGATGAGTTCAGGTGCAGAAGGCACTCAGAAAAAGTAGTGTGACAGCAGGTTTAATTTCAGCTGGGGACTAAGATGAGGCCAAGACCATTAAAGGTGATTTAAGGCAGGTGGGGTTGAACCTGTCATGAGTGTTTCAAAATGCTCTGTTATTCTTAATGTATGATTACACTAGTCCCTGTGGATCATCCCTGGATTTATGGTGTTTGCATAAATGCTTGGCTGTAAATTAGAAAATGTTTTTGAGCAGTGCTTCACTAGCTGGAAGCCATAGATTTGCAGTCCCTGCTGAGCCATCAACCATCCTAAGGGAGATAAGCCAAGAAGAACTTGACTCCTGGGCTCAGCAGCAGTGGTGAAACATGCAGGACTGTCAACATTTCTGGAAGACATGATGTCTCTTCTACAGATTAGTTGTGTTTCTGTGCTTGGGCAGTGACAAGGAAGGCAAGAGGCATTTGGTTTCCCAGGTACCTGTTCTTGTGGTTAAAAGGACAGCACAACTAAAGAGTGGATGGTATCTGAATTTGTGTCTTTGGAATTCAACCTTGCTCTCACCTGCTGAGTGAAGACCTTTTCCAGGGGGCACAATTTCAGGTGTGTTGCAGGTCCTGCAGGCTAGTGTGGCAGCTGCTGCTGGATGTGATGCTAGTTGCATCTGTCTCTCAGGCTACAGAAACTAATGCCTAACCATGCCGCCTCAATCATCTATGGAGCCTCAGGCAGACCTTTGAGCTATTTGTTCAGCTGGGGCAAGTTTTCCTTCTTAATCTTTTCAGCTTGGCAGGAGCACTGCTGAGCACACAAGGAAGCTCATCAGCTGCTGGCTGGATGTTTGGACAAGGGGATAACTCCTGCTGAGGCTGGTGAGCTCCAGTCCTGTCTAATTTACATTGTTATTTATTCTGCAGGCATTCCTGTGCTTCCTGAGTACAAGCTGGCTTTTCAGCACGTTTACAGCCACACTCCCACAGAGAGCTCGGCAGTGACAGACAACTACACACTGTAGCAACAACCCCCTTGCATCATGGAGGACTGGTGCTTGTAGGCCAGCAGTAAAAGGCCACCCCTTTCTGTTGACAGCAGAGAAGACTGATTCACCAGGGACTATCTACTTCAGGTTCTGGGGCCTTGTATTTTGTTCAGATTGCTGCAGTTTTCAAGTCAGTTTTCCAGGTGTATGTCATTCCCAAGCAAACCTGGAAACTAGGAAGTTGTTTGCTCATCATCCTCCAGATGCGATTAAGGTGACTGGGTCAATGGCACGTGAGCGAGTGGCACAACGCATCACCAAATGTGACCATGGGGTCACTCACAAGGTCAGACCTGCTTGGTGACACTGCAAGCTCAGCTGGAAAGGGCTGCACAAGGTAGGCATGCACAGGCCTGCATGACAAAAACATGCACAGCATCTGAGTACAGAGCTTGGTGCTCCTTCCAAGAGGAGGAGTGTTCTGGAGGTAAGATCCATTTGCTGTTTCAAAGTACTTGAAACCCTTCGGTGCTGTGTGGTCATTTGAATGCCCATTCTGACAAAGACATTATCCTGTAGGAATGAGCAGGAAGAAAACATCACTGTAGATTCCTTCAGCCAGTAAACTGCATCCTGGAGTCTGATGGCTGTGACCAAAACTTGCGCTTTATCTTTTCACTGTCACCACCTCCTCTCGGTGCACCCTCCCCTGTTCCTGCAAGTCAAAGATTAGCTTGGGGTGGCCACAACCCCTTGTCAGTGGGAACGGCAAACAAAACATGGCGTTCGCTTTGAGCAACATGTGAAGTCTGCTGGGATGGAGTCAAACCTTGGCAAGGGGAGAATGGCTTTGGTGTCTTCTTTGGCAGCCAACTGCACCTGTCTGAAACATTCCCAAGACAACTAAGAACTGGTAAATAAAATATCACTGGATGGACACAGCCTGCTGTAAGAAAACACTTGAACAAAAAGTTGTCTCTTGCAACAGCAGCTGCCAGTGTGGACTTCTAGCTCCATGCTGATTGACTCTTGGACTAGATCTGCCTGCCACATAGTACTCATGACGGGCACAAGCCTCAGACCAGGAACTGCTGGTCTCAATATAGTGTCACCTGGGAGGTGATGAACACAAAGAAAGGCACCTCTTTAATTTTTATAGCACTGCTAAGCCCTTTCTTTTGTAGGGTTGGATTTAGCTCAGAGCCCATGGCTGCCTGATGACGTGTGAATGGGATGTTGGTGAGGAACTGACCTTAGAGCTGATGACAAGTTGTACTGGCAAAAACTGGTGTAGCTGAGTGAAGGCTGAAACTGCGTAGCAGCAAAACCAAGGCAGGCTTGGTGCAGGAAGCAGGCACAAATATGTGGCATGGCAACTACTGATTAACACAGCAAACACTGTGACACAGGCTTGATTAGGGCATGGATGGCTCAGGAGAGAACAGCATCTTAGAAAAAAAGCCCACCAAAACCAAGCAAACAAGGTATGGAACCTTGAAAACCAAGCTGAGCTGCCACATGTGCTGTTTCTATGTTGCACTCCTAATTTAAGTGAAATTTACAGCAAGAATTATACTTTTCCCCTGCCGCCTCCTACCTGGGAACAGAGGACAGCCTGTCTGTAAATCTTTATGACTTTCCTGCTGTTTTATATTACTTGTGTAGCTCTGAAATACTCTGACTTGTCCCTGCCTTCCCTCAGGCAAATTTCCCATGTTCAAGTTTCTATTCAAAGTGACCCCAGCACTTCTGGAAAGCAAGGATGATACAGCTTCTTATATCATTCCTGTACTCTGGGCAAGGATTTTCATGTCACCTAGAGAATTCATTTGTGTGATTAGATATACATGCACATAGATCCACACAGTCTTTTGCAAGCAAGCAGGACATGTTTTGCCCACACTCCAAACTGGTCCAACAGCCATGGAAAGGCAATCACAAGGTGCTGAGTGACAACTAATATACCTACTTCTCAAAAGCGCTTATTAGCTGGGCTCACCAATGCACTAAAATTACTGCATTACTTCCCACATGGAGCTGGCTTGTGCTGGGTCAATTCAGAGCACAATATTTCATGAAGACAGGCCTGACATTTCATCCCATAGGGTACTGACTTCTTTTAATGAAGTTTATCAGATGCAGATAGAAAAAACAGAATCACAGGAACAGAAAATCTCCACAGACCACCAGCCTGGAGATCACAGATGAAGAACCTTTCTGTAAGGACTAGCAAGACCCCACAATGAAGTGAACAAGACTGATGTTGACAGTTTATTACAGTTCTTGGCTGGATTAGTGAACATACATATACTGTTTTTTTGGTAAGGCATTGTATTTTATGCCAAAATCTGCTGTGATTTATGTATTACTTTAAATTTGAACTAGAGCTTATTGGTGTATTTTCAAAATAAGGAAATTTCACAGAAGCATATTGTTCTGGAGCCAGAGCACATCACAGAGATGCGTCTGTCTGTGACTACTAGCCTGAGTCAGGGTAAGCAAAACCAGCATTAATCTGCAGGGGTAAATCCACTTACCCCACATTTCTCCCATTCCCTTCTCTGCTCTTGTAGCAGCAGTGGCATCCCTGTGGTCTCACGATGAATGGAGTCAGGGATCTGATCTGGTTGAAAATGAGTGGAAGTATGCAAGCAGTTCAGTTTCAGTTGGCTGAGCTTTCCAGTCTTAATTATCACGTGGCTGGAGCAGGAGTCTCTCCTTCAGTGGCAGCAGAGTTTGCACTGGGTGATTCTGACTAGGAGCTAGGCTGAAGCTTTCCCTATGGCTGCTGATGGTACATCAGCACTAGATCACAGGGACATGTATCCAACGCCCTCCCAGACCTGCTGTACCAGGCAAAAGACATAAGCCAGAGACTGCAACTCACATAAGATAATCATCTGCACTGGTTTCTTAAGGGCAATCCCTTGTTCCCTCCAAAGCCTCCTTGCTTTGTGCAGATTCAGGTATCCTTGTGCAATGGATCTTGAGTCCTCAAGGCTTTCTGACCATAATAACAATGAGTTGACCCTAGGAAAAGGGTTGATTTAATGTGTCTGAAACAACTGAGCTGGCTGCCTGCCTCTACCCTTCACCTATGTGTGAATTACAATCACTTTTGAGAGCAGGAAGGAGAAAGGCACTGCAACCTCAAGAAGAGCATAGTGTAGAACAGGACCTACATAACCTACGTGGAGCATTCATGTCTCAGCATCCAGCTACAAGACATGTAACTTATCTGTCTAGTTGCCTTCATCTGTGTCAGATGCAGTGTGGAGACTGGTGATGCGGAGTGCAAGAAATTAGGCTCCTGCTCTGAATCTTCCTCTAAAGGAACTTCTGCTTTTATTTCCAAGGATGGTGAGTCCTTACAGATTTCTAAAGTAAACCAAACCACACCTTGTGTATTTGGGAGAGAAAGCAGCCAGCTTTGCTCATCTTTCCTATGTGAAAAACCTTTCAACTGGCAGCATTTTCCTCACACATTAGAGACATCTCTTCTGAAACCCCCAAGGTTTTGGGACCTCATTCCAGCAGCTGGTTTGCCATGCCCAAAGCCCTCCACCTAGAAGTTCAGGTGGCTGAGGCCCCAGTTGTACCACAAAAGGGTTTTTGTAGGTCCCATGAAGCTCCCTGAGACCTTCCACTGAGGTTCAGGATGTGGTTTTTTCCTCTTCCCCATTCCTGGGGTGTCACAGGATCCTTCCTTCAAGAACTGCAAGGCCAGGTCCAAGCTGACCATCCCCAAAGCAGGGAGGTGGAGAAAGCAAGGCAACCGTGGGGTCTATCTTATCCATTTTTCTGGCCCAGACTAAACACCACTGGGCAGTACTGACAGATACCTTGGATCTCTTCATGGAGAGGTTAGGTGCTGCATGGGGGCTCTGCTCTGCTATCCTCACGCCACCCTCCTTTTTCTGTTTTTGTCCCCTACCTGCTGCCAAGTCAGTCTTTCCTGTGAAAGGGGTTTTATTATTTTTTCTTGTTTGGGCAGGCTCTGGACTCATCGCTGAGAAATTCAGCGGGGAGAGTAGTTACCACAGATGCCTGCAGGGCACCAAATAAGAATGGGGCTAGTGTACAGAAATACTGTGGTGCGAGACATTTCTGACACAAGTCCTGCAAGGGAAACACTTCGTAGAATAAAGATCCCCTAACCCAATTGACCCAGAGTTTCTGACTGCTCTGAACACCAGTCCCATCCTACCCTTTAAATCATGAGTCCTACAGCAGGGGACAAGGAGAACAAATAGCCTGAGAGTTAAGACACAGTTCGTAGGCTTGGGAAATTTGATTGCGATTCTTGGCTCTTCCAAGAACTTCCTTCCTGACCTTTTGCAAGTGGTTTCATTCCTTCTGTGGAGCAATGCTTATTGACAGACTCTCCTCAGTATTGCTCAGACCCAGACCTGGAAAACGGGGACTGTGTGACTTCTTTTAGATATTTGTCAGGTCAACTTAGATGAGAAAGGTGTTTGGAGGGTGGAAAATGAACAACAAAAAGCAATTCAGCCCAAAGGCATACATCCAGCATGGAAAACCTGAACCCAAACATTCAGCTTTGGCAAAATCATAAACAACTGAAAGCAGCATGTGTTGTAATAGGAGGTACTGGGGAGCCTTGCAAGTGGCCAGTGCTCCCAAGTCAGCCTCTAATAAAGTCACTGAGTTTTGAGCACATCATCAACCTGATTTTTTGCTGAGGCTTTTCAGTGATGGTGCGATGCCAGTCATCCCAAACTACAACACACCATGGACAGAAAAAAGTACACTGGGTGGCAAAAACCTCCCCATCTTGATAGTTTCAAGCCACTATGTAGAAACTTGTAGTCAAAAAGTATCCTCAGAATTGCTGCTTTTCTCCCAGCACAATCCACATGTGCCCTTTTGAAGCTTAAGACCTTGTAAAATGCTGAAAGAGTATGAGGACCATCATGCACTCAGAGTGTGAGCTAGCACAGAGTCTGGTCCTGGTTCCTCCACTTTCAACAAGGAGTTTATTATGGTGGAAGTCCTGAAGAAAAGATTATACCCCTACTTCACAGAGAAAAGCAAAAATCTCTCTAAAATAATCCATGCCAGATCTGAGCAATGGGGAAAAAAAAGAAATTCCTTCTCAAAGCCAAATCTGGCAATGGGATTAATCTGGATGGCGTGAGTACCTCACACCTGCTATGGTGCAGGGGAAACTCTCACTACCTCTGGCAGCATCAGGATGCTTGCCCCATACCCTGTCCCTAGCTACAGCTCAGCCCCAAAGCACCAGGAGAAAAATGGGTAAGAATAGACAGAATCGGGACTATGAATCATGGGAAATACAATCCTCCTTTTCCCTCTGTCTAGCTGATGTGAGTCCCCTACAATCTCCGTAAGCAACAGTGCAAATAGGATCAACAAGGTGTCAATAAAATACTCTCACCCTCCCCTGCAGGAAGCCACAAAAAGACCCATGCATCTCCTCATTGAAACCTTTCTCTTAACTCCAGGTTTGCCCTGATCCTGCCACAGGATCCTAGCTTCAGCAGGGTGCTCTCTGAAACCATGCACCTTCCCTTCCAGAAGGCTGTTTCAAATAGGCATGCAGGCTTACAGCTGTAAATGTTTCACTGCTTGTTTAGACTGTCACTGACCAGGAAGCATCTGCAATGATTTTGTATGGAGGAGGCTTGGCAGCAGTAAATTACCATCTGACCTGATGTTGTGGTTGTTTAGCTTTTTCTTCTTCTTTTTTTCTTGCTCCTCCAAGGAGATCTGGGATCCGGGACATGTTAAACATTATTTTGCTGACTTTAAATCGTTTTGCAATATTGCAGTAAACTTGAATGCCAAACTTAAGCCTGTAAACTCTATTTTTAACCTTGACTTTGTCAGTGCAATGGATACTGTCATATCAAAGTATTTAAGGGTTTGTGGTAAAACTTCCTCAAACCAATTTTTGCTCAGATGAGAATAGTCTTACTGGAAGCCTATACAGATAGGAGCTATAAAAATTGGGTTTAAAATTGAATCAGGCTGCAGGAAGAAAACAATCCTTTTGTACCACGGCAGCATAAAAGCGGGCGGTTTTTGGAACAGGGACGGGTTCTGTTCGTAGCATATGCATAAAACCAGCCTAACTCCAATGTGGTCCTGAAAGGATCCCATGGATGAAAGCTCCTGTTCTGCAACACTTCTGCAAAATGGTGCTGTATTCATGTAACAGAGACACCCCTTGTCAGCTGAGCTAGTGTGGTTATTTGCCTTCCTAGCCCTTAAGAGATGGATGCACACCAAGTTAGATTTTGAGCACCTTTGTGGCAAGGGCCCATTGCCCTGAGAATTATGAGAAGGAAGGCTTGCCCCTAGGCAAGTGGCTGGCTGGGCTCGCCTGTGGGTGAAGACAGTGCTGGACATCCCACACGGCTCATGTTGGATGGCCAGTCAATGGCAGCTGGGCATGGTACCAGCCATGTGGGATGCTGCGTGTGTGAGCCATGAGAAGAGTCGGTAACACCTGCATGTAAAATGAGGCAAAAGACGCTTAGTTTATAGGTATACAGAGTGTGGTCTTCATGGAGGCATCCAGCTTCTGAAACCAGGGAGACAACTGCTTATGGAACAGGGAGTCTGAGTGCAGATGCACATCTGGATCACTCCCATGCAGATAGCTGTCTCTGCAGCACAGCAAGCACACAGTCCAGTAATTTCTCTCAGGAGCTCAGGTCCACTCTCCAGGAACCAGCTACCACAAATATGATGCCACATGAAATCCCTGAGCTGTCACTGCAGTAGAGTAAAGCTGACAACTGCATTTGAGCCTACTGCTGTTTTAGACACAGGCTAGAGTACCAGAGAGTTGGATGCTATTCATCTCCAGGAATATCACTGGGGAGGTTGTTTGGGAGTGTGTATATTTTTGTTTGTTGGCTTGGTTCTTTAGTTTGATGGCCCTTCTGCACTAAAACTCAAACTGTAGAATTAGAAAGTTGCGGAAAAACAGATTTTACCTGAGAACCCAGAAGTACCTTTGTGAAATTTGATGGACACTCTTGGACTTGTCTGAAAAATAGGAAATTTTTCAAGGTAAACACACCATATCTACCCAACAACAAAGAATATAAATAAGTCTCATATGATTACAGTGAGGCTGGGAAATACTGATGGTAAAAAAGTGAGACATAAAGATGAGGAAAAAAGACATTACGGATGAAAAGCTGCCTTTCAATATCACAGCAATTTACTACCTACTTAAACTGCAGGAGCCTTTCAGGATATCCTAGCTGGATGAAAGGATACTGCCATGACTAGATCCTTATTGATGATATTGTAAAGAAAAAGATGAACTAAAGAAAAAGATGCTGAGATCAGGAGTAACAGCCTGAAATGACTCTGAAGAGCACGTTAAGTGCCAATTCCCTCAGGTTTCCATTAGGATAGACAGGTGATGGGTTGAGGTCTGGTTCAGCTTCTTTAGTGCTGATGGGGCTGCAGATACCCCATCTTGGTATCTTAGCTTCTCATTCCACACTTGGTGGTGGGCAGCTTTCAGTTTCAGATTGTCCCCCATCCTGTTTTGGCTATAGATGCACTGCACTTTTGCAGGAGCCCAGCGGGCAACTAGGAGGACAATGCCCTCCCTTTCACCCACTTGGCTTCCTTATGGACAAGCTTCAGGTTGCACCTATTTCTGCCTTCTAGCTCACTAAATCACCTCATGGACTGTGAAGGCATCAGTCACCTTTTGGTACACAATGGTGCACACTCTAAAAAGCACTCAGGACTTGTTGGCTTATTGTCTGGGAAGAGACTCTAGCCCTGCAACAAGCACATTGTTTCAGAATAGGACTCTGGCTGAGAGTTTGTAGGACAGATGCAAATGCTATTTGGGAAGCAACAGACCCATTAGAAGGAAATGCAGCAATTAAAAGGTCTTGCCCTGAAAAGTCCCATGTGTTCAAGCAGAGCGCCTGTGCATCCAACACAGTGTGACCAAAACACACATTTGTGCTTGGAAACTGTGCTTACGCAAGAAAGTGCTTAAAACCTGGCCCAGGTCAAGTCTCAACTGGAAGAAATTTACTTAAATGATCCATCTGGAGGTGTTCAACCACCAGACTGCTTCTGGGGTATAAGCATTCCTGGCTTTGGGCACGCATTCACAGGCAAGCGTAATGGTGCACAGCTGCATCACACCCCCATGAGAAGAAGGCTCACATCTCACATCTGGACACAGGTCTGTGAGACCCACCACCTTGCAACCTGGCTGTGCTAGATACACCTTTCCCATGTTTTCCCTCACTATTCAATGACGTCTTGGCTCTGCCTTATGATGCTACTCTCAAGCTATAAATGACACAAAAAGATGCATTTTCACATGTTTATGCAATGGTGTGTCCTCTTTCTGCCCAATGAAATCCCCAACACCAGTCCTTTCTCAAAAGGAACTGAAAAATGACAACAGGAGATATGCCTGGCTCCTGCTCTGACAAGGTCATGGTTTTCTTCATTGGATTTGGGCTCGCCAAGTTGTGCTTAATCAGCTTTCAGGACGTGGCTGGTTTATAGCATCTGGATTCACAGAAGTAAAACTGGGTCACATCATGTGTGATGCATGATATCCATATTTAATTTTCATACCAGCACCAGATGCCTTAGAAGCTGGACAATTTGTATAAGTGAGTGCTGAACCTCCTCTTTTCTTTAACCTCACCACAATTTCATCAGCACCAAACAGGCCGAAGCATTCCTGTGAAGTGACCAATTAAACCACATTAATTATTTAAAAATAAAAATAGACAAAGTGGGTTTTTTTCCCTTGTGTCTTCTGAACCAAGTGCTAGAAGGAATTTCCACACCACCCCTCCAAATGAAGATTTATTCTTTGAAAAAGATTAAATAAAAAAAGCAAAAGACAAAAATAAACTCTTTTCATCTTTCCAACTAACATTGACTTTGAGTAAATTGGAAATAATTCAGTCGTTATAATTTTAGCTGGAGGTGATGATAGCCTGAGAGATCTTATTTGTTTGCATGGCCTCTGACTGCGGGGTGCAAAAGTCTGTATTGCAACTTTCCTATAGAAATGTGGCTTAAAGTATTTTTATTTATGAAAGGAGAGGCCACAACCAGGCTATATGGACACATCTTTAATTGTTCTTATTTAGCAAATAAGGGAGTTCAAGAAGGAGCTCTCATTCCTTCTCTTGTTAAACAAGTTGCAGTGATATTTCTGGTAAAGAAAGTGACCTACATCAATGCTGGGAGAACATTGTTGGGAATTCATTCAGCAGGAATGGATAGTCTCCTTTGTAGGACTGTGTAATTACTAGAGGGAATCCCTAGCAGGGGCTATTGGATTTAAGCTTTTCAGGTTAATACACACTCGCAGGAAAGCAAAAGCCAAAGACAGAATCAGATTTTGGCAAACAGTTACAAAAACTGTGAGAACAATTTTGGAAAATTTGTTATGTGTTTAGGCAGAATATGAGCATCTTTTCTCAGATTCATAATAAAATTTCCACAGAATCTGGGAATAACCTCTCCCTTCTCCAAACTCAGTGGTGTATGGGAAAGTGAATGATAACCCACAGGACATTGATGCCTTTGAGATCTTTAAGTACATGCTTTTTATGAGTACAGTCACTCTTCCACAGCTTTGAATCCAAACCTTCCTGCTAGAAATTCAGAGAAGTAGAGAAGTTTGGATCTGATGCCCTAAAGCTGTGTGCTCCATGGGCTCCTAAGAAGCTGCAGCTGATCTGAAAGTACCAGATTTTCAGTTGATGGGGTTCAATTTCCATGGGCTCAAATTGCAGAGGGTTAAGATTCATGATTGCACTCCAAAGTTCACTCAGTTGTGCTTGCAGAGGCACACAAAGAGTTGGATATGGAACAGGCAAACACCTGAGATGTAAGTAAACTTACGCAAATATTTTACTCCCAGGAGAAGTCTCATCTGGGCCACTTAGAAAATAGGATACTAAATGTGCTACTTTTGCCTTAAAGCTCAAAATACTCTTCTCTTTTTCCTTCCCCACCACAATAACTGTATATAAGGAAGATATGTTTGCCTTCCTCCCTGAGCATAAGCCAATGGAAAAACAAAAGAGCTCATTCAGCAACTATCCCTAGCAGGAAGCATCATTAGAAAGGGGGAGGTTACAGACAACAGCAGTCTGTACAGAACAGGACTGCTCCTGATAAGCGAACATTGCAAGATTTACCGGAAGGCATCAACTGCTTTTACATACTCCCATTCTCCCCTTATATTTTCTCTTCCCTCATCCGGCCACAGAGATCTCAATCCATCCTCTTCAATTAATTGCCTTTACTTTTCACCTCTCCCTGAGCTGGGTGCTAGGAATTTGCTTGATGAGGCACTTTCTATTATTCCATTGCTGTTATTCCCAAGTTCTCCTCATTTTAGTGTGGAATGTGCTCTAAGTTATGGTGCTTACAGCCAGTTGCTAGTCTTTTATACAGGTCCCAGGGCTGTCTGCATTCACTCCAAGTATGAATGCTCAAGTTTTATGGGGAAGAGAAGAAAAACCCTGGTTCATTTTTTTTCTGCCTTTGCTGCAAGACAAATGTTTAGCTGCCTTCCTGTTAGCAGCATTCAGATAACCCTCAGAGGGTAGGTTTTCAGCATAGACCAGGGGGAGAAGATGAGAATACATATTGGAAGGGTCTCCAGGCTCCTATTAGCAGGAATTGCAAGGCTAATTCTCTGCCATCCTTCCTAGAAGTTTGGCTCCAAATGTTCCTTTAAAAAAAAAGAAAAAGAAAAAACCCCCAAACTTTATGTTGTTAATTTGGCTCTTAATTTGCCAGTTCTGCCTCATGAATATTGTCCTGTCCATTCACGTGTTCTCCAATAATGTAGGCAGACTGAAATTTTACCCTCCCTGACCTACTTGGGAATTCCAGTCTTGTTTCTATTCCTGCTTCCTCATCAAGTTTACCAAGGGTCTTAGAGCACACTGCAAACTGGCCATGGACACAGAGGAATGCATTGAACAAGCAACTGCCCCAGCTATCCAAACAAGCTCCCCCTTTCCCAAGCCATGCTGGGAGCCTTTGGGTTCTCCCCAGCTCCCCCCACCCCCCTCCCTAAGTACAGTCGCTCTTATGCACTATTCTGGTTGAATTCTCAGTGACCCAGAGACTCCTCTTCCATGAAAAATCATAGAAAAAAGCACAGCTGGATGCAGTCATAGGATAATTTAGAAGATGACTGAGTGAAGACATGGTGCAATATGACATAACATAAATGTATTTGCATCCCTGAAAAGTTCTTGGCTTGGTGAACCTCTCATCATGGATGTAGGTGGTTTTGGTTAAGCCACCCTTGCACAGTTGTCTTGGTCTTTTTTTGGACCCATATTCCTGAGGGTCAAGATGTAGGAGGGGCTTTTATCCCCAGGTACCAAGGGGTACTATGTAAAGATACACCACACAGGTGTTACTCCCTGGGGAAGCTGCAGCTGGACTTGATCAGAGCAACAGCATCAAGATGCCTTGTTAAATTCATATTGTTCTGCAAACTCCTCCTCTCCATGAAAAGTTAGAGCGCTGATCAATGCTGTTGGAATGTTGCTGGATATAAGGCATTGTTACCTTCCTCAAAATAAGCAGAAGTGTTAGCTGTTCAGATTTCTGACTGATTTCCTTTCCTGGGACCATTTGTAGCTCTGTCACTAAACTAGTTTCAGAGCAGTAATTAGTTATTTCTCAATCCTGTTGACAAAGACCCACTAGTTCAAAGCAGTAAGGCTGTAGTAACACTCCTTGCTCAAGATACCAATCCAAGTAACGCAAAATCACAAACCCAAGGAACTGTCCTGCTGTCTGTTCTAATCCGACCTCAGGCTATTGTCTTTAGCAAACTAAGTGGCTTTGGCAAGTGGCTTTCCTTGGTCATCTTCATTGAGAAGCCACTTCTTAGACATGCATGCTTACACCTTCACTTGCTTACACACACTGGGAAAAGAAGCTGAGTTTCTACAATCTCATTCACATTAACAACTTGGCATAAGTTGCCATGAGTTTTATTGGATATGTTCTTTTCGCTACTGTTACTCTCAGAGTCAAGTTTTGAATTAAAATGCTCACAAGTTCTTTTCCTTCATCATTTTAGTTAGCAAAATAAGTTTCATTCCTGGACTCCATATTACTTCTCTTCATTTATGGCCTAAAACTCATGCTAAAGCCTTGGCATTAAGTTCCTTTGGCTACATGGGCCTTGACAGGAGTAACCTTGCTATCGGAAATAAATTCCCTGAAGGCTTTTGGGTGCATCAATCCTGCAGAAATCAGTGACAATTTAGGAATGTGATTCTTAAGTCCTAAGCCTAACAATCTTAAACAAGCCTAAGGATTCAGATGACCTTTGTCTAGACTCACTCAACATTACTTAGTTCCTTATCTTGGGTTTCCTTGGACTTTTGTTACATTCTTCCTTTAGGTCCAGGTCAGTTGAAGAGTGTGACAGTAGAGCCCCTTGGATATGGTAATTTCCCAGAGAGTGGGATTGTTTAGGCTGTGCAACAAGAGGGGACAAAAAAAAGCAGACACGTAAGCACAGCCCTTGAGATAGACAGTAGCAGCATACAAAGGTCACAGACCAGGAAACAGTAGCCTGGAGACAGACAGGATTGCTGGCTAAAAGTGCTATCATTAGAAAATGTTGCTGTTTCAACCTTCCCCCCATGCATTTTTTTTACAAGAAAGTGTCACTGTAAAATAAAACTAACCCAAACATTCGATAAAGGTGGGTTTCCCAGCTTGATGTTGGAATTTCTGCTCAAATGTAGATGCTTTCAGCTTAGAACAGCTGCTAATATAGAGGATATATGTCTTGGAATAAATATGACCAGGTGTCAGACTAGGAGGATGATGTTTTGGGGCCTTACCACTTCATTCATAATCATAAAAAGTTGCAAGATTGTCTTAAGACTGTGTTGACTTCATGGGGGTAATGGCTCCCACCCCAGCTGATCTATTTGCTATTTTAGTCAGCTGACTCATTTCCAGAGAGAGATAGTTTTTGTTTGTTTGTTCAGGGCGAGGAAGGGAAGAGAGAGCAAAACCCCCAAAAATCCCAACTAAATGAACCAAAACCACTACAAAAGAGTTTGGGTTTATCCTGTGGTGGGACATGAAAAAATTCTGAAGTCTCAGAAGCTTCACAGGATGAGAAAACCATTATCTACACAGATTTATTTGCAAAGAAACATTCAAGAAAAAAAGAGGAATCTGAACTGGCTTTTTGCAAGCAGATTATTTAACTCAAAATAACTTGGATAAGCCCATTTGTCCCTAAGGTCATTAAAATACTATCTTACAGACACTTTTTTCTAAGTTTTAAGTCATCAACTTCAATCCCAAAGTGAATTAAGGTAAATTGGACTGAAGCCATATTAATTCCAAATGAGATAGTCTAACCAGGGGTTCAATGTAGTTTAAACATCAGCTTTAAATTCACCCCACTGGTTAATTCAAGTGAACAATGCTGCATGCCCCTGTGTAGGGAAAGCTCTTCCAGGAGTTTCTGACAGTCTACTGAAGTCCGAAAACATCCTTCCCTGCTTACACCCTGCAAGGAATGTGCTCTGGAGCCAACACTAGTAAATTATCAAGTAGTCGGCAAGATCACGTCAGATTCTTGTTTGCAGTCACTGTTCTTCTCTAAGGGAAGATGGTGGCAACACTTGTGCCTCTACTCACCCTTTTCTATGATTCCCTGCTCACTCTGGCATGCCATCACACCTGCATTACCTTTACTCACTTTTTTCTTTACGATGTATATGCCTTGCCAGATTTATTTAGGGTATCTATTTAGGATATATATTCTGCAGAACATGACTTTGTGTAGCTCACTGGCACAGAGGTATGATTGTCAACCAAAGTTCTGTCATGTTTGGTAAGAGCTTGAGCATCTGGGATTGCAACAGTGAATCCTAAACCAAAAATGAAATTTATCCTACAGCTGTAGGATACAAACCATTCTGACTATCAAAAGTCTCCCCATAACCTATGGCTTTTGCTCATGGGGTTTCTTGCACTTATCCTAGTGCAGCTGTCACTGGTCAGCATCATCAGACAGACCAGTCCTCAGGATCAAAAGCTTTTTCTTGTGGGTGTTGAGTGGCCTGTCTTATTTCATGTTCAATGCTAACACTGTAATCAAGTGCGCTAACTCTTTATGTGGCACATCTTGGAGGAACAGCCTATTTGCAAAGGCACATGAATGAACTTGAACGGTCCCTCATGGGTCTGGATCACAAGGCTCAGACATGGCTTCCTTACATTGCCAAGTCCAAATGCAATCAGCTTACTGCCTTGGCTTGCTAGCAAAAGGGAACCTACTTCCCACTTTTTATTCATAGTCTCTTTTTACAGTTGTCCCACCAACGTACTCTGCTCTCCCACCTGCCCTCCTCTTCTTTAAAAGCACAAAGCTTCATCAGATAGAAGCTCCTTTGGGCCTCCGATATCAAATCCAAATCTTGTTTAACACAGACTTGACACCTGACTATATTAGCAGACTTTGGATAAAGATGTGTGTCTCTCATGTCTTGATTACTGTGCAATAGTCAGCAGATTTTCATTGCTTTTCAGTTTTTCCCAGGTGTAATGCACTTTCTAGTGTCAGGGCAGATGCTGGGGGTCAACCCCCAGTCTTTTATTGGGGTGGGATGTGAGATATCCAGAAAAAATCTTGGCAATCTTCACAATTCAGATCTTTGATGGCTAACCAGGGGACAGCCATGGGGTGGACACAACCTCAGCCTGAACTGTAGAAGGAGAAATATCATCAGCTGGTCCCAACTGGGGCACTAAGCTCTTTTTTCTTCCTTGAGAAATTTACACTCATGATTTAGGCAGGGTTAAGTAACAAGGGGACTGCTCTGTAGTAAAGAAGAAAGCTATTAGATGGAATTGCCTACTTTGCAAAACTGTATCAGATAATGGAGGAATGGAATTAAAAAAGTGTGCTGTTTCAAAATACAAAACAAAGGGAGGAAATTCTCCTTCTCTGCCTGAGCCTGCAGAGTGTTTCACTGTTTGGACTGTCAGTCCCTTGGCTATCAGAGGTAATTCCAAGCATCACAACTACAGCTGAGAAAAAATTCTGAATCTCCTTCCCATGGGAAAATCTGACATTTTAAAATTTGCTTTAAGTTCCAAAACATGAGGTTAAAGAAAAAGAAAAAAATTCCATAATTTCTAATTTGCAGAAAATGTCAAAAGCTTTTTTTTATTAGTAGTAAATGTCAAAACATCTTGTTTTGATATTTAAGATGTAAACAATGGAAGCACTTCATCCCTGAGACAGCCTGCAGAGGATCCCTTCCTCTGAGGTAATTTCAGCACTTAGTTTCACACTTCAGCTATGCATTGCCTTCTGGGAGTTGTTGTCCCAGCCTGTGTTTTCTTCTGTGGGCTAGTAACCAGATTGACTACATGTCCCATTTAGCTACCCCAATAGGACTGGCATCATGTGCCCAAAAAAGCTCCAACATTTGCTTGCCTTGTGGGATATGTAGTTTTCTAGGAAATCTGCACCCCTAAGAGGGAACATGGGCACCTGATCTTCTGCAAAGTACCATAAAGAAACATACCACAAAGAAATGTGAATTCCCCTTTTGTTGCACAGATTTAGAAATAAAGCACTTCGAGATCATGTAAAGGAGGACACCTCTAGGCTGGAATTGAAGCAACTGAAACCCAGTCTTATTTTCTCTCTACCTCTAAATAACATTTTTCCACAGAAAGTCTTGATATTCATGTATCCCAGTGGAAAACCCCAGGTAAGCTTTCACTGCAGCATTTCGTACTTTGTGCTAGTAAATGTACAGCTACTGTTCCGCTGCTTCTGGTCATCGAATACATAAATCGGGGGTGGGAGTAGGGAAGCAAGGAAGATCTGTTGAGTTCATTCTTTGAGTCAACACTGTGATTTAGATAAGACGTTTGCTCAGTGACAGGAAGCAGTCCACAGCCAAGCCAGCCACACAATAAACCTTGCCACTTTATTGGCCTTCAGCAGAGCTTGCTGCTTTTCTAGCAATTGCTCTAATCCCTGCATAATCCTGGGTTTCAAGGATCGACATAGGTTGACACTTCCATCAATTGCATATTTTCCTGTAGGTCCTCTGGTGCCCATTTGAGGAAAGGGTCTGCATGTCTCAAACTTCCTTGCTTCCTAACCCCTTTTGGGGCTCATTGCCTCTCTGGCTGACATGCTGTTTTGCTGTGTGACCTAAAGCCCTGGGGTGGTGATGCCTGGACTTTAGGTCCTGCCCTGTGGTGGCCTGCTCTGCTTCTCAGGATTGAATTACACACTCGAGACACGCAGAAGGTAGTTTTCTGTCCCAATACATATGAATCTCCCAGCATTGCCCAAGAGTCAAAAGAACACATAGGTGGAAACTGCAGACCACTGCAAACCTTAACCAAGGCAAAGTTAAGAATGTCCTGAATTTAAGTGTATATCTGGTAGTAGCCTTTGTGATGCTACTAATATGGTCTTCTCTGAGTCTTCCTTCTCACCCAGGAACCTCAATGCAGTTTATAAAAGGTAGAGAACCCAAGGTCTAGAGAGGGAGAAAGTGACTTACCCAGAAGAAGTGACCCAGTTCAGCAACCTAGTGACAGGGCATGGAGTCTAGAAAGCTAGAAGGGGGAATCCCAAAATATCAGTGCCACATCTCCACATCTGTCTTCATGGTGTGAAAGATTAGAGGAGAGAATGCAAATTCCTTGCCTTCAGTATATAGCAAGAACTAGGCCATTTCTTCCTTTGAGTAAAGTTAACTGAGAAGAAAACATGTCAATGGAGATTAAAATTAATTCAGAAAAAGAAATTATTCCTTGATGGATTTGGACAGCAAGAAAAGTGTGGGAGAGAGACTTTTTCAGAGCTTGTCTGTTTTAGCTGGCATGAAATACTCACTAGTGAGCTGTAGGATTGAGTTGTGCAGTATTAATGACCGTAGAAACACAACTGCACACAGGATGGGCCTTCATCACATTTGAGTATAAATGGGATGAATTAACAAGAAGGGTGAAGATTTCAACCCAGTGCCCCAAGGCTCCGTCTCTATTCCAGAGAAAGAAACTTCATCCCCAGAAGGTGCCAAGACCAAAGTAGCATATAGCAGCTGAGCTGAGTGGAAAATGTAGCAGGTGGGTGAGGAAAGTGGGTCCCTTGGGCAGAGATGGATTCACATATGGTCTCAACTGTACTGCAGCCGCCTGTGCCATTACCACTTGACTGTGGATTGCTATTGAAAACAAGTGGATAGATTGGGCTCGTAACTTGGAGCTGGTTCTTTCTGGGGATGGGGAAGTGGGAGCATTGCACTTGTTCACATCACCTCTCTGGAAGAGGAAGAAACCTTCCCCTCTGCCCCAAGCAGTGCCTAAGAACTTCTCCGGGCCTTTCCCAGCTGTCTTCCAGCAGGACGACAGGCCACCGGAGGCCCTGTGAATGCTGACGGCTCTGAGCCCTCCGCCAGCAGAGCTAATGGCCCAGGCCTTACTGGCGAGAGTGCAGGGCAATAAATGTCCCAGAGATGCTGCTGAGTCGGTCCGTTTCCTGCACGCAAGCTGCACATTGTAAAAAATGAGGCTCGGATTTTTTTTCCTGTTTGCACTGGAGCAGACCACAGAAATTGCACAATCCTCCAGGCCAGACCTAAGGTGAATCGTGAGACGATAGATTCCAAGGCAATATTTCACACTTGCTGAAAAAGTGATACAGCCCAGGGGAGGGGACTGTAATTAGGGAGAGCAGTGACAACCCACAGACAAAGTGGTTCCATAAGCACAGGAAGAAATGAAAGCTCATTCCAAAGGCTCTCACTTGCGTGGATTCTCTAGTGTTCAATAAAAGGTGTGATCCCTGCGTAAGAAACTCTCTCTCCTTTCTCCACTTGCTTATTTTGATGAAATATGATAGTCACAATATTTTTAGGCGTTCTCTCCTGTCTGTCAGGTTACAAAGCTGTTAGCTGGAAGTTGTACGGGCTGACGCATAAACAACATGATCACATTAAAATCCATTTCCTGGGGAAGCCACTCCAGAGTAAAAGTTTTGATTTGGTGGAGACATCTGGAGAAGTGGCAGGGATGAGGGTAGCAACTTTCAGATAAATAATGGTAGGGGGTTGAATAGAAAAAAAGTTTCTTTTTTCTGTCTTCAAATGTCTTCTGGAGGGATTTTTTCTGAGGACTTTCTAAAAAATACTTTTTTAATGTTGTACTGGAAAAGAAGAAGGAAAAGCAGATAAAATCAGCAAAACACTCATCAAAATGTTTGGTTATACATTTCTCAGCAAATACAGATAGATAAATAGATAGATAGACAGACAGATAGATAGATAGAAATACTAAATATTTTTTAAAACTGAAGGGTCATTGTCCAAACATGAAGAGAATAATTATTCAGAAAGTGTTTGTCTTGTCATTTGCATAACCTCGGAAAGGCTGCACAAGTCATCCCCAAGAAGAGCAAGCTCCCTCAGTGCCTGACTGCTGACCCTAGAGGGTCAAAGTTCAGAGAAATTCTGGAGCATTATACAAACCATCCAGCATTAACAAGAATTCATTCAAGAGCATAGCTATCTCCATGAAGTAAATCTTCTCCCCTACTCTTATTTACCTTCAAGGAGGCATACACTCCTTAGGCTGGTAACCCTGATCCTATGTGACCAATGCTTCCAGCAAGTGGACAACTGTTCTTTGACACCCATGGTATCATTTAACAAGCATGCAACTCAAGAACTACGAAAATGGCAGTTTATTCCTGGACACAAGAGAGACAAACTTTTAACATGGAAAGAGAAAGGATGAAAGTTATGCCAGGAACTGGTATCTGGTTAGGAGATCAGCACAGTGGCTCCTGTGGCGGTGGAGACAGTAGACAGCTCTTGATCAGACAGCATTTGTCCATCTAATCAAGACTGACTCCATGTTCTGGGAAAGGATGACCAATTCTGCTGGTGTTCAGACCTTCTGGTGTGGATGGGGACAGACTACTAGTAAAAGGACAAGACTCATACTCTAGTGGTCTTAGCTAAGGTGTCAGAGCCACCATTGACTGGCATGGCAAAGTGATTGTGGCTATCTTGACCTTGAAATGTCACTGGTTTTTCCGTTCCTCTCCCTCTGGAAGGGACAGACTTCCACAAATCTGCTTGGGGATGAAGTAGTGGAATGACTTTAGAAGTCCTGCTTTACTACCATCTTTGCCCCTCTGACTCTGTGGCCTGCAATGCTGCTAACACTTGTACTCTCTGTGCATCCATACACATGTGCATCCATCCCTCTCTGCAACTCTAAATTCCACTTGGCAGATGCAGAGAACCAGAAAGAATATCAAGTGCTGTGCCAAGGTAAAGAACATGTGTTTCTCCCAGTCTTGGGGGCTTATTTCTGTTGCTTGGCCTGGTGCAAGTCTCAGCTGTCCTTTCATGCGGGGACTGTGTGCCACTCCATGCACAGGGGAGTGCAGGAACTGGTTTCTAAGCCCCAGAAGAGAAGTCGTGTGTCATCCTGGAGCAAGGTTGTTTGAATACCTTCCTTGAAACATAAAGCATTCAGCAATGTCAAGCCAGAAATGAATACATGAAGGTGGGAATAGGACTGATCTAGCATCATGCTTGAGATTAGTTTCAAAAGTCTTTTGTACCATGAATGGATGGACCTCAGAAAATGTAAGTAGCTGTTGACAATGGTTTGAATGCAATTTGAGTTCTAGGCAAAAGGTTTCCCTCTGTCATCTTTACATGCATAAAGAACAACTACTGCCATTTACTTTTATCCTGAAAATCTATTTTTGGCAATGAAAAAACAAGAAGTGACTCCACCTCTCCATTCCCCAAAACCAGGAGCAAACAAAAGTGAAGTCTCTGCAAGAAACTGTGATGAAGAGGGATCTCTTCTGCAGCAGATTGCAGGACGCCTGAGAATAAAATGATTGCCATAGATGTTAACAGGACAAGCCTTTAAAAAATTAAAAGGGTCACGTACGACCAACACAAGAACCAGTGTTTCTAGTATCAGACTGAAAACTGGGAAGTTGTTTGACAGGGTCAGTGAAAGCCTTCTCTGGAGCTGCAGATCTAGAAGAGAATGACTGACACTAACACTTTACACAGCCTCTCCTCTTGAAGGGGAGACCTTTTTGATAACTAATTCATCACATATGACAGACACATTCATATACTGTCTCTCAAAAAAAGACATCTTTATTTCCTTTTCAGTGTCCATAAAGCCCAGCTATTTTGCAC
Organism: Harpia harpyja; assembly: GCF_026419915.1. Classification (NCBI taxonomy): domain Eukaryota; kingdom Metazoa; phylum Chordata; class Aves; order Accipitriformes; family Accipitridae; genus Harpia; species Harpia harpyja. The sequence continues at coordinate 40,095,837 of NC_068946.1, forward strand.
TGAATATTTGCTTTCAAGGGTGCATTGCTAGAAATAAGTAACAAATTTGTAATAGCCAAGCAAATACCCTGGCTCCACGTCTCCTTTCCAAGATTTAGTGTGAACTTAAAACAGATGTGATCCCAACAAAGATGCATCCTCTGATGTACCAGATGGGACTCCTGCATCACTTTCCCATTGGCTAAATATAGTTGGGGGAAACAATAGTACCAACACAGAGCACTGAGGTCGAGTGATATGAGGCAAGATTGTTTCCTTCATTCCAGAACCTAGTGACAGATTTCTGAATGGGCATTAAGTGGGAAATCAAAGAGTAAATTTCGCCCTTTTTCACCCTGCATAATTCTTCTGCCTGGTTGGGCATTATGAACTGCGAAGTATTTCCTAGCTTTGGTTTTGGTTTTAATTGCAATTTTCATCCCCATTTCAACCTTAACTGCTATTGTGGGCCTTTGCTACTGCTGTGTTATAGACAACAGCAGCAGCAGCAGCAGGAATTTTAAAAATAGAGCAGGAAATTTAACAACTGTAAAAAAACTCCTTACCCTGGAGAGCCATTGTTTATACTCCTTCATGTATGCTAGCAATAATTATACTAAAGTCTGGTTAGAAAAAAGGGTCCATTTTACATTAGAGGAGAAAATGTAAATGTTTTTTTCCTCCTAAACTGAATACAAAGACTGTTTCATTAAATGTGGCTTTTTGGTAAAAAATGGAACAAAAAGTCTACCCATAAAATTTCGCATTTGTAAAAAGCCTTTTCCATCCCCAAATCCAAAATCAATCCCAAACAACTGTATACAAAATGTGGATCTCTTCTTTAAAAAGGGGGAAAAAATCCAAGTTGACCTTAGTTTTCTCTCTGTTGTACAGGGCTGCTGGTTGAGAGAGACCCCACAGACACACCACATACTCCTACCTCCTGCATGTGTCATCCAAAGTAGAAGCGCCAGGCTCATCTTTGCTGTATTTCTCTAGTCTACTCTTACTGATGAAATTACAGGTTTATTGTGGATATACAGCAGCCCTGGTGAGCATGTGCCCAGAAGTAACAGTGAAGTAGTGGGAGGTCTGTGGCTTGAATGACACAGCATTCAAATATTGACAGCAACCTCACAGACCCAAATAGATCATTAACGTACCTTCTCAGCCTAAGGAAGCTTTTCACCATCAGGTTGGCTGAACATTTCCCAGCACTTCAGACAGAACTTCACAGGATGGGTTCTTCTCTTTCCATTTCAGAGACAAGTCTCACCCTTTTGCAGGTCACAAGACAAAATTTTTTCATTGCTTGAATCGAGGTGAAGGCTTCACCCAACATATCGACCTCTCCTCTAAACCCTAATTGGCTGCCACAGCAATGGAGCAATTAGGTTCCACTTTGGGTGGAATGATTCATGCTTCAATAAATTCAATTTCAACAAGACATAATTATGGTGAGTCACATAATCACAGATTAATCACAGCACCTCCCATTTAGCAGTCAAAACAGTGGAGGATTCCAAATGCAATGCATATGATGCTTCCCCTCAGCTTTTGTTTCACTTGATTTCATTTCTGCTTTATAGGTTGATCCTGCACAAGCTCTAGCAGAAGGGTTTTGGGGTTGCACACAGATCTATCTGTAAGACAGCATGGTGACTTCTCTTACTGTTTTCCACATGGTGAATGAACCTGAAAGATAATGAATGTTGCCAATACCAATGATTTCAGCAAGAACCTGAGGATGTCCTGTTTGCTGCTGAACTCCCCTTGACACAGTGCATTCTTAGCAGGGATTGAAGATACCCAGTGCCTTCTGTATCTGAGTGCAAACAAAAGGGGCCTTGCGCTGTGAATTCTTCTGTTGAGTTAGTTCTTCAGAGCTGCAGGGGATGGGAAACTTCTTCACGCTAATGTCTGAGCATCCTGTTCCTATCAGACATAATCAGGATACTTGAAAACATCTGTTAGGGATTCCCTCCCACTCAGTGCTGGTCCCAAGCATCTTGTGTCTATCCTGGCTCCCGTCTCAGCTGAGGTACAGTACTGTCTCCTTCCTCCTCTCTCCTTACTCCATTTTTACTGCTACTGAATCTGAAGACTGAGAAGGGATCACTCACTCACTTAGCAGAAGCTGTGCTCAGCTTGTCTCATTTGAACATCACTTTTAGCCTCACGTACACTTGCCACAAACCAATGAGGGGGAAATTCCTTCTTTGTGATCAGACAATTTGTGGCTGCCCTTTACCAGACCTTGGGTAGGAACATATGCAGTGGTTTTTCCAAATATTGTAACCCAACTTATTCTGTGTGACCAGCTTATTTTGAATTGCAGTTGGATCATTTTATGGAATTGTTTTGCTTTCAAAGCTTTCGTTCTCCAAAGTGGTTAGAAAGGGGGTTATTTTATTTTCCTTTTTATTGCATTTATTTGTCAGGTGAAAGTGGTGGTGGGGGAGCAGAACAGGAGGGTGTGGGCTTTGACAAGAAGAGTGAGAGGGTAGTTTGTTCTTTGACATTTTGTTTTACCCTACCACTGATCAGTATAAAGCTTGACAAGCTGAAATTTACTTCTCTGTGCATCTTGTGAGTTTTCCCTAGAATTCAGTCTGGTTTTAAAAGTTGGCTAAAGGATCTGTGGAGCAGACAGGGTGTTGATAGAGATGCTGGTAAATTAACATTGTCAGCAAACTAATAAAACCTTTAAAAGGAAAGCCTCTGAGGGCAACGACAAGGTTTCTTTCATCTTTTCTTCACTCCCTCTTCCTCCCCCCACCCTTTCGCTTTGCACAAATTGATTCTTTATTAATTTCTTTTTCAGAAAATATTACATTTTTTTCTGTACCCAAAGGGATGACAAACACTAGAGGATACCGTTTCTGGAGAATTAATAATGTTCTGACAAACAGCAGGTGAAGGTGAATTGACAGGAGTTGTGAGGCTGGGTGCGTGCAGAAAAGTGAAGAGAACACCGACCAATACACATTTGTCTTGAGCACTGCAAAAATTACACAACATGAGTAAGTGTGCATGAAGAAGGGTGGTGAACTAAAGAGAACAACCTTGCAAAGGAATCGATATGAATGTGGGGTCTGAATGGGGCATGGGTGGCCCTTCAACCACTCAGCAGGCAGAGACACGTCTCTGTTGGCATGTACGATCTGCGTCTCTCTTGGGTTTGCCCAGCCCCACAGCCCCCAAGGGCCTGGCTCCCTGGCAGGGCTTCAGAAACGCCAGCAGTCTGCAGGCTTCTTTGGAGCCATGACCATGGTGACTTTCAGAAATGGTCTGCGTGGTGGTCACAGCTGGAGGTGCCGTTGGGTACCTCCATACTGAGGATTTCTGAATTGGATGGGAAGAAACCAGAGGAAGTTTCCGACTGACTGTTTATAGTCTCCCGCCAGCAAGTGCAGGGTGCGGTTTTGAGTGGAGAATGTTGCTCAGGACGACTGTAAGCCCAAAAAGCCACATTTATTCCATGGCTCAAGCCTGTATCCACAGTCCCAGGAGATTATATTACTCACAGAAAAAGCTTATTCAAATCTCCCATGCATCATAAGATATGCCACCCAACAGGAGGTGGTGATTCTGTCTCAGTCTTAGTGGCAACTGAGCTGTAGAGAAGAAGAGAGGCATCCAGAAATGACTGTATGCTCTCAGCAGGACCTTCTAATTTCCTAGCATTTACAGGCTACAACAACAGACCTCCAGGGAGAGGGCCGCTTTAGAGATGCGGCCTCAGTAATTCCATGGATACATCCTTCTCTCCAAGTTAAGTCTGAACCAAAATTAATGCTAAGGTGGTTTTGGAGGCACTGCGCAGCTGTGAGGTCTGATGGTCCTTGAAAGACAAGACACTTATTTTTTTAAAAACTAGAGTTGCGATGTCATTCCAGCTAAGCTGTGTGAATTCCATTATAAACAATACCATGTGCCCCTTGAGCCCTCTATTGTACTTATTTGATGGATTATTCCCCTTCATTTCTTGCCAAATTGTTCCCTGGGTTTGCTGCACACTACAAACCCATTGCATTCCACCTCCAACACAGCCACCTCCTAGGTGGGATAGAAGTAGTGATGCAGAGACCCCTGCTCCTCAGCCTATCTACTCCCACTGACGTCAGATCAATTTGGCTAGATTTTGCCTGACGGAACTTTTGGCCTGTAAGACATTTTGGATCTACTTCCAAGTCACAGGTCCATAGGAACCATTCCCAATACCCCTGGAAGCATGCAGAGCGTGGTATAGAGTCATGGAGCCAGCTCCACAGCCTAGTATCAAAAACAAGAGCAGACCTGGAAAAATATTACAAAACTCTTCCACTGGCACCAGCAGGTCAGTGTCATTACAGGCAGTGGTGTTGTTCTCAGATATTATTTCATTGGCTTCCTTCTCCTTTTTTCCTTTCCCTCTTCTGAAGCACATTTTCTTTCCCTTGTATTGCACGGTAGGGTTGTATCCCTGGAGATTCACAGTGATGAGGAGGAGTAGGCAGAGATCAAAAGCACTTCTAGCTTTGAAAAGATTATTCCTGGCCTCAAACCAAGCACGGCAAGCTCCAATCCATCCATCTTATTCAAACAGTGTTTCAAAACTGGTCACCCAACCCTTTTGGATTCTGCTTCCCTTTCAACTTTATATGGTACACAGAATTCTTTGATTTTACCTTTTAAAGCATGGCACTGAATTCTTTGCTAGCACAACTGACTGCTCTTATTTTTCAAACCTGAGGCTGCAGACTTCATTGACCTTTCCAGAGAAATAAAGCAAAAAAATTTCACTGCATTGCTTTGGAAACATGGTCCTCCAGCAATCTAAGGTACCAAAGCAACAACAAAAGAGCCAATGATAATTAGAAGAAGTTCACCAAAAAATGGATGCAGTCTGTTTAGAAGAATGCCAAGATCTACAACACTTGGCTGAAGGAAAATTTAATTTTAATGGCTGGGTGGGGATAATAGTGTTAATAGCAGAAGATGCATGAGTTGAGTACATTTCTAGTGCGTATAAAATGTACTGTATTTTCAAACAACTTTTACACTGACAGGATGGATATCACAAGGAAGAGATCAGCAGCCTTCATCTCGTCCGTCTCCGAATCACAAGTTCAGACAGTCATGAAAAGACTCAGATGTTTGCGAGTATGCTCACTGGCTGGAAGCTATCAGAGTTTCGGAAATCACAACTTGTTTTTCTTGTGTATTAGGAGTGTTCTTAGCTCCAAACCTCCTGAAGTAACAGGTGCTTAGTAGTCTACCCATCCATGCATGACTGCTATGAATAGTTAAAACAAAGTGATTTGGTTGGTTAGTTTTATCTGTGTTTCATGGTGCATAAACAAGTGCAAATGGAAGACGTGTCTCAGTATCACATCTGCTGGATAAAATAGTAAAATGCATCCTGCAAGTTATTCCAGAGAGACAGGTCACAGTCTGACCATGCACTGGTGTGCTTGGAAAATGAATGATTATCCAACATTGCTTAGTTTTTGGAAAACAACCAGAAAAAACTAAATTGCTCAAGAAAACAACTCCTCTCTCAAATTCAAAATGTTCTGAATGGATTAGGAAGGAACAACATCAGTTGTTCCTCTCCCATATGCCCTGGAAAGTAGTAGGTCATGAATAATGCTTTGAGGATTTTAAGGATGAGATGTACACACATATCTTGGTATGAGCATTCAAGAAATTCCAGAGAATATAAAGAAAGTTTTCAATGGTCAAGATAAGTGCATCTAACGTGACTTCTCAAAAAATATTAGCACGTTGGGAAAGAGGGGTGTCGTGGAAGGCAACAAAACATGGGCCAAGCTAACATAGTGATTTTACTGTAAGAGTATTGAGAAGGCCATTCACTTTCTACAGCTTTTCCTACATGAGATAAATCCAAGACGTCATATTCCTCCACTGTAGGAGGCCACTGTCAGTATATACAGCCAAAAATGTAGCTAAGAAAAGAAGACAGCCAAAAGAACATGGTCTGGATAGATGCCATTGAAATTGCCAATTATTTGGCATTGGTTTTCCTCAGCCCAAATAAAGGGAAGACAAAATAGAACAAAAAAAGTAATTTCTATGAGAGATTGGCCTTATTAGCAGCAGATAAAAAGATTATTAACTACTGTCATCGAAGGTTCAGTTTGTATCAAGTAATAACTGCAGTCCAGTGTGCCAGAGCCCCATGAAGACTGTTACAGCAGAACCTGCTGACCTTGTGTCATTTCAGACTTTTTTTTCAGAATAAAAAAGAGCATATAAATATTAGTTATACTAGATGACTTTGTAAGATTTGTCTCAGTCTGTTCAACTACCAGTAAGTCAATCAATATACTGGCAGCCAAACTTTCAATGAATGCCTTTTAAAGCATTTTTCCCAAGAGGATTATCCACAACTAGGATGCAAAGGTCAAATATAATTTGTTCAGAAGGTTACTGTACTACCATGAGATTAAGACATCTCACATAGCCCTGGTCAGTACCAGGCAGTTCTTAGTTTTAAATTCTCTGAATTTAGGCCAGACCATTAGAGTTATCTGATTTGATCGCCTCTGTAGTTCATGAATACTAGGTGCAGTTTTTCTTCTGGTCACTGCCTAATAAAATCCATTAACACTGCTTAGTGAAAATGTGTTTTCTAGAGAGATGCTCAGGTCTTATTTGGAGAAGACAAGGCATTAGAGAGAGTTTATTGTTTCTGCAGGCAGATTACTCCAAATAGCTGATTCTTCTCCCTTCCCCCTCCCAGTTAAATAATGTGCCAAGTTTTAATTCAACTCCAAGCTACTGATTCTTGTTCTGCATTTCTCTGCTGAATTAAAGACTTCTTTAGCAACTGCTTTTTTTTCCTTGGGAAGGTAATTATAGAGTAATCAAGTCACCTCTTGTCTCCAGCTGCCTTCATGATTAGTTAAACAGATTGATTTCTTTAACTCTCCAATGGTGAGGGGATTTCTTCAAATCCAGAATAACCATGTGGTTCTGTTCTGCAAAATATTGTGGCTTTGTATCCTTTCCCAGGTGTGGATTCAGAACTGGATACAACAAGCTGGCATTAGTAAATGTCACCTGCAGAGGTAATGATGTCATCTGTTAGGTTATTATTTCTCTTTCAACGTACCCTATGACCTTAGCAGCCCTGTTTAACTTGTCTTCATAACCAGAACGAACAGCCTTTTGCTAAATTCTATCTTAAGACAAGACATCTGTGGTAAGGACCAGTCTTTCTGTATGTATGACGTACTGCCTTTCTCTTAGCCAGACACTTTTACTGAAATATTTCATTTGAATTTATCAATTGATTGCTTTGATTATAAATCATTGCTCCACTAACGCTGGTGTCACCCGGTAGCCTTTATCAGC